>NC_068302.1:32707498-33022186 GCF_025860055.1 Xyrauchen texanus | reverse complement strand
GTGTGCGCCATCTGTCCTCGATTTGGGCATGTGGCAGGGTAGAAGCCTGAACAAGAGTATCTCTTGTGGGGGAGATATAAAAAAATTATGGGGGGATGGGATATAAAAAAAAGACTAATAAACATAAGCGATGAACTCATGGAGACGAATAGCACAGAATGAAAATTCATTTCCACCTCTCCCTGTATGAGGCCATGCGGCTGACACATGATTAATTGAGGGGTTTATTGCACACTGTAAATTGTTCTTCTCCTCTATGACTCCCCAGAGGCATGAGGGGCTTTACCGCCCAAGGACCCGCACACGTGCTGAAAATAAAATACAGTAACCAAAAAATGGACTAGAGAAATTTTGTATTTGTTGCTTCCTAAAGTAGTGCCCGGTTTACATTTGCTTTACTTGCTAGTGGTGTTTTGCCATAGTCAAGCACTATAGGCTCTTTTCACAGAGTTTGATAATATCGCTTAAATTTGGCAGGGTAAATCTAACAAACTTTACAAATGTCGTTATTCAATGTAGACTTGCATCACTGTACTTAGTTTTATAACTCTGACATTACCAAAAGTCTAGTCCACACAACACTGTTTACCCTGCTATACCATGTACTATTTGAATCATGGTAAATTTTTTATTTGATCAATTAGCAGACACTTTTATCCAAAAGGAGTTACAGTATACATTTATAAATTAACCCACACACTCTCACACACACAAACATATATATATATATATAATCATTACTTTGTGTAAATGTATTTTTGTACCTGGCATTAATAATAATAATATAAACTAGTCAATGCTGCTGCTGAAAGAGTGACAGTAAATTTGGAATTTTCTCTCTTCTGACTACCACTTTTTTTTTTTGTTGTCCTTTTATGGAAAGTCGTGGAAAATTAAGAATGGATTTGTCTTTTGATTTTGCATATTTGCTATGGTCTCCCATTAACCATTATAGAAGTTTACCCTGCTAAAGTTTACTTCTGCATTCTAAACCTGGAAATGTAAAAGGCTCCATACTGAATTTCAAGAGTATATATACAAGACAAAAATCCCTAGTCTCTGTAAACTGACACTTGAAGAGGGGGTCTTTTGACTTTGCCAGTAAGTAACCATCGAGAACACTCTAGCAATCGCAGCGGCATGGCTCTAAAAACACCTTATAAACCACATAGCAATGCCTCAACAAGATCACCGTATGTCATTGTGTGCACAAGCAATGCTTACAAATAAAGTATTGTGGCAGTAACATGGTAAAATAAGGGTATCAGATAAATATTCGTGTTCAATGGTATGAACATGGTACACCCAAGGTGTTAGGGAAGATACTTTGAAACTGTAGCTACTCAAGTTACAAGCTACAAAAAAGAAGGCACAGTCCCTTTAAGGCTGCTCAGAGCTGAATCATTTATGTGAATTAATTAATTTACATGAACCGTCCGAACAAACCGACTTACTAAAATGAATTGGAGTTTCCAACACTAAATATAAAGGTGCGTCCCAAATCACACTTCTGCACTTTCGAGAACTCCGAAAATGTTGGGTGGCTGTGGCTCAGTTGGTAGAGCGGGTCGGCCACTAATCGCAGGGTTGGTGGTTTGAATCTTGGCCCACACGACTCCACATGCCGAATTGTCCTTGGGCAAGACACTGAACCCCAAGTTGCTCCCAATGGCAGGCTAGCGCCTTGCATGACAGCTCTGCCGCCATTGGTGTATGAATGTGTGTATGAATGGGTGAATGAGTCACGGTGTAAAGGGCTTTGAATACCGTTAAGGTTAACACTTCATGCACTCAATGATCGTGGCCTGACAAAACGATTGTATAAAAAATACATAAATGAAAATACAGTATATTAAAAGTATACCAATACTTGCATTTCATACTTTTATTTATATATGATATTAAAACAGTTGGATACATGCACATACTTTGGTGACTGTTTCTTGTTTTCAGCTTCTACAGTAAGAAATGTTTTCTTGGATCCAATGTTGACATTTTCATGTTTGCATTAGAATAGTTGGTCAGTCAAGAATCAAACTTTGTATAAATAAAGATTTGATTGAAGAAATATGTGCATTAATGATTAATTGATTTCCAATCACTAACGTTAACGATTGTCGATTAAGAACATTTCTTTAAATGTGCAACCCTATCCCCAACACTGCATGGAAGCCTACTACCATGAAGCCAAAATGTGTTAGTAATTCATTGATATTTTTAGTAAGTAAAGCTTTTTCTTTAGAAAATGTAAAAATTTAGTATCTCTTGTTTTTTTTTTCTCTTGTCCTTATTTTTCTCTTCATATATGAATCTCTTTCTTTTCCTTCCCTCGTTCTCTCTTGGTCGGGGTGCATGAGGTTAAGAGCTTCTCTTGTCAATCAGTGTTTTCCTGCTGACATCAGCACTCACCTAAGAGAAGAAATAAGTAGAGAATTTTCCCTCCTTTTTTATACAAGACAATAGTTGACATAGGCGTGAAAAAGCACTCAAGCTCAGAGGAATGTCCCTGCATCAGCACGGCGTACACAACTAACAGGGTTACAGAAGTGCCGGCACTCCCTGGTCCTGCAGCCTCTTAATGGGGAGCAAATTGCCAATGGGGCACAAATGCAAACGTGCCACTCAAATGCAGGTGCAAGGCTACATCTTCAAACGTACTGTAACAATTACTTTAAGTGTAGTGGTGAAAAAAACAAGGCAACTGGATTAAGTTCTTCTTAAGGTGTCATATTTAAAACTACTGAAATGTGTAGTGAAAAAAACTGTAGAGCATATAAATTTAATTTAAATAATATGTTCTTTTTGAACCCACAGATTAAGGCAACAGGAGTGATAGATTGAGATGATGGCTGATATTTGGCATTTAATGTAATATTTCAAACAATAGTCATTTTGTTCAAATGTGTTTAACTCTTTAAGCTCTGAAGGTGTTTTTAAAAATTTCCTATTTCAGTGAGATACCCAAAATTTAACGCATATAACTAGACCAAAAACATATGGTCAAGTAATTGGTATCATTTTTTTTTTTTTTTCATTTTTTTATTATATAGATTATGAGACTCAGCCTAAGAAGCTGCTGAAAAATCACAAACAAATTGAGCCAAAACAAATTCATCTTTTTTTTTTCTTATTTTACATGATATATTTCGAGGTGTTAATACGTTAGCTTCGAAAAGCTTTTGTTTTGTTCCCAATCATGTCAACTGTATCTGAGAAAAATGTGTTGATACGAAAAAGCAATCAAAAGTTATAGCATTAAAATATATATTTATCATAGTGTCCAAAAATTTCTCCATGTGTCCAAAAGCCTCTCCAAACAAATAAAACCGTAATTGCACACAAGAACTACTGTAATTACACATGCAAACTCAACAATGACTAAAGGTATGCATAGCATGGAGACATGATTTTAGTAAAACGATTTCAAAGAATGAGTGCCTTCTGACTCAATGGGTGCTTCTCAATCAGAAGGCAGCTTCGTTTTGCAACCTTCGCTTTCCATATTTTGAACAATGCATTGGGTGTATCCTTCGTGTCCTTCAGTCATCCACAATCCTTTGCACATGTCCCAGATTATTTAAAAAAGGGTGGTGTCATAATCAAATTAGTCTGCCATAAAATGTGTTCGCATCTGACGTCATACCGATTCCTAGTGATTCCATTGGCTCATAGAACTTTTAATGACTACAATATTCACTGCCCAAGTAGAAATCCTACAAAATCCTTTTATTATTTATGTCGCTATAACTTTGTAAATAATGACATTTAATGAATTTAGATCATGTGTTACACATAATAATATATTACCACAGCTATAGATTGTAAAATTAAACATTTCTTGTTCTGTTTGTTTTGTCAGTTAGCTTACATTTGGCAATATGTGCCACAGAATTAGCCTACTGAACCACAATATAAAAAATATTTCACATATTTACACATCTTACTATTGTATATGCACACCAGAAAAATAATTGTGTCCTGAGCTGTTTTAAGAATATTTAGTTAAAACCAACTTTTAAATAAACATGTTCATTAATTATGTGAAGACATTCAAGTTATTGTCAGTTTGCTATAGTGCTTTTCACCATTTCAAAGCCGTCTTGATAATAAACAGTCACCCCTCTGGGGACTCTATTTCACGGGCGGACTCGCTTTGATTATGACACCGGAAAACGTGCAGAGGCTGAAACCATTATAACACAGCATACTTTTTTTTTTTCTCACTCTTCAAATTTTTTATCACATTTGCAGCAATGACAATATGTAGAAAAAAATGCAAGTAGTTTAGACAATACAACAAATTGGAATATACACAGCCCATAAAAATGGAAGAAAACTAATAAAAGGCTAATTACAGAATCAGGATGAGCTTTATTGCCAAGTGTTCTCACGTACACAAGGACCTTTTTTTGGTGATAGAAGATACAAGTGCTCACAGAACATTACAGTGAGACACAGAATATAAAACAAGGTAAGAGTATAAATAGACAAACAAATAATAGGACAGAATGGCATATGTACATGTGCAATTGGTAATGTATGTCCAAGGTAGGGGTATGTACATTAAATATGAGTGAATTTACAATATGTACATGAGATATGTATTTACATTATTGCACTTCACGAGTTTATAAAGCTTTAGAAGTTTTATAGTTTTTACAATTCTAGGATTCCTTTTTCATATATTTCATAAGGTTTTAAATTAGGGCTGTTGATTCAACGTGATAATTCAGTGCGATTTAATTTTACAAAAAATTTACGCAATTAATCGCAATGCCCCCGGACCGTAATAAGGAAGATTCCTGAGAAATGCAAACTTGTAGTACCACCGGTTTACTCCAGAGGGCAGTAATTGAAATTTCATCTGTATGAGCAACGCATAGTTTATACAGTGAAGAAAACACTTCAGTAGACAGAACAACATTTACATTTACATTTATGCATTTGGCAGACACTTTTATCCAAAGCGACTTACAGTGCACTTATTACAGGGACAATCCCCCCGGAGCAACCTGGAGTTAAGTGCCTTGCTCAAGGACACAATGGTGGTGGCTGTGGGGATCGAACCTACAACCTTCTGATTACCAGTTATGTGCTTTAGACCACTAAAGTAGTAGTGGTGTAGTGGTCTACAGCACAAACATGCTTTACGTTCTTGCGTTCAAAACACTTGAAGGAGTGCAAATGCGAACTAATGGATCTCAAGATGCGTTTAAAGATTGAATATTAAACTATATTTAACTTGACACAGTGACCTAAACATTTTATCTTTATGAAGCAACACACCCGAGACACTACACAAGCATGTCTGACGCAGGTGTAAATTGACGGGTCCTTAAACAAGCCCTCATAATAAATCATCAACTGATTGACAAATTCATTTGTGAAATGGATTGCTGTGAACTGTATGCCAATGATTAACTTGTGTTCAATAATATCGTATTGAACACAATACATTGTATTCTAAAGCCACTTTTTGTATCATCTTATCAATGATTATTTCTTCTGCCACAAGAATATAATGCATTTTAATTATCTGAATATTTTTTATATATATATATATATATATATATAGTAGGATTTGTCTAGGAAGGACAAAGCCTAACTAGGCTGCAGCCTTCCTTTCGAGAAGCTCCCAATGAGTCTGCATCATTGAGTCTGTCATTTACTTGACTTCATCTCCTGGTGGCCATTTGTAACAATGTGCTTCGTGTGGAATATCTAATGATCTATATGCATCCGATTACCTTGTGTGTGGGCTCATTTGAAAGATAATCTCCTATAAGTAATGGTGTCAAAGACATATACTTAACTATTTATTTTTGTTTGTGAGTAAAACATATAAGCTTGTTGTCTACTCTTTGAGAGCTTTCCAACAACATATGACACATTGCTATTTAATCAGATTGATGTTTTTACTGATTGCAATAATATGCAAATAATCAGTGCAATTTGTTTAATAAATTATCAAAACGGAACACTTCTGATTTGTCTGCAAATTTCAAAGCACTTGTTCAGTTTTGGTCATAATGCCTGCATGCATTGGAAAGTAGCGCTTCTATGCTTTCAAACAATACCTATTTTGCATTGGTCAAGACTGTAGTTATTAATATTTTGACGATTATATTTTTCATGGGCGGGCCCATCCGAGATTAAAGGGCTAAAATAGTCATTGTTACAAGCTTGCTTAATCTGATCACAGGCCCAGATGGTGCAGAACTCAGCAGAAAATTCTGCAGATATCCACAGAATTGTGACATCTGTCATTCAAAAAAGTTCTGTGCATTTCCCATGCCGTGCATGTTTGTTTATGAAGTATTTGGGCTAATTTAATTATGCTTTTATCTACCAATAAAAGTGTAGTACTCTCAGATATAGTTAATACATTTTGCCATGTTTAAATAACTTTTGCAGAATTCTACAAACTTTCCATAAAAATCAGTTCAGAAAATGCAAAAAGAGTCTGATCAGTGACCTAGAAATAGTGCAGAATCTGAAATATTTCTTATTCATTTTACATTATAACTTTTCTGTTTTTCATTTTTTTTATATATTATAAAACTTTGCTTCTTTCAAGGGTTGAATTCGATTTTGAATTCCAGTATTTTTAGTGTGGGATCCCACTGTATATCCTACAGTATTTTAAACATATTTTATCCTTTTCCCCCCTCACCTTTTTCTCTCATTTTCAAGCCTCAGCTTGTGAGTTTGCAGAAATCGTCGAGTTACTCCTGAAGACCGGAGCTGACCCGTCAATTAAAGATCAAGAAGGCTCCCTTCCGGAGGAGGTGACAGATTCTAGTGCCATCTCCTCTCTCCTCCGTCAGTACACTGCCCCTAAAGGCTAAATCTCAGTCTATGAAATCAAAAACCCAACCCAAATGCAGACCATTCAATTAAAAGTTTGTACAAACTGTGCTCCTCATCCAAATGGTATATGCCGACTATCAAATCAGCTATAGTTCCAGAACTGAACATAGTCAGCATTCTAGAACTATCATTGTTATTCTTCCCTTTGGTTGTGGACCAGATTACTATGCTTTCAAACAGTTAAAGTTCAGACAACCTGTCCTCCCCTGACCCAGAATGGTACATTCCAATGAATGTGTTGTTGTTACTATTAAAGCAATTAAATCTAATACTGGCTCTTCCCCTTCTTTTTCTCTCAATTTATTATCTAGAGATTGTTCTGCTCCATGCACATGTTATTATTATTATATCATGGCCATTTCTAAGCAAATATTTCATTGGGAAGTCTTTACAGAATGTTTTAATTTATTGTTTGCATCAAGGTCAGAGTCTTTCAACCACAATATACACCAAGCTTTACAGAAACTTGAGAACAAATTATCATAGAATTATAGCAAGGTGATATTGTTCTTCCTCACCTGTTAATGAATGTGGGTTTCAGGATGATGGCCAAATATCGCAAATAGAAGCATTTTAGCTATTTTGTTGAGTCTTTATCCACCGATGGAAGAACCTGAGCAGACTAACCTGAAAAGCTGTGTAACCTATTAGCACCTTCACAGCTGTAATTTGGACATGTTTTTAGAACTGTAGATAATTATGATTATTTTAAAGCATATATTAAATCTAGTCAGAACCTGAAGAGTTTGTTTTACCAAGATGATGTAGTTACTGCAGATACAGGGGAGGTCCAGACAGCAGGATGCTCATGTATTACAGGACTCAGGCAATGAGACTGTCATGCTAGTGTTTTTCGGATAAAATACTATTATTTTACAGAGATGAATGTGTAGTAAGCTCAATCTATCTATATAACTGTCAGTTTACATACTTAATCTCCATATCTAAATGCTAGCCTAAACCTACATTAAATGCTTTAGTGTTGACTGAACAACTGATCCTGTTGATAGATTGAATTTATTCAACTGTACTGTACAAAAAGAACTACATGTAATACAAATTAACATACATTTGGACAGACATTATAAACATTGCACACAAAAGTTCAATGTTCTCAGTAAAGCAACTATAAAACAGTATGTATTATTTAAAACACTGTACAAATAAATTTAATTGATACTGAATTTATGTCCAACTGTTTAACAAATCACATTTTCCCTTAAGGGAAGACACTCAAAATAGGGAATTGCAGGCAGGAAAATCACAATACTTTTAATTTTAAATGCGATAAAACATCTCGCTGCAAATGCGAGTTAATGGGATGTAAATTAACAATTAAAACCAGGGAGGGGCTCTCTCAGGTGGAAGAAACCAATGAGCCAAATGTCTGTGACCGAATGCATAATAATTAAACAAAATCTTGGTTAGGCCTTGCCCACATTTGTCAGTCAGCCTATACAATCTTACTGAATTGTTATCCGGGACGTTTACCATTCCAAATTAAGGACTTCGCTATGCTATCAAATTGCTTGAAATAAGAGAGGGGAACATCTATACCACTGAGATTGTAGCAGGTTGTTGAATTTTGGAATACTAATAATTTTAATAACAATAACCTTCCCAATCATAGATAAATGTAATGAAGCCCACCTGCCCACATCGCTCAACATTTTTTTATTAAAGGATAACTCTAATTAAATCACACAAATTTACTTGAAATAAAATACCCAAATACTTAATGTGAGTAAGTCTCCTCCCAATATTATATAATGAGGGGTGCCAGTGGCTTACAACATCCCTTCAAGATCTATAAATAAGACTTTGTCCCTGAATTTCAGCTAAAATACTAATAACTCTTCCTAATTTATCTTTACTCTGTTTGAGACATTTGAATTTTAGATATTTACTTATCAGTGTAATGACTCCCCTTCTCTTACTCGTGCCAGCACTATAAAAAAAATAAGCTTCCTGCAGAGAAAGGTGTGTTTCTTGAAGAAACACTATATCATATTTCTTACGCTTAAGAAGTGAAGAGAGACAATCCACTCATATTAACATTTGACATTTTGACATATAATAATAAATAGATTGTGTGATAAAGACAAGATTATAAAGACGACATTCTAACATTAGTACAATAATCAATCCCAGAACATCCCCTAGAACAAAACCAACAAAAAATAAACAGAAAAAAGTACAAACATTGGCATTAACCCTGCGTACGACAGTGCCAACTGTCGTCAGTCCCTCCAAACTCATACAGTCCATGCACGCCTACGAGAGCCCCCACGACATCCTTGCCATCGGATTGCTCAATTCTGGTGTTTCTCTACACATTTTGTGAAACAGAATTACACAGCAAAAGATAATCTATAAAACAAACTACAGCCAATAAGCAGAATAAACACAAAGAGCATGTAGCTTCATCCACAGAACCATCGAGAAGGTGTGTTGCTCTAAAAACATAAACTCCAGCCAATAGGCGGAACAAGCACAAATAGAGTACGTAGAATCTTCAAACAGTCAAGTGAATGTTCAGTGAGCTGGTCCACTCGGCTGCAACGTGAGAACCACAAGGTGACTTACTCCATTGACTTTATGAAAGACATTGCTTGTCGTGGGCATGTGAATGTTTTACGGCCATCCTTCGCATCTATTCTCAGTTTGGCCAGGAATATCAGTACAAATGCGAACTTCCGTTGATGTAAAAGTTTCTTGCATTCCTTGAATCAATCACGTTTCTCTCTTGTCAAGTTTGCAAAGTCTGGGAACAAGAAAAGGCTGTGGCTCTTCCAAGAAATCCTTCCTTTACTCCCCATCTCACGTAACACAAGATCTTTATCGGATGATCTCAGAAATTTGGCCAGAATTGATCAGGGCCTGTCTCCCTCAGTGGATCGCCAAGCCAGAAACCTGTGAGCTCGCTCGATTTCCAGCTTATGGCCTGCTATATCAAGCAGACTCGGAAAGAACCCATCCAGGAATTCCACCATATCCCGTCCCTCCACATCCTCCGGGACTCCCACGATATGGACGTTATTCTGCCGGCTACAGTTTTCCATGTCCTCCAACTTCTCCCAGACATGCTCCAAATCCACCTCGGTCGCTAGCGGATTAGCAGGTAATTCCCTCTCCGATTACTCCAGATAATCAATCCATTTCTCGACATCCCCCACTCTTGTGGACCACATCAGTAAATTTCTCCTCCATGGCAGTGATTGATCGACGTATCACAGCAAGATCCTCCAAGTCAACAATGACCTTCGTCAGCATTTCCGACATGTTCAACCCGCATCTCTCCGACCAAATCAACTCCTGGGCCCATGGCCTGGTCAGGGGTGTCAGCTTGAGCACATAAGTGTTTTTAAAGTCTCCAGAACCTGAGGATTTTGAATTCTTTGATAATGTCCTCCTATAACAGTTATGGAACAGAGTGTATCAAATCTAACAGTTTAGACCATAAAAGGTGACTCCCTAAGTATAACTGTAATTGTTTAATCATATATTGAATTATTGTTATTTGAAGGGCTTTCTAAGTCAATATTTATGTATATTATTAATTAATCTGACTGAGTAAATGTATAATGACCGAGGTCCTTTATAAAGGTCATGAGCCATCAGTGTATTATTACTCCCTGCTAATTCAGAGTCTGGTTGACGGAGCTTCGGCTTCTCTCAAGAGATTATGGGAGAAAGATCTAAACTTGGTATTGGAGGAGAGAGTGTGGGCTAGGATTCTAAAAAACATCGAGTCTACATCTAGAGATGTAAGGGTGCAATTTATGCAATTTAAGATTTAACATCGATTCTATTGGACCCCCTCTAGATTGTATAGGCTTGGTCTGAAAGACACACCCACCTGCTGGCGATGCCAATCAGAAGATTGGGAGACAACCCATGTTTTTTGTTGTGTTAAGATCCAAGCATTTTGATTGAGGGTTCAGAGCTTTATGCGTGATGTATTGGGTACTCAAATTTCATTTTGCCCCGGAGTCTGTATTTTAGGTGATGAGGTGGTCATTAATGTAAAAATGTATTTAATTTGTTAAAAAAAAATGTATCAATTGACATCCATATTTAAGTAAATTGATTTGTAAGATAAATAAGTTTAGAACTTAAAAACTTAAATATTTGAGTTATGAGCACAAAACCTGACATTTCAAGTAAAATTTAAGACAACTTTGATATTTCCAGTAATTAAAACTTTATGGTTTACAATGAAAAGTAATAAAATTATTGAATTCAAAAATATTTATTACATTCTTTAGAATTAAATATGAGGTCATCTAAGTATGTGAACATGTTGCTTTAGATATTCCATGCACAGGCAGGAATTATGGTATTGGTGTGTTTGTAAATGCTGTTTGTCCCTCATTCCGGTCATTTCAATGAATCTGCCGGAGTTGGGGGAGGATCAGTGCCGATGACTGCATTCTCTGTGGGCTTGTCTGCACGACAGTGACACTAAGCCCATTACGTTTCCATTATGTGGCTCAATTTTACCCTGAGCTCTTCACTTTTGACACGGACTCCTCTGAAATCATGTCCCATATTGCTCCGCTTTCTTTACTTAACGTTTATGCATTTTTACAAGTCGCCTCTCTGGATGTTTCCATAACACCATTAGTGCCAGATGGCGGAGGTTTGTTTCTCTCTCTCTCTCTCTCTCTCTCTCTCTCTCTCTATTCACCTTGTTTTCCAGCTAAAAGGAATGGCACATACTGGGCTGTGCTTAATTCAGATCTTTTAATGCAACAGGGCCAGTCAACCCATTAGGCGACATAGGAGACCGCCTAGAGCAGCATCACTGTGAACAAAATGCGTCCTGGGGGTTCCGATTACGTGTTGTGGCACTCCCATGAAACATGTAGGCAGTGTACTAAATGTCTTATTACCATACTCTGTTATATCTGTTTATGGTAAAAACAGTGAGAGAAGTATGGATAGTATGCCATTGTGGACACACCATAGATTCATGAGCATGGGGCTCGTGAATCGGAGTGATGCCCAATGCATGAAATCTCTGTTTTGAGCTTGAGCTCCAATTTGTCAAAGGCCAAGATCATTCTAAAGAAGTAGGCCACCAACTTTATTATATCAAATGCAAAAATTAGAATACTCGATACTACTCCTCGGCAGTAACACTAATATGTGACAAACAATTTGTCCTTGCTAAATGACCTTTTTTTTTTATTTGTATGGATCTTGAATTAAAATGCCACACAAGATGTCAGTGAGCGCCATCACACACAAGAAAAAAATCTTCTCTCTGTGCATTGCAGATTAAATTTAGGCTGAATAACTATTTGCATGTTAATTTATTCCTTCTCACCCAGGAGGCTAGTGAATCGTTGGCTTCAGGAAGTTTGCAATAAAAGCTTGCAGATCGATGATAATGGCATTTGCGCTTGTGTTTGTCATCTTTGCAAAAGCAACAGTGCAGGAATTTGCTCAGATTTATATATATACTAGGGCCGTAAGTAGCGTGTAAATTATCCCAACTGTCTTTGTTGCTGTTTATCTTTGTAAGAATGAACTATTAAAGGCCATACATTAAAGCCACGGCAGCTTCAATCAGTTGTTGAGTGAAATCAGCTTGTTTGAGCTGCTTTTTTTGCAAAGAGCACCTGCTTTGCTAGTAAGGCCCTCTGGATTTCCCCATTTATTCCATAAATACTGCTTTCATACCACAAAATCGATGTCTCCTCCGTCTTCTTATAAAACATGAGCTGAAAACACAATCTCACAATAATCATTCCTAGAAATACTATAATTTCATTGTTTTTGATAACAAATTGTGATTATTGGTTGTTATCCAAAATGTTTAAATCCTCTAATGTAATTGGACATTTGGCGTACCAAGAGTGATGATATTTCATATAACAGCACTGGGATGGTTGACCGTTTGTATTACACTACTTGAGCATGTATGCTAGCTGAGTTGACAGCTGTGCATGTTTGTTGCTATGACTTCTTTTGGAAATATGTTTGTTGGCAGGGCAACTGGCAATTTTGTGTAAAAAAATAAAGTTACTCAATGTATTATAATTATTATTATTATTTAATTACTAATAACTAAAAATATTGTTAATAACCTAGTGTGATCCCTCGTACACATGTGTGGATGTTGTATTTGGGCTTTTCTATACGCAATGCATAATTTAAATTTATTTAAACTAATAATCTTAGTTCAGGAGACTCTGTGCTTTCAGTAAAGGGTTAAACTTTTGACGCACAGAGTCATGTGACCAAACAACATGGCTCCGACCACAGCAGAGTTTACTTTGGGAGAAACGGCAACAAAACTACATCTGGTAAGAAACCTAATTAAGTGTTTTTACATTGAAACCTGTTTCAGTCAAAAGATTAGTCTCTAGTTTCATCCAATATCCCTTGGTGGTGGCGGCGTAGTGGGCTAAAGCACTAAACTGTTAAGCAGAAGGTTGCCAGTTCGATCCCCAAAGCCACCTCCATTGTGTCCTTGAGCAAGGCACTTAACTCCAGGTTGCTCCGGGGGGATTTTCCCTGTAATAAGGGCTCTGTAGGTCACTTTAGATAAAAGCACCTGCCAAATGCATAAATGTAAATGTATAATATGCCATTTTTAAAAAGTACGCGATTTATAACGGAACAGCATGGCGCTAAACACAATGTACACTAATGTGTACTTTAACAAATGTTTTCCTAAGAAATCTTTTTATTAACTGCATTATCACATTGAGATTCAATGGGTCCATCCAAAAGCTGAACAATTTTGCTTTCAGAGGCTTTAAATGGAGTTATGATGAAAATAAGGTGCCTTTCGAACTGTTCTGAGACCAGTGCAGACAGACAGCACACTGGAGGTAAAGTCATGCAATATAAGGAGCAAGGGAGCATCCTATAGCTCTCGATGTAGCTAAGTGCATTCAATTAAAACTTCCTATCAAAAGTTCAGTTTCAGGCTGCAGATGATGTTTGAACCACTCAGCATGTTTGGCAGATATGAAGCAATGGTAATTAGTACATAGATTCAGAAATTGTAATGTATAATTTTATTTTAACATGGTTGGCAGTGATTAGATGAGGCTGGCCATTGCTTTGAATCAGAATTAATTATGCTAACTTCTGATGTAATGTCTGAAACGTCTCAAAAACATAAATAGTAACATAATAAACCATTTTATTTAGTCACTTGGTATTATTTAAAATTTCACAACTTAGTCCTGCAGTCCACATACTGTATGTTGCCATAAATATTTAGGAAAGCTATTTGCTCTATAATTGCTTTTTTTTTTTTTTTCATGTTTATTAGGTTCTACTTGTTACAAATCAAAAAGAGAAATGGAAAATGCACACAGGAGTCAAATTTGGGTCTCAGAAGGTTAATATTAATATTAAAACATTCATATTAATTAATTAAAAGCAATTTTATGCTGCAAGGTAATTTTGCTCTATTTCATTCATTAAAGGGTTAGTTCACCCAAAAAAAAAAATTATATTCTGCCATCATTTACTCACCCTTGTTTTATTCCAAACCTGTTTGACATTCATTCTTCCACGTTAAGATGTAAGGCAGGATTATACTGTATATTTCACCTTACCTATGACCTTTTTATGCCTTTCAACAGTTTAACAAATACCCCTTTTGCAGTATTAAAGCAACCAAAATAACATCTATACATCTATATTGAGTCCTTATGTGTAGTTACATAGGAACAAAGACAAAATAGGTTTTTATATCAAAGGGACAACATTTCTGTGAAACCCATCAATCACTCACACAAACATGTCTAACTTTCACTAGAGGGACATCTGTTCACCGGCTCCATGCACTGATCCTTCTGCTTCCATAGACTGTAGCAGATTGATATTTTGCTCAGTCGAACCTTCTCTAATCCCCTAAATGTTACCTAATTTTAAACTGCTCTGTGAAATGAGGACAAGTAGGCTGGCTGACATTGTAAATAGCCGGTGAAAAAAAACAACTGTCAGTTAGAGTAACTGATGACGACTTTCTAATGACTTTCTTTCTTTTAGAAACATAATTAAAGTGATAGTTTGCCCCAAAATTAAAACTCTGTCATCATTTACTCACCCTCATTTTGTTACAAACTCACATGACTTTCTTTTTTCCATGGAACACAAAAGGAGATGTTAGGCAGAATGTTAGACTCAATCACAATTTAATTTCATTGCACATTTTTCCCCTAATGTATGTTAGGGCATTTTTAACATTATCATTATTTATGTGTTTGTTTGGATGGGTATCAGTGATTTACTACAAAGGGTCACCAAAATCATCAAGTGAAAAAATGAACTTTGCAGTTACCCAAAGACGATTCGGCTTTATTTCTCCATATAGATTTGAATGTACACAATTCATACCATTGGACAGAAGGCATATAGGACTCAATTCAGTGCTCTTTTTTTCAAAGATCCATAGCAATAAATAGTGCTCATGAAACAAGACTGTTGACACTTTTTGAGACTTGTACTGCCATTGAGACTAAATAATTTAGAGGCAACATAGATTTAACAAAAACATTATTTCTGAGTGGTTATTTTTCTTTGTTATGTTGCTGTTTGTTAGCTTATTTCTGCAGATGCTACTTTCAGTGTAGCTGTCATATTTCACTATAATATTTTCCTCATGTTTACAATTGTATCACCAGTGTTATGAAACCAAGTAATAATTTATAATTTACCATTGTCCCATAATCCACCAATTCATAATACTGACATTGTACCCATGATAGTAATAAATAACATTAAAACACAGTTTTACCCTCACAGTTGTTGCTTAAATATGTTGTTGTTTTGACAAATAGGAAAAAATACCGAGTATATAAATTTTCCCTTTCACATGTTTTGCTTGTTAATAGTCTGGCCATTAAGGTACGGTTCACCCAAAAATTTTAATTCTCTCATCATTTACATACCTTCACGCCATCCCAGATGTTTATGACTGACTGTCTTCTGCAGATCATAAACTAAGATTTTTAGAAGAATATCTCTGCTCTGTCCATACAATGCAGCTGAATATAACTGGTCCTTTTGAAGCTCCAAAAATCACATAAAGGAAGCATATAAGTAATCCATTTGTGGTTCAGTCCATATCTTCAGAACTGATATGACATGTGTGGGTAAGAAACAGATCAATATTTAAGTCCTTTTTTACTATAAATTTCTAATTTCACTTTCAAAATGCGAAACGATGTGAAAGTGGAAATTAATAATAAAAGGGACTTAAATATTGATCTGTCTCTTACCCACACCTGTCATATCACTTCTGAAGATGTGGATTGAACCACTTTAGTTTTATGGATTACTTTTATGCTGCCTTTATGTGATTTTTGGAGCTTCAAAAGTCTGGTCACCATTCACTTGCATTGTGAGGACCTACAGAGCTGAGCTGTTCTTCTAAAAATCTTTTTTTGTGTTCTGCAGAAGAAAGAAAGTCATACACATCTTGGATGCTATGAGAGTAAATGGTGAGATAATTAACATTTTTGTGAGTACTATCCTTTTAAGGGTCACAAAATCCACTGCTAATATCTGCCCTGAAATAAATTACTTGTATTCTAATTTATCTGTGATATCAGTGTGTTTTCTCTAATGGCATTAAGAAACAGGTATTTAGATGCTTCTTCGAAGAACTGATAACCAAATTTAACATTGGAAATAAGTGTTCATTTTAACCCTTTGATTTTTTCATCTTTTAACACCATGTTCTAACCAGGCATGATGCGATAAAGCAACAATATGTAAACAAAATAAAGTGATAAAAAGCTATCTCTTCCAACTATATCTGAGTTTTTGTTCTAACTAGTCGCAACAGAACATTTTGCAGTCATTTGGTTGCACTGGGTGACACAAAACCACTTGTTGCACACTTATGGCATCACATCTGGTTTAGGACATTTTTCCTGAATAGTCGGGCCATGTTATGTAATGAAAAAGCCTAGAACTAACATGGGCCATTGAAAGAGAAATATCTATCAAAATTCAAAGCAGTTCATGCGGATTTATCTTTATTGAAAAATAATCTTGATCTATTGTTCTGATGCTGCTAATGTGAAGGGTCATTTCTAGTTGAGCTTTTTAGAAACTGAGTCATTCAAAACCATGAAAATCCCAAACCCTTGTAAGCAGGAAAGTTACACTTGTGCCACTTGTTTAAATACAGTCTCTCCTTGCTTGGTGCACTCCTCTCTTTCCTGTGTTCAGCCTGCCATGTGCAGTCGAGGAGGAACATAAAGTGCATAGCCATTATGAAGGCTCTTAACATGGATGGATCTCTTCCTCATTTAGAACATGCATGGACCCTACATTCCCAATAATGTGGTTGATCTTGATTGTTTTTCCCAGTATTGCTGAAGGGGGAGGTTTGGGGTTTGAAGTTCAACGCTGCACATCATTTCATGCTGGAAATCACCCAATCCAGTTTTGAGAACAAATGCAAAAATATGAATTACAAAATTATGATACAGTGCAGACATTCCATGGTGGGTTGCTCAGTTGTTATATTAGTGTGCCAAGGTCACACTGCCATGATAAAGTTGGCGATGTTTAAAGGCCAACTCACACTGCACCAACAGACATGTTCACCTAGTTGGTGTTTGTTGGGGCAGTTTGACAATGACAGTTATGCTTCCCAACATTTTAAATCCAACTGCATCCAATTAGCAACTTTAGAATGTTGGAGTTTGTTGGGGAAATGTGAATTGGCCTTAAGACACTTGTTGAATGCTGAATATCGGGACACACCGAATGCATTTGTCACACAAACATTGCCAGTTCAGGGAAAGATGTTTATAAAATCTGTCCTTAGCACCACACTTGCCATTATGACCTTTAACCCTTGACCTCAGAACTGGGAGTGGTCCATTTCGTCAAGCCATGAAGCCGGGCTGTTGGGGAAGTCTGGGTAGCCCGTGCTACTGCCTGTTGAAAGGTCAGAGGTGGGTGCCCCGGCCATAGCTCTCAGAGCTTGACCTACATTAGGCTGACCGCCCTGACCCATTATGCTGTCCATGTTGAAGCCTAAGTTGTTGAGCAGAGGGGTGTGGCCTGGTAGGGATGTGATGGATGAGGGGGACTGTGGCAGGCCGTAGGGACTTCCTGCCCGCAGGTCGTGGTAAGGCTGTCCACCCCCCTCCAGGGAATAGCTCCCGTTGAGCATGTTGCCATTTGTGATGTCTCCTATGCTTCCATACAAGCCATTTGCATGGCCCAGGTCTGACAGGATCTGGTCTTCTGTTAAGACAACATGAAATTCATTGCATTAAATATAAAAATGTCAAAGCAACTGATTTCTGCAACCAAGCGATTATTAGTACTTTTCTCAGAATTTACCTTACTTTTCTGAGACATTTTATGAATTACTTTTTATCAAACTAGTCCCAATGTCATTATTAGTGGCTGTAAATGAAGCCAGTTCCGCTCAAGTTCACACATTAACTATGGTAATTTTTCTTAATTTTGAACTGTAAATCGAGTGTTATATTGTATCATTTAGAACCCACCAAGTGTTTGTTGGTGTTTGCAAGAGTTTGTTGGGGCAGTGTGAATTGGCCTTTAGGCAACAAAAACACATTCATACAATTTGAAGTGTGGCTTATGTGGGTACTGTAAATTAGCATACACCAAGTGTTTAGTTGCAATTCACCATTTCCAAAGAGCTCTTACTCATATAAAGACAATAAAAAAGTGGAAGAATTGAAGTTATAAAAACAACCTCATAAAGATCTTGTTTAAAAAGTGAACAGCACTGGTATTAGGGGATTATAAGCTTCGGGTGGAACTGAGATGAATACGCAACTGTGATTTACCTTCAGTTTGCACAGGAGTGTAGTGTGAGCTTGCAACACTAACCATTCTCTCCAGACTCCCCTACGTTCTTTCAATAACAACAAAGGCACTTCATGCTTTGTCTCTAATTGACTAAAAGCTTCACCAATTTTATAGAGTTTGTGCATCGCTGCTTTCTTTTCTCGTAAACACGGCCTCCCTTTGAAAGTGGCTCTAGACTTTTATGAGTTCTCAAAGCAGGCTCACAAACATGAAATAATCATAAAAACACAGGAGAACCAAAAGGCTCATTTGAATATTGTCCATGAAAGTGGCATATTTTCAGAATAAAAGGGAAAGAAAATTGGTGCATGAAAAGAAGTAAAGAGTGTTTTGAGAGAAAGTAAAACTATAATTCAAAAGAGAGATAGGTAGGGGGCCTGGGTAGCTCAGCGAGTATTGACACTGACTAACACCCCTGGAGACACAAGTTCGAATCCAGGGTGTGCTGAGTGATTCCAGCCAGGTCTCCTAAGCATCCAAAATGCCCTGTTGCTAGGGAGGCTAGAGTCACATGAGGTAACCTCCTCGTGGTTGCGATTAGTGGTTCTCGCTCTCAGTGGGGCATGTGGTAAGTTGTGCGTGGATCGCAGAGTGTAGCATTAGCCTCCTCATGCTGTGAGTCTCCACGGTGTCATTCACAACAAGCCACGTGATAAGATGCGCAGACTGACAGTCTCAGAAGCGGAGGCAATTGAGACTTGTCCTCCACCACCCGGATTGAGGTGAGTAACCGCGCCACCATGAGGACCTACTAAGTAGTGGGAATTGGGCATTCCAATTTGGGGAGAAAAAGGGTATAGGTGCTGTCCCATATGGCACACTTGATGTGGACTTGCGTTCCTGAAACCTTTGCTTTTGCCCTGTCTGTAAAGTCAACAAGATTGTAGGATGTCCCATTTGTAATTTTATGTACCCTCTATCCTCCCAATTTTCAAATCTGCACTGGTGCATATGCAGTAAAATGTAGACTCTGAAGAGGACCTCAAAGACTAAGGGTGCCTTTTGGGATAGAGT
Source organism: Xyrauchen texanus (assembly GCF_025860055.1). NCBI lineage: Eukaryota > Metazoa > Chordata > Actinopteri > Cypriniformes > Catostomidae > Xyrauchen > Xyrauchen texanus. The sequence continues at coordinate 33,002,467 of NC_068302.1, read as the reverse complement.
CAAGTCAAAAGAGAGAGATCTGAGAATATTTTGAGTGTTGACAGACTCACCTCTGAAACTAAGCTCACTATCGCTAAGTCCTGCGTCATCTGCTGAACTCTCTTTCTCCGTCTTACTAGACCCTCGACTACGTTTGACACTTTTGTAGAACTGGCCCCAGCGGTGTCGCCCAGCATCCTTCTTTAGACGTTTCTCTTTCGCTCTTCTGTTTTGAAACCACACCTTCCGCATGGACAACAACAACAACAACAACAAAACAGCATCAGTTAAGACTTGGACAAAAGGAGACAGCCACTGTAAATTGTATTCATAATAAACAGTTGAAGACACACCTGCACCACTCTCATGTCCAAACCCGTTTCTGATGAAAGCTGCTCGCGCACATGTCGTGCTGGCTTCGGTGAATTTTTGTAAGCACTTTTGAGCGTGTCCAGCTGTTTGGCTGTGATGGTGGTCCGTGGACGTTTTGCTCCTGTCTCAGAATCATCTGCAGCATGCAACACACAAATTTCACATATCTGTAAAAAGGTGATGTGTTTAATCTAGCCTAACAGAATTGCTAAATAATGTCTGTTTTCAAAAAGGTCTCCCGAACACTCCCATCACATGTCATGAGACAGTCCTGAAATTATAATGAATAAATAAGCCTATTGCAGCCATAATGAATTAAATTAAATCTATTGGAATTGAACTGAGGCTATTCAGATCTAACTGAATTGATTCACATTAAAGTGAATTTACAGTCAGTGTGTACAGTGAGGTCCAGTGTAGTGCAGTGAAATGCAGGGAAAAAATCCAGTGTGATGCAGTGAAATTTAGTGCAATGAAAATTCCAATGAAATGCAGTGCAGTGAAAGTTCCAGTGATTTCACTGCAGTGTAGTTAAAGTTCCATTGGTTTTACTGTGATTCAGTGAAGTCCAGTGAAATGCAGTGTGCTGAAGTGCAGTGTGATGCGGTGAAAGTCTAGTGAGATTCAGTGTGGTGCAGACAAGCTAGGAAGTGTGCTGGAGCCCACTGAAAGTTTATTGCAGCTGCGTGAAGTGTAGTGAAGTGAAATGCAGTGAATTGAAGTGAAAACAGGAATGCACACATCTCAAAAACAACAACATTGTTGTTTCACAGTGCGATACAAATAAAGCAGATTTTTTTAGGATGGTTTGAGTGGGAGTGCTCGCACATGGTCAGTCGATACTCCCCTGAAACGCTCACACTGTGGCGGAAGAGGGAATAAATCTCTCTGTAGAATGGCATGCCAGTGCTAGTTATTGGGGCCCTACCATAAAAGTGCATTGCATCACTTAATACAATCAATCAACAGCCCACAGAAATATAAATATGGCGTGAGGGGCTTTCAGAAGCAGATCCATGAGAGGTCAGATAACAGAGAGACTTAATATGCCAGACACTAAGACCCCACTAGACTGTAGTTAATGATGATTTTGTCTCCTTACTACCATCCTGTTGCCTCCTGATCTCTACAGTGTCTCTTTATGATTGTAAATGAAGTTAATTACACCTTCTCCATTCCTTTGCTGTCAGAATGATTTCCAATTGAGACAGTAAGTCCAGTAGCAATGCACGCATATACCTAATAAGGCAGCCAGTCTAAAAGCATATCATATGCCAAGTCAGCATCTAGCTACAATTCTAATTGTTCAGTAGTGATGGATAAATCATGGATTTATTTCCTTGTGTAATAGCATGTTATTCATTGTACAAGTTCTGTAAGTGTATGTTTTATACATTAGCAGTCAAAAGTTTGGACACACCATTTACTTTTTTCTATGGTTTAGATTAATAATCATCAAAACTATCAAATAAAATAATAGGAAGCATGGGTAATCGGAAGTACAGTGAAACTTATTTAACTTATAAATACATTTCAGTCATTTAAGCTTAATAATAAACAAAACTAATTTCAAACATTTAAGCTTAAAAGGATAGATCACATAAAAATTCTGTCATCATTTACTCTACTTCATGTTGTTCCAAACCCGTATGACTTCCTTTCTTCCATGTAACACAAAAGAGATGTTTGACTGTATGAGACTGACAGTCTATATTCACCATTTCAAACATCTCTAATTATTGCATTTTATTATTGCATTCCTCGAAAGAAAGTCATATGGGTTTGGAACAACACCAAGGTGAATCACAGAATTGTCAATTGTTTGAACTGTCCCTATAAGCCTTTAGATCCAAATTATTGTCAGATAGTTAGAAACACATAACTAAATGTGTGTCTAAACGTTTGACCAGCCAGTCACGAATACTAAATTTTTGGTCAAGGCATGGCTTACACTCACTGATTTGGAAGTAATAGCTCACCGTTTTGTTTGGCTGTTTCATAGTCCTCCTTACACACGAGCCTCCCGTCCTCCATGAGGTAGAACTCATCTCCAGTGGCAAGTTGTCTGCTGCACATTACACAGGCAAAGCAGTGGAGGTGGTACACAAAGTCTTGAGCTTTCCGAACAACCTGTGTGGGTGGGATCCCCTGCTGGCATGATGCACATTTTGTCCCGAAACGCCTGCAGGTACACACACAGGAATATAGGAAATATTGTGCACATCCAACCCAAATTGACAACAGGTGCAGGATACAATGCAATACAAATCAGAAAAACACCTTTTAACCAAATAATTTCCATGATTTTTCCAGTCATTTGTAATCAAATTTTTTTTTTTAAAACGATAACCTAAAAGATTGTAATAATTTGGTAACATCTTAACAGACTCATTTTATTCAAGACAAGAAATATTATTTAACATCACTCAATCAAACTGAATATATTAGAAGAAAGAAATGTCCACAAGTGCATATGGTACTCAAACAATTCCACAGGTGCCCAGATCAGGGATAGGAAGTTGAAAAACAAATAGTGGAAACAAAAATCCACATCTAAGCACTCTTGCGGGGTTTTAAGTTAAAAAGCCTTTATTGAGGGCTGCATATTATAAAAGCACCAACACTTATTGACCCAAACACCCTGATAAAGGCCTGTTTTCAACTGAATATATTAGGTTTGATTAAAAAAAATTAACACATGAAAAAAGAGAAAGATCCATATAAAATTATACATATTTAGATAGATTGATTGATATTAATGCACAAATGTCTCCAATACCCCAAAAAACATTCTGTAATTTTGTGTGTGTGTGTGTGTGTGTGTGTGTGTGTGTGTGTGTGTGTGTGTGTGTGTGTGTGTGTGTGTGTGTGTGTGTGAGAGAGTGTGTGTGTGTGTGTGTGTGTGAGCGTGTATTTATCACTTTGTGGGGACCAAATGTCCCCATAAGGATAGTAAAACCCGAAATGTTTGACCTTGTGGGGACATTTTGTCAGTCCCCATGAGGAAAACAGCTTATAAATCATACTAAATTATGTTTTTGAAAATGTAAAAATGCAGAAAGTTTTCTGTGAGGGTTAGGTTTAGGGGTAGGGTTAGGTTTAGGGGATAGAATATAAAGTTTGTACAGTATAAAAACCATTATGTCTATGGAAAGTCCCCATAAAACATGGAAACACAACATGTGTGTGTGTGTGTGTGTGTGTGTGTGTGTGTGTGTGTGTGTGTGTGTGTGTGTGTGTGTGTGTGTGTGTGTGTGTGTGTGTGTGTGAAATTTAAGCAATCATTTTTAATGCACAAATGTCTCCAGTAACCCAAAAAACACTCTGAAATTGGATTTTTTTTTTTATTGTACATAAGCACTCACAAAGAGCAATATCAAGTCATAAAATATTCTAAAGTGGAGCAAAATTAGAAAGATGTATATTCACTATAGAATTTTTAACTTCACTGATATTTCCAGGCTTTCCATGACCATGGGAACCCTGATGAGCGTAAATGTTGACACACTGAATTCATTACACAAAAATTCAATTTTCACAAATGCAATATTTTGTTCATTCCCTTCATCATTTGTCTGAAATTTTTTGGAACTATAATATCAGTTTGCAGACATTTACTTGCAAATGCACATAGACACGTGCTCAAACATATTAGGGTTTAAGCAACATTGCAAATTGTATTCCTCAAAAACTTTAATAACTGTAGCTATTTTTATAACAAATCTTTCTATAACTGCAAATATTGTAACAAGTTACAAAAGCACAAAATGCTATTGAAGGTAGCCCTGTTTGTGCTTGTCATGTCCCTGGGGTTGACAAATGGTCTTGATCAATGTAGCAGACGCAGAAAGATTCACAGGAGAGAGAGAGAGAGAGAGAGAGAGAGCGCGAGCAAGAGAGCGCCCACTCTAAACGCACACATAGAACGGCTCATAAACCACTGAATCAGAATAGGCTGTAAATCACATTGTAAATACTGCTAAATAAACCCTCCTTTTATTTAACCAAGGTGAAGTTTTTGCAACATTAACGGGAAAGTGAGCCCCCCTCCTTTAACATCCTGCAGCTCTCTCTGACCATGGTTATTTCCTCCATCCCCCGCTCTCCATCCTCCTCAGCACCACGGCGGTCCTAACATTAAAATCCCTTCCTTTTGTCCCCATGGGCTTTCTAATAAAGTTAGCCTCCACTCTGAGTTTTGCTCCTGTTTTAGGTCTCATTGAAGCCTGTGACATTAAAACCTCTCAAACATGATTTGGTAAAAGCCACTACTGATCCTGTTTTGGATAAAAGTCAAACTTAATTTTCTTCTTTAAAGCCAAGGGAAAATCCAATCGTAAAAGAAAGAAAAAAGAGGAAAGAAGACACAGGTAAGTTGAGTAAAAATAAAAAATGTAAAGTTGCTTTCTTAAGTTCCGTTATGGGAATGGGAATTGAATTTGGGAACACACTGTCTTTGCAGCTTAAAGTTGCACTGTATCAGTTCGAGCTTGACACAAGGAAAATGGAGCACAGCACTTTATTAAACATGACAGAGAATCTATGTGCAAACCTTTACTTGAACATACTCCCACACTGAATGACAAAAGTGATGTCTAATGGTCTAACTCTTCCTGTAGCTCAACTGGTACAGCAAAGCATGAGCAACACCAAGGTCATGGGTTTGATTCCCAGGGAACACACACATACTGGCAGAATGTAAACCCATCTGCCAATTGTATAAATAACAGACATCATCTTAATTATGGTATTCAATTAATTAATAAGACTTTATTCAAAGTAAGTCACACTGCCAATATCTGCAGTCATAACTATGACAGTGACTGAACTGGAACAGAAATTAAATTATATATAAAATGTAGAATTATAAACCTATAGGTCAATATAAACTCAGCTTGTCCTTTTAAATTATGCATGCATTTCATTTCCTATACAAAAGGGCATTTATGGTTATCATATACATTTTTTGCAGACATAAGCTTATGAATTTAATTTTGCATTTCTTAACAATAGGCTATAATTTTGTGGATGTGTATATCAGTCTCTACGTTTGCGTCATTTAATGTATTCAACTAGAGTAAAGGAGATGCAATATGCTGTATGAAACTGATTGTACCAGAACACACAAGCACACACGCGACTTTAATTGTGTTATATTGTATTATGATCGCAGAAATAGCTAAATAAACACTGCTGTCTATTGGATATAAACTTTTAGTAGAATCGGTGAATTATAATGGAGTATTCTAGTACTATAGAGGTTAAAAATGACATGCACTCACTTGAAGAAATCCTCTTTGCAGTAGACATTTCCCGCGCGCGAGAAACACTTGTCTGTCAGGAGCGCGTGACAGTCCGCGCACTTGAGACACTTCGAGTGCCACTGACGATCCAACACCTTCAAAATAAACTTATCGAGGATGTGTTGACTGCAGCCTGCACACTGGGGAATCTCTGGAAAAACAGAGGGAAAGAAGGTCCGTTATCTATTTAGTTTTGACACATAATCTCTAAATAGCCTACAGAAGGTTACACTTTGTATCTTGTATAGCCTATGCTAATTCTAACAACAACACACGTGGTTACATTACATAGCTAGGCTAACGAAATCAGACAATTTACATTCAAATAGCTAGAAATGTTGTGAAACTGGCTTTATAAGAATGTATAAGCTATTTATGAATTTGCAAGTGTACTGTAAAAAGTGAAAACTTGCGGTTATTAGCTTATTCAGCTATTTCTACATCATAAACAAATACTTTTGTTGGTGTTAATTGAGACAGGTTGATTCAGACTTAAATTAAACCAGATCATTTCAACACAAAAGCACACTTTATACGGCCTGACAAAACATATTTACAGTGCATTGTAAATGCGTTGCAATATTTTATATCGGCCAATGTTAATGACATGGTGAGATCATACTCGCGCAGTGATCATAATTTGACCTTTGAAACCAAAATAGCGCAGGTGCTTTTATCCAAATTTTCACAGGTTGTTTGAGTGGGTATTTCGTAAAATTATCCTAGAATCTGTTTGTGAAGAAATAAAGAAGAAAAAAAAAATCATAGTGAACAAATTGTGGGACTCTGACTCTAGAGTGTTTACTGTTAGACGAATTAAAATAATTACTTTACAAATAAACAGCGTTTGAAAATATACATATTAATAAAAACGCAACGAAACAATATGACAACATTGAAAATTAGACTAATAAAGAAATAAAAGTAATGACCTGGAAATAGTATCCTCCTCGCATAATTGTTATAATATTATGATGTTACATACATAACATTAGGCCTAATTGTAAAATAATAAAAAATAACATGCATTTGAAAACAAACATAATTTAATATTAAGAAAAAAAATAGATGCTGTTATAAATAGTCTTTGTTTATCATTCGTTCTTGGTGAGTATTTTCAGTGTCAGTAAGTCAGGGATTGTTGATGAAGCAAATCAAGTAGGCCTATTTATCCAAAAAAAATTCCTTATGTTTTAAAGGCAGCCTATTGGAGGGTTAACGGGTAAGTCGTGGACAGGTGAGGTCAGTTGTCCATTTGTTGGTAAATAATCAATATCTCAGAAAAACAGCCGAGGACATTGAGATTGAAATCATATAACGAGTCCATCGATTCTTTAACAGAAACAGCCTGTCACTTAAATATTGATGTCAAATAACAAGTGCTGCTCGAACAAAACAAACTACATACTTCCTAGACAAGACTGGAAACCAAAAGCCAATATGAATTTCAAAAAGTAATGCAGATAAAAGCCGTCAGTAGTCGTGCATGTAATTGCAATACTCGGTTTTGCTTATTCTCATCACAATAACACTGCGATTGTATTACATGGAATACTTAATATCGATATTTGTCATCTGATGCTTTATTCCCTCTGTCCCCATGTCCTCACAACCGATGTTTTCATGGATTCAACAATACAATAGTCTGAGGAATAGTTGTGTTATAACGATGAAAGAAAGAAAAAAGCAGTTCGAATTTTGACATCTGCAACAGGTAAATAGCTACGTGATCATGTCAATAGCGGAGTATGCATCTATGCATCATGAATTATAATGTCAAATTAGCTACTTTTATTACGGAGAAAATCCACATATAGGCCTATTTGCAGTATATATCAAATGTACTGTATATGCAACACATATCAGACAGAGCAGTGTATCAGATCATTCAGTGTGCGCTTCCATAATGCACCTACATGGGTGACTTCAGAAAATAACTGATCGTTTCACAAGGTAGGCCTACAGTCGTTCAGTGTAAAGCCTCGTGTGGTTGTCGGTGGTGCTGAAGGAACAGCGCCTGGAGAAGCTTCACTCACTCAAAGCTGCCGCCCGTAAACTGCCATCTAATTGTTCAGCTTTTAACGCTCATTTAGTCTAAGGATGTATTTGATTACACGGTCACTTAAAAGATGGGCACCATGACAGTTGCTCGTAAACGTTGCGTAGGTCTTCCTTTAGCATCACGGCTATTTCTTCCGTTTTCAGCTCTGTGTAAAAGCATTTTTAAAACGGGAATTGAAATATTAACTCGCATTTGTTTCGTCCGATTTTTCCGTTTTTAAATCTTTATTTTAATTTTTACTCTAGACTCAGAGTAAAACTTTAGATCTTGCATTGTAGTTTAGCATTTTCCACGGAGGCTTCATTTTTCTTAATGATTGCCCATATGTTTTATTAAACCACTTTATTCATCTGGATAATAATATTTAGATCCATACCGCAAAAACATATTATTCTTAAAATAATCCTCACTTAATCCATCATGTAAGGGGGGTTTGAGTAGCAATATCTTTTAATCTACTATAATTTAACGAAATTAAACATTCGCCCCTGACAGATCAGCCTTGTGTTACATTTTGGCCATACTTTAAATTTTCAATAAAAAAAAAAACCACTTGGCATTTTTATCTGCTCAATTAAGGTCAGTTACTTTGTTATGCTACTAGAATTTGCAACGATTTGTTGACTAGATATTCGAGCCGTGTTGTCATCTGTCCATTTTAGATTTTCAAGAGGCAAAACAAGTCTATTCCAGGTTATATTAAAGAGGTCCATCCGTACATTTCAATAGTTCACCTATGAATAATTGGGTCAGGAATGTATTCAAACCCCATCTTGATTGCGAGATCAGATTATATAGGCCTAACACAGATTAATTTGCCACTGATAAGGACCAGATGCGAAGCAATTCCATTCTTTGATATAAAATGTTCATTTATCTATCACTGCCATAATGGATGGCCTCATTATCTCTATTTCAACAAAACAATACAAACTGAATTGCGATATCACGGGATAAGCTCTGCTCCATTTAAATACAGCATTACATAATTTGGATGCTTTCTCGTTGTTGTTTTTTTTATTATTATTGTATTTGTTTCTTTGGACAAAACTAAATTTATTCGTGTTCAAAGTTGCAATTTTTAGCACATTTTTGGGTTGCGATGGTTGGTGTTTAAAGTAGGCTACATGTTTATTTTTTATAGGATAGGCTACTGTAGGATCACAAAGCTTTGCATTTACACGATCGAGATTTTTGGATGATGCTATGACGTGAAATTTGTTGCAGAGCTCAGTTTATGACAGGTATTAAGAAGAAAAATCATCAGTTTTAGCTTAGCTCTCATCATAAAATTATACTTGGAATCTAATGCATTTAATAAAATGCATGTACGTGAAAATGTGTGATTAACTATAGTTAATATCTTTTCTTTTATATATATAAATATATATATATATATAGGCAACCTAGCCTTCTGGTCTAATTTTACCACCCAGACAGTCCCAGTCCGTTTCACATACAATTTCCCAGTGGAGTAGAATTAAACGCTACATGTTATTCCACAGTGGTGGCCTGCAGACGCCCGAAGGAGGCCTGCCAATTCTCTGATGAACTAATCAATATAAGGAGAGGAAAAGCCCTTACGTTGCAGTGGCACTCCGAGAATGTCCGGCAAACCCTTCACCGCGCTCTCGCTGGGCAACACAGCCGCACTTTGCATCATTTTCATCCAGTCCGACAAAACGCACACATGCACACGCTCACGGCACGGAGGTCTGACAATCTCCGATGTGTATAAAATAATACGAATTTTTAAAAAGTCGCTCTCTCACCGGATCGTGTCCTTTCACGGTCCTCGCGCCTGTGGTTATCCTTCTGAAATTGTCGCGCTCGTGAGTTCAGGCTCGTGCGTTCTTTCGCTGTGTGTCACACAAACCGCTTGATTCATTCACACTGCAGGGGCGGCCGTGACGTCGCTCCCCCGGGAGGCAAATGAGAGGCCAGGACGGGACAAAAAGGGGCGGGAACTTGTGAGGCTAGCGCTCTCAGGTGAGTAAAAAAAGCCACAAGGAAGTGATGACGATCACGAAATGCCCCTTAAAAGGCGGGACCCTCTCGGGGACAATTATAAATACAGGGCCTCTAATGTAACCTGCTCTGAACCATCTTAAAAACCCTTTTTGTGACCTGTCAGGGGTCAGTCAAGCCCAATAACTTTCATTATTTAATGATTATTTCACACAAAAAAAATATTTCCGTGTTAATTTGATATTTCGCGGATAGTTCTGCAATATCTACCTCGAGTTGGTTTATTGGCATATGGACTGTGTTTTTTATATAGGCTACTATTGTTGCGTGTTTAAATGGACATCTCCTAATGTTGGTGTCTTTCAACAGTTCTTAAGACAAAAATACTTTAAGTATAATTAAGGGCAAAGAATGTCCCGAGAACGGTTGCTAAAAATATACAAACACAAGTGAACCTTTACTTTGTTTATTAGCATTCTCGACACATTCGATCCTGACAGGACTCATTTCATTCCGGGATTTCTCCCTCCGGAGAGAGCGGAGTTCAAGCAAGATGAACTCAATCTTCACTTCCAATTCTCTTCAAGGCTACCATTAATGCGCCGCGTGCTTGCAAGCGCCAGTCACAGGTTGATTGAAACAAGCTTCAGAATGCACCAATCAACCTTATAGCAGCCACTGCGTTTATCTTAATGATAATTATGATGATCATCATCACCATCATTTTAGTGTTTATCAACATTGCTGTTTTCGTTGCTATTCTATGCTGTCATGCATTTCTTTTGTGTCTCTTTCTATACCTTACTTGTTTCGTCCTTGATGTTACAAAAACTTTTTTAAGGCCTATTTTTATAATAGTAGGCTATAATATAATGTATAATGTCATGTTCATTTGAATTGTATAGGTCTTTGTGCTGGAAGCTATGTGTAGCCTAATGCTTAGAATAGCTAAAGAAGAGAAGTGCACGGTTGATGCGCGGGGAAAAACAAACTCTGTATCAGGGAAAATAATGTACATTGTTATTTTTTGTTATTTATTTATTTATTTATTTTTCTGTTAAGATATCTCAGTTTACTGAATAGCCTACTTGAGTCCAGTTAATGGCCAATCCCACAACACTCCGACAATATTACACTAATATATATTTCTATATTATTATATAATTCAAAAGGTATATGCAGTATATACCCTATACCTTATATGTATAAATGATATGCATAACAGTACAAACAATAATAAAGAAACAGCAAACACTATATAACTGTTGGCTACATAATGCCACTGCCTATACTGGCAAAATCCTTTCCATAAACAGAGTGCTTCAATCCCTGATTATTGTACCCGGTAAAGTGTAGTTAAACTCTATAATTCATAGCCATGTCACAGATATATGTAAATAAGACGTGGATGTCATCAAAGTGAGATTATCTCAAGTTTTAAACAACGCAACCCCGTCCACAGTCTTGCTTAATGGCTCCAATGAAATTTAGTTAAATGAAAGCGATCATCAAGCTGATTAAATGGTGCAGCTCGGAGGTGGCAAACACACCAACCCTAAAGCTTCACTGCACTCCAGGTGAACAGATTTCCTCTCCATGGGCCAATGGTGGACATGGGAATAATCCCGGGTCACACTTTTGATTTTCATTTTGATTATGGCGAGGAGTTATGTAGATTATTCAAGGGGTGCAAATGCTCTTATAGCACCAATGTTTTGCCACACGATTAAATTAATCCATGGGAGCTCGTAGTGATTTCACAAATGCAATGACTCCGATCACTAAGTCAGTCACCATAAAATGCAATAATGGACACCTGTCCGAACAATAAGAGACCTGTGCGCTATAATTCAGCGAAAGGGTGAGCCTCCTTTGCCAGTGTCGCTGACCTGGCCACCTCTAATTACTGTCAGTATTTCACAGTATCCGCAATCTGACACCATGGAGTTGCTGATCCATCATATTACTTAAAATGCATGTCTCTCAATGCGATCATAAATATATCAGCTTCCAACCTCTGAACCTGTCCCAGTGAGGGTATTTTGAGTTTATACCTGGACAAGTCAAATGTATAAACAGTTAAGCTTTTACACTTAAACGTTTTGATCATCCCCATGGATGTGGTTTGTGTTGCAAAGAAAAATACATAAAATCCAAACTATTGTAATTCAAACGTGTAATTCAGTTCCACGGATACCCAGGCTACATATAACACATTATATTAGATGTAGCCTATACTTCACCTATATAATAAAATAAAGGTAACGCATTACAATAATGTTTATTTTTAACATTATGCATTAGGTGGGCATATGAACTAACAATAAACAATAATTATTTTTAGCATTTATTATCTTGGTTAATGTTAATTTATCAAAGGCTACGTTTGTTCATGTTGGTTCATATAGAATTAAATTCTACAACTTTTAATTCTAAAAATGAATTGGTAGCTTATATAATTAACACTATGTAATAATAATAAGTAGGCCTAATAATATTAACAAAAAACACGAAATAATAAATACCACGATACAAGTATCGTTCATTGTTAGTTTACAAATACAACCTTAAAGGTAAAGTGACCAAAATAAAAACACTCCCGTTTCTGAGCATTTGAAATAATAATGTGCATATAATAAATAAAATAAAAACATAGCAAATGCAGTTTGTTGTCTGTTTTGTTCTTCTTAAATAATTTAAACGCATTTAAGACAGGTACAGACATTACACATATCTTTAAACAAATACAATTATTATATAATTTTTTTTAAATAGCTTCTCCTCTTTTTATTTGTCGGCACATTAGGTGCACGTGCACCAAAACAAATTTAGTTACTTAAAGTGCTGTAGAAATGGTTCAATATCTCTTCTCCTATTTCTTCAATTGTGTGCTTGGTCAAAGAAGCACTAGGCTACATCACGTCGCAGCAGCACAGGTCCAGAGCCGGTGTTATGAGCGAAGAAAACGTCATGCAAACCTACCGAGCGTCGAGTTGCATGTAAATTCAGCTCTCACGCGCGCAGGAAGAGGCAGGCGTGGAGTCGAGTTCATTTCGGATTTCCATTTCACAAATCCAAACAAACGTTTTACCTGTCTACATCAGACGGTCTGGTATTTCCCATTCCTTGAAAAGAGTAAATAATGCTTCAGGCTGGAACATCAGTGTCTGAAGCTCTTCCCTTATTTTCCCCGCCAAGGAAAGACCGAGAAAGAGAAGAAGTGACCTCACGAGAGGGCAACAGAGAAAATTAAATTGCACTTGGGGGCAAATTCTATTAGGGAATAGTTATTGTCTCTTGACAGGTCCTGACCATTTAAGTAATTAGCTGAAGTACGACGGCATTGTTTAAGCGAATAAAACAGTGACCGACTGTTAAAAAATCTTAACCCTTGTGCGACCTTCGGGATATTTTTGGTCTTTTTTATTTTAGTTTTTTTGATCATTGTGTGTTAATGCGAGTGGCATACATTTCGCCAAAGGTGTGTATTTTGGGAGGAATTTTGATATTTCAACCTCAGTTCCTTACACAGTGTACACAAAATAGTAATACTCAGGACCTTCAGGAAAAAAAATGTCCCAATTAAACCCATTAAAATGACAATATTTGACCCCAGTGCCATTAAAGAATAAAATCATGAATTCTATGATATTATGCTTTCATTCCAGAGCCCTGGCTTGAAAATTAATTTATTTAATAGCCTATTTTCCACCAGTTGGCGCCATTTTTCTCATGTTTAGCCGATGGAGCAAATATATGCTTTTTCCCTATTTTCTGTTTGCTGTGTTATAGAGCACTGCAGGCCAATTTAATAAATTAAATAATATGAATATATAATATTATTATGCCAGTTTTTTGATGTGGATATTTTTGTCCTTGAAGGAGTAACTTTTTTTTTATTGATGCACAAGGGTTAAACAAGGATACTTTCTCTAAAAGACTCTTTGACAGGTTTCCTGTGGACTAATGTAAACAATGACCCTTCTAATACATTATAATTGGCTAAAGGGTAGATCCTACTCAGGTCTGAAATTCAGTTAAAGGCGATGTTGTTCACCTCAAGGTTACCATTATACAATGAAGCATCCTCTTACCCCATAAATATTTTTACTTGGTTCAGTAATCAATACCTTCATTTACGTGCATTTAGGTAGGCACTCATGTAACATAATGATTCTGATTTTATGCATAATTTTTTATAGTGCTATTCTTTTAAAGGAGATACTTGGCTTACAATTTAAATAAAATAGGTCATGTAGCCTAATAGTAACCTATAATTAGATAAGTTGCTACTTTGTATACGTAGACCTAAATGTTTTTTAATAGCATAAATACACATTATTATTGTAATTAAATTCCTACCTACATGGAGCGATATGTATTACATGACACGGCTAGGTTATATGTTACCAATACTTTTCACAATTATAGTTAATCTAGACAAAATAAGACATCTTATTTACAAAATCTTGAGTTCAGAAGACAGATTGGGGTATAAGTAAGAGGCATTTTACCTGGTAATATGTAATTGCTCAAACGACACTGATGAACATCTTTGAAGCATCTTCAGGAGATTACATTTCCGGTGTTTGCTGACAAGGATGTTCATTACAGTTCATTAATGCACATTGATGGACATTCTCGGGACACCATCCAAACACCTAATTTTGCTTGTCCTATGAGCAGAATGTAATTGATTTATTCATTTTGGATAGAAGTTGGTTTTAAACAGATCTAGGACCCCTTAACCACCCAAATTTCTTCTCCAGGCTCATTTCTTCTTATCTTTTCTATGCTTGAAGCTATTGTTTTGGAAACAGCATTGGATCAAAGAAAGATAACATATTATACCTATATAAACAATGACCGAGATTGGGTGCATGCAATATCTGATACTTTACATTTATAACGTAAAAATTCCTCTTAACAGATATGCAATGCTGAGAATTTTACTTGCTCTTTTTACCAAATAAACATTTAGAAATAAATACCACTGGGGAAAAAAGAAAGAAAATACTAAGAGTCTTTAAAAATAATTATTATTTAAAAGCCTAGAAAATACAAAATAATCTTGTTAGGTTTTTCCCTATTTACGTGAACCTTTCAACCAGATTTGGGAGGCTTATCAAAAATCTCGTTACATGGATTTTATCATGATGACAGAGTTCAAATGTATGCACACATCCTTTGTAATTCAGGAATTCATAACACGGATGGTAATGGTATATTCCATTATAAAAGTCTATTGATTCACAGACATTGAAGTTGTATTACAGGAAACTGCTTTGAGATTTTTTTTTTCCAGTTTATGCAATATTTAGGTTAGCATTGCAAATAAATAAAATAGTTTGTTTGTAACTTTAAAGTACTATTCCGGGTTCAATACAAGTTGAGCTCAATCAACAGCATTTTTGGGATAATGTTGATTACTACAAAAAATTATTTTGACTCGTCCCTCGTTTATTTGAAAAAAAGAGCAAACATCGATGTTACAGTGAGGCACTTACAATGGAAGTGAATGGTGCCAATTTGTGGAGGGTTTAAAGGCAGAAATGTGAAGCTTATAATTCTAAAAAAAACACTTACATTAATTAATCTCTTAAAACTTGTGTGTTATTTGAGCTGTAAAGTCATTTTAGGGTTTTCGGCATTATGTTGTCAGGGCAAGGAAGTTATTAAACTGGTTGTAACTTTACATAAAAAAGGTTAGTAAGTAAGTTATGTTAATGTGCATATTGTTTATATCTTGTGGCTGTCCTTTTGAAACAACATAAGGTTTTTCAGAATTGGCCCTATTCACTCCCATTGTAAGTGCCTCCCTGTAACCTTGATTTTTGCTTTCTTTTAAAGAAAATAGTGGGACAAATGCTGTCGTTTGAACCCATAATATTCATGAAGTCACATCTTCCCTATAAGCTAGTAGTAGTTGAAGACATACAAATTATACCCCATTCCTATTGTAGTGTATTATTTTGTGCCTCCTCTCACCTGTCAGCAGTTGGTCCATTTTGACTGACTGCATTAAAGCTGAGAGTGAGGACTGCATCTTAGAATATGCATTATGGACAAGGGAGGAGTTATGGCTCCTGCTTTAAGGCTAAATGTAACATCCAGGGGGTCAGAGTATATATGAGCTACAATAAGGTAACCATATATTAACCCTTTTCCTCTCTTCACAGAATTAATTCACTCTCAGTTTGCGTGCGCGTGCGCACGCACGCACGCACGCACGCACGCACACACACACACACACACACACACACACACACACCTTCCATGCCTGTGGCAGAATCTTTATTGTTTTATTAAAATTAGTGTGGTATGACAGTAGAGGTATCAAACCTGTCCAGCATTTTAATACCAGAATGTGATAGGCCATAAACATGCAAAATACATGTTGGAGGGCCACAGCAATAAAACCCAGCATTGTCTAATTTATGGAACACAAAATCAGCACCACAAGTTGATGTTTTACCCTTGCTTTGTGCTGCTTTTGGTTAGGAGGGTTAGGGATGTTTCTATTGTCCCATTGTTCTCGTGTATGGCACACAAACAGGTCCCTCGCTCAAGTCTGGTAGAGAACAGGAAACATGATATGTGCCCTCATGTTTATACAGTTGGATTTGTACACAAAAGCACTAGCAAGATTGGACGGAAGATTCATGACTTCAGTTTAAACTTTTCACCCATATGCCGGTAAAGCTGCAAAGATCTATGGCTCAGCCAGTTCTGTCAATAGAAACGGTTAACTATACACATTATTTGAGCATGCACAAGGCATTTTTTAGGGCATGTGTTTAGAATGTTGTTACGTGGTTTCTAGGGTGTTTTGGGTGGTTACTAACTGGACCAAGCCAAAAGAGCCATAGAAAAGTCAAATCCAAGCGATTCTAATTGCATTTTTAAGTGGAAAGTAATAGCACACTTCTCCTTGAAGTATGATTCATGTCCATAGCATAAACAGTATTGGACAAGTTAAGTGGCAACATTTTATACTTAGGGTATTACAGATGAGGTTTTTAAGGTAAATCGAAAATTTACCACCAACTCTAAACCTAAACCTAAGTGATAAAAGAAAATGTGAAATGAAAAATGAAACTGCTGAAGCAACTACATTTTGTGGCACTTATATGACACTTTTGGCTCTTGTTTCGAGTCATGCTCTTCTGGATTTGTACCCTGGTCCTTTACATTGCAAGTGCAACATTCTATCAGTTGAGCTACCACACTTGATTGCACTTGAATAAGCTCGTAATTGTAGTTTGTTACACATTACAATGCATAGCCTTACAAGTCAAGTGCTAGTAAAAGTGTTTTGATGTCATAAGATTGCACTGTGTGACGAACAGAGAGAAAAGTAAGTGTTTGTGAAATGATAATCTGCCGTTTCATTTGTGATTTGTGTGAAAGTGAATAAAAGTCATTTTTAGAACCACTAGTGTTTATTTCACCAGGAAAATAATTTAGTAAAACTGTAGGTATATTAACGTGACTGGTAACACTTTCTATGAAGCCCATATTTATAATGCATTGTAAATGCATCATAATGCATTAGTAATGTCTCATAATACACCTTATAATATGTTATAACTTCTTATAAATAATTGTAACTACAATTATAATACATTATAAGACTTCACCTATTCATAGTTATACTTTAGAGTACAATGCATTATAACACAAGTAACATCCAATTATATGCAGAAGTTCTAATGTATGATATATATTTGTAATATATTGCGAATAGGTCTTCTTATAAACATCCATAAGTGATTACAAGACATTGCTAGTCAAGCAGGAAGTTATATACATTACACATGATATAATATGCACAAAATTCACATTCAATGTATATTTGTATATATTACAAAACACACTAGCTTATATTAGCTTATATTACAAGCTACAAGGTTAAAATATATTAAAAAAAAACTCTCTCTTGGAAAAAAAATATGTATGTTGATCACACATGGCTCTTTGTGGGTGTAAACACACCCAAGAATAATAAAAAAAAAATCAAACTGATTAAATTCTGGACTATACTCATTAAAATGTAATGTTTGTGCATCTTATTTGAAGACTTGTTTTATAAAGAAAAAGATATATTTTATATAACTTCCATTATACAAGTTTGACTTAACTAATGTATTGTATGTTACAAGTTTGTTATTGCTGTTTATAAGAAAATTTTCCTTTTGTAACTTAAAGCAGTAGTATAAAGTAGAATAAAGAATAAATAGAATAAAGGCCACTTATAATATAATCACATCATAAAGCCTTTTGACTGTGTACACTATACAGCACTTACACGATTAACTTTATTAGCTTCTGCTGCGATAAAATTGAGTGTTGCTTGTGTTATAATGCATTATACTCTAAAGTATAACTATGAATAGGGGAAGTCTTATAATGTATTATAATTGTAGTTATAATTATATATGAGAAGATATAACTTATTATAAGGTGTATTATGAGAGATTATAAATGCAGTATAATGCATTTAAAATGCCTATACAATGCATTATAAATATGTACTTCATAGAAAGTATTACCACATGATTTTAATAGACCAGGCTGGTTCTTTCATGTTGAACAAGTCTCTAGCTGGTCTGTTTCATGGCTAAATTTGTGAAGTCTCAAATATAGCAAATATATGAGGTGAAATACACAGAGTATTTTATTAGTATACTATATATACAATACTATACTGTATATACTATAACACCTGTACATCTACATATTCATGCAATTATCTAATCAGCCAATTGTGTGGCAGCAGTGTAATGCATAAAATCACACAGATACAGGTCAGGAGCTTCAGTTAATGTTCACATAAACCATCAGAATGGGGAAATTGTGATCTCAGCGATTTCGACAGTGGCATGATTGCTGGTGCCAGACGGGCTGGTTTAAGTATTTCTGTCTTCTGGGATTTTCACATAACAGATTCTAGAGTTACTCAAATTGGTGCCAAAAACAAAAAATATCCAGTGAGTGGCAGGTCTGTGGATGGAAACTCCTTGTTGAGAGAGATCAATGGAGAATGGCCAGACTGGTTCGAGCTGACAGAAAAGATACTGTAACTCTGATAACCACTCTGTACAATTGTAGTGAGCAGAATAGCATCTCAGAATGCACAACATGTCAAAACTTGAGGCGAAAAGGCTACAAAAGCAGAACACCACATCGGGCACTTTATTAGGACCATAGTGTTCCTAATAATGTGATCAGGTGAGTGTATCTGTGATTTGTATTAACAGCTGATCTATACGTATTCACTTTTGCCATTTGATGAAAGCCTTGAACATCTGAGCTTTCAGTTTGAACATACTCAAAATATTATCAAATTGTCAACACTGTCATCCCAAAGTTCATACATCTTGTAATGGCAAAAGACACTGAAAAGGAAAGAGAAATGGTACAAGCAAACAAAGATGTGGGGCTAAAGGGCGGACCCTAGATTTCCACGAAAACCTAAAGCTCAAGATCAATCGATGGTGTCCTTCAGACGATCTTGTAATCTTGAACACTTCAAACCCTTGTCTTCCAGAGATCCTCCTCAGATCCTCTCCCCCTGGGGTCACCACCCCCTCCTGGGCACAGCCAACATCCAAGTGTGTGAGGGAAGAGGCCTTGAAAGCCGATTGTGTTTTAATAAAGTTTATTATCGGGTGGGGGCTAATCCCCATAGTAATCTCCCACAGACCCAAAGGAAAGCAGGATTACTCACTTGCTATAATCCCAATGAAATTGTTAGGATTTAGCAAGCAAAACAGACCAGATGGCAACAGGCTTGTTCTTCCACCCTAGACCTGTTCACTCCATCCCCAATCACTTCCTCAACCCTGACACCCTCAAACACAAGACATGATCTATTCATTAAGACATGCATATGCCAGTGAGGACACTAATATGGTGAATGATGCTTAGGTTCTGAAAATGCTAAGGATAACAAAGAGTTGCTAAGGACACGCTGAAAGATATTTGGTTACACTGTAATTTACAGCTCTCATCTCTCTTCTTTAACACATTTACCACATTTTACCATGTTTAAATACATTTGGCAGATTCCCCCCCATAATCAGTTCAGATTATTCTAAATGTCTGGGGCTAGTTTTAGGGTTATTATGAATCGAGAATGGTTGACTGTTACCATAGTCAATTTAGCAGAGACAGGCCATTTTCTTTAAAAATAATGGGAGAAATTGGAATGCCTAATGGTCAACGGATGTAGTAAGGAAGTCCAGCCTTACAGGTAATAGAGACAATCACCTTTTAGATACAAATATCACCTGTCAATCAACTCAAGATTGTGCATGCGCATTAGCTATACAAGTTGGGAAAATTGCATTTTTAAGCGTAAACTGAGGAAAAGCACAATTTATCATACCTGTGTTGTCAGATTTTACTGCTGATTTGAAATATGTTTTTTGATCATAATCTTGACCAACTGATTTAAAAATGTCAGTCTTTCCCCATTCAAGTATAAAGTAGCTGCACTTGTATGCCACTTGTTTACATAGAAAAATAGCTGCCCGGGAGCTTTCCAAAGATGGCCACCAGTGGACTGGCTTTGATGCTACACAGTTTGATTTGATTGAGTATTGGGCGAAGTCTTCAGGAATGATCTATAACAAACTGTATAAAATGGACATTTCTGATAGAATGAGCCATGTTATATTCTGTGTTTTAATAACTTAACACCCAAACATTTGAACTCACACATTCTACTTGAATGCGCCAATTTGCTATATACAGTACCTTGGCAACCACAAACTCCTAAAGTTGGATAATGGATTATATTTCTTAATTTTCTAGAATTGTTTTGGCATATTACGGTTTCTGCTATTTTATAAAAACAATAAGCTGCTCGAGTCCACGCATTCCAGTGATATTATCACAGTCTTTCATGGCTTCCATTGTCAGATGACTTTGGGCCACAAATTGTAAGTTTAAAGAGACTGGGAAGTGAAAAATTGGTCAAAAACTAAACAGTTGATGTATTGGATATTATGCCAGAATCAACATCTGGCAAAAAAGATAGAAGAGGAATTATGTTTTTAGAAAAATAATTTTAATTGCATTTTCTCAGCAAAGCACACCAATTCAGGAAGAAAATGTTTGGTTCTTGTCTTTGGTTGTGATTATTTCAGTTCCTTGTGTAAAGAGTTGCTACACAACACAAATCCATAAAAAAGATCAATTATTTGATAAGGAAAAGGCACAAAGAATGGACAGGCAGTGGACTTATGGCAAAACATTGACTTAAAAACAAAACTATTGATGCTTTTAAAACACTGTGAGCTGCATTTGCTCCAACTTGTAAACATTTATTTGAAAAGTGGTAATTTTAAAACAAATTTCTGTAAGATTAACAAATAAGAACATCAATTATGGTAATTTTTCCTTCATCTGGTGCTTCTAAGAAAAAGTCCCTCCAATGGAGGAACTCAGGCACTGATGAGTAGCTAAAAATATCAGACCACAAGCAGTCCTTCATGGGCAAGTGCAGGGATCATAATATGCAAATCAGTTGTAGGGTGATTGTATTAGCAACCACTTCTTAATTACCATCCAATTAAAACAGTTCTTTGAAAGCTCTCAACTTCTTTACCTTGTTTATTTGGAAGCTAGCGGTTCCTTTAGTAGCCACAGATTGTGAGATTTTGTCATTCCTGATAGAAGTAAAAGATTAAGCTTGAGCAATGCACTGTGACACTCAAGGTAGAGACACTTTAGCACATCGCAGCTTTACCCTCAGTTTAAAATATAAATACATCGTTAGAAGACACATGGCCGAGAGAAGATACAGCAGGACACACAGGCTCATATCCATTCTGGAGAATCCCACGCTGAGCAGCGACATCCAATGTTTGCTTTGAGGTCTGGGGTAAGGCTCTATTCTGATTCCACCACCGAAGTTCTCTTCCTGGCTTCCCAGGTGTTGCTTTACCCTCCAGTCTCTCTCGAACTGGAGGTCCTTCACATCATCTTGCTTTTGGAGACTTCTCCGACGTACCATCCCCGACATGGCCGCAGCTTGAAGGGCTTTAGCTTTATAGTGCTGGTTGACAAAGGAGTCCAGGTCTATGATGTCCTCCTGGGGCTCTCGTAGCTTCAGACCCACAATTTTCAGCTTGCGTGGTTGTGACTGTGGCTGCTGTGGCTTCTCCCAAGGAGCCTGGCTAAGGGTTGCATGCTCTCCAGCTGCCCCAAACCCCTCCAACCCTGCAGGGTATGGCTCACCAGCCTGTTCCTCCAATGATGGTTCTTCTTCCTCCTCCTCCTGTTTATCTTCTTGTGGCTCTTCGGTCAGATCGGCAGGGCGGTTTTTGGGAACCTCTCTGGCTCTCCTCTCTGCCCCACCCCTGGCTTCTTTCTCCATCCGAGCAGCTGTGAGTTGGTTTCTCTGCTGGATGATGGCTTGGGTCTCATCCTGCAGATAGTCTGGCAGAATGTGGTCTGTAGAAAAGTAGTTTCGGAGGAAAGCCAGTACCTCATACTGATTCCAGATGTGCTCTCCGGTCCTTTTTACACCATGGCAACCAGGGCACAACTCCGGAGATGGCCATTGAATCTTAGGGAAATAGGCGTCCTCACTTAGGTCTCCTGTGTTAAATAATAAGAAAAACAACCATCAGGAGGATTTTAAGAATGAACAGCTGAAGATTGGAAAAACAAAATGACCATTAGTTCTCAAGCTGTTAAGTGCTGTGTTGACTGCTTAACCTAAAGTCATAAACTGAGAGCAAAAAATAAATATCTATGCCATGTATCTCTGTAAATTTAAACATAACGGGGTTAATGACAAATAAGGATATCCAACATGATGAAGATTTAGTATTTTTGTTATACCCTTTTTCTCCCCAACTTGGAATGCCCAATTACCACTACTTAGTAGGACCTCATGGTAGCGCAGTTACTCACCTTAATCGGGGACATGTCCCAATTTCCTCCGCTTCTGAGAGTGTCAATCCACGCATCTTATCACGTGGCTTGTTGTGCATGACACCGCGGAGACTCCTAGCATGTGGAGGCTCATGCTACTCTCCGCAATACAAGCACAACTTACCACACACCCCATTGAGAGCAAGAACTACTAATCGCAACCACGAGGAGGTTACCCCATGTGACTCTACCCTCCCTAGCAACTGGGCCAATTTGGTTGCTTAGGAAACCTGGCTGGAGTCACTCAGCACACCCTGGATTCAAACTCGTGACTAACCCAAACTAACCCAAACTAACCCGGGGTAGTCCACGTTAATACTCGCTGAGCTACCCAGGCCCCCTACATGATAAAGTTTAACAAATGCGACAAGTTGACAATCTTTGCATGTTGGTTTTATATGTTATGTAACATTTTGTACCATTAAAAAATTATAAAGTGTGTACACCAAACAATAAATTGATAACTTTAAATGTGTCTAAACATCTCATTAATTCATAAAGTGTTAAAAACATATTTTTCCAGGTATTTTTTTTTTAATATTATGAAATAAAAAAATCTAACTTTTCTTGAGGTGATAGTACCATTTTACATTTAACCTTTATAATGAACTACCCTTATTATTTCATTAAAAGGTCAAATTATATGATATTTTAAAAGAAACCAAAGATTATGCAAGGGTACTTCTAATGACAACATTTTAACGCAATACTTTTCTTCACTACAATCTCAGCAATTTATGTTTGGAAAAAATAACAAATATCAAAAGTGAGTAAATTAAAAATATCAATGAGTTTTACTTCCGAAATGTAAAGTTACTGACAAAAACATAATTGACCCAATGCAAAAAATCAATTTCCACCATGTGCTTGTGGAGTACATTTGTGAACATTTAAACATAATAGGTTAATGACAAATAAAATGTCCAAGATGATAAACATTTTTTCAATTAAAAAATAAATATATAGCTTAAAACAAATGTGACAAGTTCTTAGAAATACAATTTTGCATTCATGTTAGGTTAGTTCCATGTTACTGAAACACTTGTGTATCATAAAAAAAAAACTGAATGACTCTAAAATCAAAGGTTCCGTAACAAAGTGTTAAGTAGTAACTTAAATAAACGTGAGTATACCTTTCTCATTATTTCAAAAAGTAATTTTTTTTATTATTCTTTTAATTTGTTTGCAAATTTCATGTATCTTTGTATCATTAGGTTTCCAGCAGTTATACCAATTGACAAACTGACCAACCCTTACCATCTCATAAAAAGGTCAAATTATATGATATTTTAAAATAAACAAATCTGCTTCACTACATTTTTTTTTCTAATAACAAAAATTATGCAAAGCTACTTTTAATTTTAATGGAATGTTTTTCTCCTTTACGATCTTAGTACGATAAATCTGCCTAAACATTTTTTCTTAAGCCCAACATAATATATAAAAATGTGTTATAATTCAGAAATGTATTGGTCCTGTAAAAAAAAGAAAAATATGCATCACATTATTGACCCAATACTACATGTTGCATGTTGCAACTGGCATGTGAAGGCCAAATTGTAGAAACAGTGGTGAGAGCCGTTCTATAATGTCATCATGTGTTGTTGTGCAATTCCAAGTGTCTTGCATGAGTCTTATTGTGTATATATATGCATGTGTATGTGAATATGGGCTCTATAAGTGTGTGTGTGTGTGTGTGTGTGTGTGTGTGTGTGTGTGACAGGTCTAAAGACATGATCAATAGATCTGTTGGCTCTCCCAGTGGGAGGATCTTGAAGATAATAGATGAGGTTGGGGTGAACAAGACACCCTCCATCCACATGCATGCACACCTGCACACTCACAAACCTTTTCTCTTCACACCCCCTTTGAACATGCCACCATCTCCAAATTGAATATAAAAGCCGGCACCTCTGGGCTGCAGCTCTTCCTCTAATGAATTACTATTTTTCCCTTTAGATGTTTTCCTCTCCCTACCTCCCCCAAACGTCACCCCAGACGGAGGCATCCGTTAATAAATTACTTGTGGCGGATGTCACGGGGTGGTCGGGACACTACAAGAGGTGGCAGTGGCGTTTAGTTTACATCCATCCCCCCATCTCTTACGCAGATTAATCTGATGTATATATGCATATGTGTGGACGTACTCTGCATACTGCACTTTACATAAGAGATACATCAATTTTACTATGTGTCTACAGGAACCCATAGGTCTTAATGTGTTGCTCTGTGACAGCACACATATCTGGCTGTGATGTGATGCCATGCGTGTGAAGATCTTACGTTTAATCATGGAGGTCTTCAACACAAGGGTGACTTTAGCTGTAGCACTGTTTATATTGATACAAAAGCTTGCTGGGAGACTGCATTAATGTTCATGTGTGTGAATAGAGAAGGAGCCATCATGCAGGACATTTGCAGTGAGTGTGAGTGCTGATGGGTGGGCAGGGGGCAGATTACAGGGGCTGTCTAAGTCTCTGCTGAACGCAAACAAACATATAGGCTAATCATCTCCTTGGTATCTTCAAGAGAAATGTTGGGTAGTTAGAGAGAGATGGAGAAAGAGATAGTATGTTTGGAATGACATGCTACCATGTGAAGTATACTCTACATACTGTGCACAGAATGAAAATGTTTTCTGTGCGTGATGACCCGGATGACATACTGCATTTACCAAAATATGCAGCACCCCACAATACTAAAATGGACCAAAATATCAGAGACTTGGGGGCTCTTGAATTGGGGCAGTATGCAACTACACAACATCATAGTGGCTGAATAGCAATGTGCTAAAAATCTCATGGCAATGCCCTAGCAACCACCCAGAAGTTCCTTATACCATATAGGAAAGTGCTTAAAACCTCTCAGAACACCATATAGTAGCAACCACCCAGAAGTTCCTTATACCATATAGGAAAGTGCTTAAAACCTCTCAGAACACCATATAGTAGCAACCACTCAGAAGTTCCTAGCAACCTTTGCAGAATGATAAAAACCTCATAGCAATGCCCAAGTAACTACCCAGAATTCACTAGCATTGTGACATTTTAACCCTTCCTTGCACTGTAAACCCTAATAAGTTAACAGAACTCAAAAAAAAAAGTAACTAATTGCCTCAAAGTTTTTGAAGTTAATATACTGCCAAGTTTAAGTTTATAGAACTTTCAGATTTGGATTTTGTGCTACACATGCTTGTTAATAGCTCTTAACTTGATATATTGAGGAAGCTAACTCATACATTTCATTGATACTTAATTTTACATTGAACTCTTTGGCAGAACTTAAAATTACCATGTAAGCTCAACTTAAATACTTCAAGTACAGGAAAACTAACTAGCTAGTACAGCAAATGCTAGCATGCTGAATACATGCTATTTGGAAACACTATGCTTTGATTAGCATAGCAATTGCTCAACAGGTAACACAATATACTGTAGAAAAATCTTAGATTGTAACTGTCCTCATCCTAAGCTTAAGATCCACTATTCACCATAATGGTAACACCTAAAACTTTAACATAACAGAAACTCTTCTAAATAACACAAAACATTAAACAACAAAACATTAAACACTAACTCGTCTCCCCCTTTACATTCATCTTGCACAAAGACACATTGTATAACATTTCATTTTAACATTGCAGAGTGCCGTGCAAAGCATTCTGGGAAAAAAATTAGAACCCCAGTTTCAGTTAAAGTTAAGTTCCTGTAAATTTAAAGAGACGTGCTCATTAAACTCAAAACAGTAAAACAATTTAGGTTCCTTAAAAAGTCATGTGTTGTATAATGCAACGTTTCTCAAATTAAAAAAATAAGCAGAATACAGTATGGATGAATACAGCTCATTATGCAGTAAACAGAAAATAAATAAACTTCCCTACTGGCTTCACAGAGATAAAATTGTTTATCTTTCTTCTCTAGATGTTTCTGCCCTTGACAAGTGGTAGCAGCAGCTCTGGGCTAAGGCCTGTTGCTTGGGCCTTTGTGCCAGTTAAATTAATTGTGCAGCAGTGATACTAATAGGCCACTATTCATGCCTGGTTAGCTGCGTGTGTGTGAGGTGGGAGGGAACTACTAAAGAGGCACACGATCAGGAGGAGTGTCCCGCTTGGGAACTGCAAATGGAACAAAGGGTGTTGGAGGATGGAAGACAGAAAAGAAGGAGGGAAGCGTGTCACCCACCCCACACACACACAAAAATATACACACAGTGTTAACCACTCATGCGGAGATTACAAAGCAGAGGAAGGCTTGATGCTGGCGGCGTGGCATGTGCCACCTGCTGTCACGGGTGTCTGGGGAATTTAGGGCCGCGTGGTCCTGGCAGTAGACACTGTTACTATATCAATTGTCAAGCGGCGGGAACGACTCCCCTGAGGAAAGTAGAGACAGTGAGACCTAATCAGCAGAAGTGACAGGGGACCCAGGGACATGGTAGAGCCATAGTGGGACACACATGGGGGACTTTTGTCCAATTATTCATGACTCCTTGGCTGGTAAAAGGGACAGATGCTAAAGAGGCAGGAGACATCAAAAGAGGACAAACAAATTAATTAACCAAGTGTGAAGAGAGGCAACCAACTCCCTTTATAGCCCTTATGAACAACAGCTATGCAAGTTGTTAAGTTGTCAGAGAGATAAGTACTATTTTTATTTATGAAATGTCAGCTATGTAGCCTTCTCTGCATTCATGTGTACTGGGAAATTCTACTTTAAACTCTAAAATAAAACAAAAACCCACTATGTTCCTACCAGGACAGTGAATAACTATCATCAATAACTATCATATTATGTAAAATGTTATTTTGTCTGGTTTGTCATAGATACTGAAAACAATACAGTGAAAACACAATGAAATAAAATAGGCATTACTGATTTTTGGCAGACAGAAAACTATTTGGGAAGCAACAGAAGGTGAGAGAAAAAGAGATGAATGTAAGTGGATAGAGAGAAAAATAGAGAGAGACGGATAGAGGAGAACAGGACAGCTGGTGTCTGCCCAGAGGATCGCCGAATTAAAGGGATTTAAAGGGAAGATGCTGCACTGATGCTCTGGAGAGGGAAAATCCACCCAAAAACTGCTGGTGTGATCTCGTCTTTTCTCCTTCTCTATAGTATAGACTCGAGTGACAGGACTTAATAATATCTTAATAATAATTTAAATGTATAATAATAATAACATCTATTTGTTCTCAAGGGTCAAATAACCAACAATAAATCTCTGCTCGATTTGCAATATCTTATGTTAAACATTTATTCTAGGTTCAAGATGAATTATTATTTTTTATGTATTTTCTGGCTCAAGTATTGCATACATAGAGTAGCCCCAAAGTATTTGGACACTGAAGCCACAATTAAACATGTCATTAGATAACATAATATGAAACCAAATGGATTTGAAATAAAATCCTCACTTTTCAAGCAAAATATTTTATAAGACGAAGATATACAGTTAAACATTGAGACAAAAAGTATTGTAACACTTCCTGGATGTCAAATGTTAGTGGAACATGTCCAGAGGTAATGTGATGAACTACACCAGTGCTTCCTCCAATGTATGCTTGTGAATACATTTCCAGTTGTAAACATTAAAATTACTGACCTGCCAGGCGGTTGTTGACCCTATTGTGGCGAAACCACAGCCAGAGGACAGCGGCAGACAGCGTGGTCACATAATCCATGCTCTCCTGGGCCATGCTCTCAAAGTGAGTTGCACAAGTCCTGCACCCGAAAAAACTCCTGATGTACCCTCTCATTGCCTGCAACACTTCCTTAGGGTCTGAGATTGAGATATAAAAAGAGAATAAAGAAGAAAAAAGAGAAAACTAAGAAAAAGAGAAAGAAATAATAATAAAACAATTTAAAGTGTCATTGCAAGAAAAGGAACACTGCAAATTTTGCCTACAACTCCAATTCCGAAAAAGTTAATAAAAACATAGTTTTTATTAACTTTTAATTTACAGATCAATAGAGTGATCTGTAAATTATATTCACCTGTTGCTGTATTGAAAGCACTACAACTACATATTTTATAAAGTTTTTCTTGTGAATTTCAATGTTTTTTGAAAATGTTAAGTAATTTCAAATCAGCCGAAAAAAGTTGGGACAGTCGAGTGTTTACCACAGTGAAACATCACCATTTCTTCTAATAACTCTTATTAAGCATTTTGGCACAAGTATGTTAAGCTTAGAAAGTGGAGTTTTCCCAGTTTTATCCATTATGTGGGTATATAGCTGCACAGTTGTATGGGGTCTTCGTTGCTGCATGGCGTGCTTCATAATGCACCACACATTCTTAATTGGAGACAGGTCAGGACTGCAGGCAGGCCAGTCTAGCACCCACAACACCCTACATGCACTTGAAATCCAGGCAGTATGTGGTTTGAAGTTGTCCTGCTGGAAAATGCAGGGATGTCCCTAGAAAAGATGGTGCTGGATGGCAGTATACTGGTGTTGCCCCAAAATTTGTACATATCTGTCTGCATTCATGGTGTTCTCACAGATGTGCGAGTAACCCATGCCATGGGCACTGACACACCCTTGACCCATATAGACACTGGCTTTTGGACCTGATGTTATTAATAATAGCTTGGATGGCCCTCTTCCTATTTGGCCCGGAGAACACGATGGCTTTGTTTTTAAAAACAGCTTTTGAAATGTGGACTCTTCAGACCAAAAAACACAGTTCCACTGTTCTACTTTCCATCTAAGATTAGACTGTGCCCCAAGAAGTCGGCAGTGCTTCTGGACAGTGTTGATGTAGGGCTTCTGCTTTGCATAGTAAAGTCTTAACTTGCATCTGTGGATGCAGCGGCAAATGGTGTTAAATAACAAAGGTTTACTAATGTTATCCCAAGCCCATGTTCATGATATACATTACAGATGAATGCTGTTTTTTAAGACAGTGACGTCTGATGGATCAGAGATCACGCGACAGAAATGGTTTTCGTCTTGCCCTTTAAACTCCGAGATTTGACCAGATTCCTTGAATCTTTTACCTATATTGTGCACTGTAAAGTGTGAAATGCCCAAAATCCTTCCAATTTATCTTTGGGGAACATTGTTCTCAAAGTGCTGGATTATTTGCTGAAGCATCTTTTGGCAAATTGACAAGTCTTGAATGATCCTTGCTCTTGAAGGACTAGGCTGTTTTTGGAGACTGCCTCACCTGTTTCAAATCGCCTTGTTATTTCAACTCGTCAAATTGTTATTAATCTTAAATTGCCCCTATCTCAATGTTTTTGGAGCATGTTGCCATCATCTGAGTTTAAATTACTGTACATTTTGTACAAGGATGTTCACAAGGAAAAACATCATATAATGTGTAGTTGTGGTGTTTTCAATATAGCAAAGGGTGAATATAATTTACAAAGATTTTTCATACTGTCCCAACATTTTCAGAATTGGAGTTGTACATAAAAAATATATTATATATTTAAGATAATGTACAATCAGCGGGTCATTATTGCGAAGTCAGGACCCTGATGCAAATCTTCAAAAAGTTACATAAAATATATGTTTGAGTTGAAATTACTTTATTAGGTAGATTATTATGTAGATCAATATGAAGAAAGATACCAGTAATACATGAGATGTAATACAGTAATACAGCTATGTAGGAAATGTGTTGCCTTGGACAATGGTCAATTATACAGTTTAACAGCCATAATACAAAATAGTTGACTGTTGAATGCTGCAGTTGATCATTCAGGATGAAGTATTCCAGATAGAAGTGTTACAATATCATATATATTAAGTGTATTATCATAATAAACTAATATATAACTGTATAAATATCTAAAATAACAATAATTCTACCATTACAATTGTATGCAAAAGATCTAAACTAAAATAAAATAAAATCATTTGTTTCAGAGACTCCATTTATAAGCATGAAAACTTTCGTAACCTACCCAAGAATGCTGCAACCTGCAAATTCACAGACACAACAGCACACTAACTAACCTCCAGACCCCATTTCCGCCACACTAATACTCATGCATCTATTCTTTTGAACACAACACATTCTTAAGTCAAGTCACGACAGGTAACAGGAGCAAGACAGGTCAGGATTCTTTAGTGCAACTTAGTGTTGTGTTTAGTGCACTGGGTCTTCTTTCTTCCTCTGTTTAGCTGGTGGACAGTCATAATCCAGAGCATTGACAGTGGACAGATGGACACCCCGTCCCAGTCCTCCTGTCTGCAGGTTTTATAACCCCCCTCCACTCACTCACACAAACACGCATTCACATGCACCCCCTCATCTCCTCTTCCGCCCACTAAGCTGTGAGTGCAGAAGATGTGTTCACTGGGACTTATATTAACCCTTGCAAGTCCAATAATCTAAACAAATCACTCTCTTTACTTACACAATTACTTTTCTAGCCGCAAAACAAGGCCCAAGAAAAACAGCGACACACTGGTTTCCTGGAATGTGACACTCTAGGATGTATTGTGTGGAGTGAAGATGGATTTTTTTAACAAAATGCATAATAAACACTCTTGAGGAAGCCCCCCAAATGCACAAAGGGCCACACACGGCACCGAGATAGATGCATGTTGGCCCATTTCACACAAGCCTCATGCATCTCAAAATTACCTTGGAGGTTGTGACACAGGATGGCTGATGGTAGCCCTTGAGTGAGAGGTCACCAAAAGGCCAAGATGACCACTTGGGCATACAGAACTCAGCCGAGTTTCATTAGACCACTGGGAGTCATTTACATGAAACTCAAATATTAAAGATCTACAGCAGAACCAACACAGTTAAAACAAATCGGTCAAGTTTAACATGCCTCGTTCAAGGAATGTTCTGGATTCAATACAAGTTAATTTCAATCAACAGCATTTGTGGCATAATGTTGATTAATTAATTTCAACTCATCCCTCATTTATCAAAAATAAATAAATAAATAAAAGCAAATATCATGGTTAAGGGCAGTGAGGCACTTACAATGAAAGTGAATGGAGCTAGGACATAAACGTTAAAATGCACACTGTTTCTAAAGTATAGCCACAAGACGTAAACATTATAAGTGTTGACATGATTTTAGTTTGATAAAATCAGGTATTTACCAGTTTTAGATTACAGGGTTTGCAGGTAGTACATTGTCATGACAACAAAGTTGTAATACTGGATATAACTTAACACAGAAACACATTCCAGATACTGGAACATTCCTTTAACTTTGTGTGACCCAGTGTCCACACTAGACTCTAGACTGTCATTTAAGGGTTAAATTGTGGTGCACAGAGTCACGTGACACAACAGCATGGCGTTGATTTCTTTGAAGCTCTTCTACAGGTGCAGAGCCAACAAAAGCGTCTTTGGTAAGAAACCTCTTTACTTTTTTTAATTGAAACTTTTTTGGGTGTAAAGAGTAGTTTTTTTTCTCCCCAATTTGGCATGCCCAATTCCCAATGTACTCTAAGTCCTCATGGTGGCGTAGTGACTTCTGGGTGGCAGAAGATGAATCTCAGCTGCATCCGTGTTTGAGACAGTCAATCCATGCATCTTATCACGTGGCTTGTTGAGCGAGTTACAGCGTAGACCTAGTGCACAACTCACCACATGCCCCACCGAGAGCGAGAACCACATTATCGCAACCACAAGGAGGTTAATCCAACGTGACTCTACCCACCCTAGCAACCAGGCCAACTGGTTGCTTAAGAAGCCTGACTGGATTCACTCAGCATGTCCTGGATTCAAACTTGCAACTTTAGGTGTGGTAGTCAGTGTCTTTACTTGCTGAGCTACCCAGGCCCCATGATATGCCGCTTTGCGCACTGATAAACATGATGTGCACATATGTGGATTTTGGGACTTTATTCCCTTAAAAGTTGAAAAAAAAAAATGCATTCAACTTTAACACATTTCGCTTTGCTTAATTTTAATATAAATGTTGTAATATTTTATTTTGTTATCACTGTACAATTCGGTTTTAATATTTACATTAGTAAATGCATTCCTATATTTACAGTGCATCTACACTGTAAATATATTATCCAAAAGCTGAAAATGTTGCTTTCAGAGGCATTAGGAGGTTAAGTCATTCACTAAATAGGGAGCAAAAGGAGCATCATATAGCTCTCTAAGCATCTAAGTGCATTCACTCCTAAAATCTGGCCAGAAGTTAAGTTT
Source organism: Xyrauchen texanus (assembly GCF_025860055.1). Classification (NCBI taxonomy): domain Eukaryota; kingdom Metazoa; phylum Chordata; class Actinopteri; order Cypriniformes; family Catostomidae; genus Xyrauchen; species Xyrauchen texanus. The sequence goes on along the minus strand of NC_068302.1, from coordinate 32,969,695 downwards.
TAGGCTGCAGATGATGTTTATATCACTCAACATGTTTGGCAGACATGTGACAATGATAATCAGTACATAGATTCAGAATTTATTATTTTTATTTTACCGTATCATGGTTGGCAGTGATTGGTTGATGCTGGCCATTACATTGAATCAGAATGAATTAACGCTAACTTATGATGTAATGTCTGTAACGTCTCAAAAACATGAATAATCAAAACACCTGGAAATATAATAAACAATTTGATGAAAAAAATCAGACTTTCTATAGCTTGGTATTATTTAAAATTTCACAATGTAGTCCCTCTGTCCAGATATGTGGCCATACAATTTTAGGAAAACTATTTGCTCTCTATTTTTTTTCAGAAGGTTAATGACGTTTCATCAGGGCTGGACTGGTAATTTGGCATACCGGGCATTTTCCTGGTGTGCCAACGCACTTTGGGGCCGATCAGGGGCGGACTGGCCATCGGGAGAACAGAGCGGGGTGGGTGGTCAGCCACGAAACATGCCAAATGACTGACCGCAAAACAGTGCAAACACAATAAGACCAAGTGTTCTTGGTCTTATTGTGCACGATTCATCAGTCCACATTACTTGTTTTCATAAAACTTGAATCAAAGTGTAACACATTTCTTCAGATATGAAATGACATTATTTTGTGCTCTAATTGGGGAGAAATGTCCAGTACCTGAGTCACCTTTCTCTTTAGCCTGCACTGTAAGCACATGAAAGAGGGTCCACACAGCACAAGGGTATCCACGGAATTGGGCTTGAGATCCTTGGCAGCCCACCCACCTTACCCCCTCAGGCAACACTGCATCACTTGTCTAAAAACACACAAATAAACATACCGTTTCAGTTGGCTTGTGTTTAGATAACAAGAATCAATGTAAATCAATCCATTTTCTTTTCAGTCACTCCTCAAATAATGTGATGTGGGTGTTGCGCTTGAAGCAGGTATGAATGTTGAGAATAAAATCTCCTCAGGGACAATTTTCAGTAATATTACACTTTATGCCCAAGTAAAATCCCTTAAGAAATAACATTAAGCTCTTTGTCCTTGTTTGAAATTAAACCAGTTCTTCTATTAGTCAGTTTCTTATATGTTACTCTTACGTACCCAATCTCAGTGTCCACACTGACAGAGTCACTCAATCAAGGAAAGAGTTGATTGGTGGGTGTGTCAACAAGACACAAGCCCATTTCCTTACAGGACTCAATCCTACTTCCTCATTGATTCATTGATTAGGCAGCTAAAAGCTAATGATGTCACTAACTACTCCAGAGTGTGTTTGTGTGTAGGCATGTGAACCCCTGCATAATAACAAACTCATACAGTCTTGTTACGCAAGTACAACAACTCTTTACACTAAATTTACATGAAACATAGAAATGTGTTCATATGCATGTTTTATAACATTACACTTGAGGTTAAATGGTGTGGTGCCACAGTTTTAGACAAACCATTAAAATAGATCTTTTAATAAATTTAAATGACAGGATCCCAATACTCTGACCCCCTGACCCAAGTCTACGTGGAGAAATGTTTACGTCAAAGAAGTATTGACAAAGGTACCTTTTTAGATGCATACAAATAGTGCTTGACTGTTTAAAATGTCTGGGTGATAAAATATCTCCTACTAGTTTAAGAAGAGAAAGAAAACAAAAACTTGAAATATAGAGATGCATCTGCTCAGGCTATGGACCTGACATTCACTAACCTGCACTGTGTTGTCCAGCATATATCTAAAATCACTGTATTTGATCTCAGGTCCCTTCTGTTCTTGTAACCAGCTGTCCACAGCCTTAAGTGCCCTCTTTATAGATGGACGACCTGGGAAATACTACAGAAACAAACAAACAATAAAAGCACATAATCAAACACTTCTTTTAAAAAAAATTATTTTGGGTCTCTGACCTCTATTATATAAATATAATATATATATATATATATATATACTGAAGGATGTATCCACATATTCAAGATTGGCAATAATTTCATAATCAACCATGGTAAAACACTATTATGAATATTGTGTCCCCGTCAATGTCTATGGTGGTTACGGCCCTGTATACATACACCACCAGTCTAAAGTTTACTCATTCTTTTTATTATTTTTCACATTTAAGGATAATATTAAACTACAAACAAATACTATTAAACTATAATACAAAACTAAGGAAGAACATAAATGGAACTATGGGAATTATGTAGTGACTAAAAAAATCCAAAATAAATATTTTAACATCATCAAAGTAGTCACCCTCTACCTAGAATTTGCAGACATGTACTCTTGACATTTTGTCAACCAGCTTCTTGAGGTATCGCCCTGGGATGCTTTTTAATCTTTATTTATTTCATTATTTTTTAGGGAAAACAAGATGCCTTACAGTGAATGTTTAAGTTTGAATAGCAATAAAACACAAAAACACTGCACTGGACCAACTTCCCTCAACTGGCCCAAAACTCTCTCACACTAGCCCCAGGCCATTGAGCCATACTTATTGTTAAGCCCTGTAATAATAATAATCATAATGCTCATCATCATCATCATTCTCACAGAAGTATTGGAATATACCATAACTAGTGGAACAAGGATTCAAATTACTCTTAAAATACAACTCAAAGTCATTGAACATCTTTATCTTTCTGTCCTTCTTACAGTGTTCACCCTAGGTCCTCCATTCTTCCTTTGTTACTGTCAACAAACAGGAAGAAGAAGCAAAACAGAGTAGAGAGGACAGCAGTGGCCATTTATCACTCTGGGAGCAGAGAGCTATCAACCAGAGAGAGAGAGAGAGAGACATTACAGACACACTCAGCTGAGTTTAGGATGTAAAGTCACTTCTGATCAGAACACATTCCCTGTGGGGCCGAAGGCACCTAGAGGACACGTTTACAGATTCAGTGAGCTTAACTATACTGGCCCGATGACTTCATTTAATCTCAGGTTAAATGTGGGTTTAAGCATTGGGCAAGCGTGCAAGTTTGCTTAAATAATACACACACACACACCTTGTGCCGCCAAACCAGTGCCGACCCGCCAAGATATGGGCTCTACAAGACCCCTGAAGGTGTCCTGTGGTATCTGGCACAAAACATTAGCTGCAGATTCTTCAAGTCCTGTGAATTGTGAGGTGGAGTAATATAATGGAATTCATCCAAGCTGAATTCCATTATATTACTCTGTAATGTTACACTATGTAGCTATGGTTATAAACATTGCATTAATATCGAACGATGATTAAAACTGACCGGTACTTCCTGTGCATTCAACAGTTTGAATTGCATGCATTCCAACCAGTCAGAATCAAGTATTAGAACAGACCATGTCTTGAGATAAAGCCCTGAACCCTGAATGCACACCAGAGGTGTAACTCTGCTGCGCGTCGTGACCGCATTACCAACTCGGGTGTGCATTATTTTTCGATAATTCAACAGATTCAGCTTGTTTTGCATGGAGCGTGAGAGACTGAATCTAGGACCCAATAAATGTGTCTTTCGCTGTGTTTAATGTTGTGCTGCTTTGTTGAAGTGCCGCCTATATCCACTAGAGGCCCCCTCGCGCTCACACATCTCCGACTCAAACACTGAAGGAGATGCACTGTTTGTTTGCAGTGAAGTGCTACTGTGCAAGGACAAATTGCGATTTCATTAATTTTGTCAATCGTGCAGCCTAGATGGATTCCATACCGATGTCTCAGAGGTCAAAATAAGTTTTGACCTCTGAGTGTTTTGAATGGTTTTCCCCTTATAATACAGTAAGTGCTACTTTTACTGTCACTGCCTAATTTTTTTACGTCGTTCTTTCCACATTAATGTGAAAATTACAATGAATACAAATTTAATAATACATTTCCTCTGGGGTGGCAACTCCTCTACATTCTGTGGATATTATCATTTCTGGATTGTGCATTTAAATTCACAGTTTTGACCAAGTGTGTGGTCGCACTACTTTTTCTCTGTGTCTGATTTAGAACAGGGAGAGCTGCAGATTTAACAGCCCTTAGATAAAATGAACTGTTATTTTTGTTTCTTAAAGTCACATCACTTTTTGCACTGCAAAAAATATGTTACAGCTGTAACTAATCAATTCTGACAAGTGACCAAGGTATAAGCGAGATAATCCACGGCTAGGTGTGCGTTAAATGATTTTAAATGCATGGTGTGCATGCGAAGAACCACCCGATGCATAGCGGATTATGGATTATAAATGGATTATCCCTTATATATACAATATGTTTAAAAACAATTATTATAATCATTATTACTAATAAATAATGCATCTTTTCCTCTTTAGTTGATCTTATCCTTTAAGTAACTTCTTGGCATCATTTTGTGATTTCTTTTTATATTCTTTAGAAATTGTAGAAGAATACAACTTTCATTTAATAACACTTATTTAATGTTGCATGCATCGTTGCATATTTGATTAACTTAACCATATAAGCCCTTTAAAATGTATAACTTCATAAAGTCATTCATATGATTCTTAACTGATCACTAGTTCTGTTAGGTTCTTTCAAAAATGTATATACATTAAATAAAAGAAATGTGTAACTATTTGAATGTTCATGAATTTATAATCTGCCATCTATTATAAAATGTATTACAATCTATCATGTTATTAAAATATTTTTTTTTAAATAAATTGTTTTAATTAAAGAGCAACATTGAGTTTACTATAAATTGATACACTTTATTCTTACACCAGTGCAGACAGAGTTAATATTGTTAAAGTTTGTGTGGGCGGGTTTTGGTGGTTTACGAGGAAATAATTTTTAGGTTACAAACTGGTCATTACAAGGTTATTATGCTATAAATGTGGTTTATGAGGACATTGTGTCCCCATAATTCAAATCGTTTAAAAACATACTAAACTGTTTTTTTTTTTAAATGTTTTTTGTAAAAATGCAGAAAGTTTTTTTGTGAGGGTTAGGGGATAGAATTGATAGTTTGTACAATATAAAAATCATTATGTCTCGACTCTAGCCAGGTCTCCAAAGCAACCAAATTGGTCTGGTTGCTAGGGAGGGTAGAGCCACATGGGGTAACCTCCTCGTGGTTGCTATAATGTGGTTCCTGCTCTCGGTGTTGCGCATGGTGATTTGTGCGTGGATGCCACGGAGAATAGCATGAAGCCTTCACATGTGCTGTGTCTCTGCGGTAACGCACTCAACAAGCCACGTGATAAGATGCGTGGATTGACTCTCAGACGTGGAGGCAACTGAGATTCGTCCTCCACCACCCAGAATGAGGCGAGTCACTACGCCACCACGAGGACTTAGAACGCATTGGCAATTGGGCATTCCAAATTGGGGAGAAAATGAAAAAATAAAATGTCTAAAAAAAGTCCTCATAAGGATAGCCGCACCATGTATGTATGTATGTATGTATGTATGTATGTGTATGTATGTGTGTGTGTGTGTGTATACCTATTTAGCAATAGTTTGCCATCAAATTTGTGCCCAGAAATAAAGAAAATCTGGTAAAACCTCCATTTGGGGACATTTTGAGAAAAAAAACAATACATACATAAATTGAATGTTTTTTTCCCTTAAAAAAATGCAAAAACAAAATCTTTTTAGGGTTAGGATTAGTCTACAGTAATTATAATCAGCTGTAATTACATACAAATTAAAAGCAATGGTATATCCACATTTACATAGCTAAGTAAACATCCTGAAACAGTAAAGTAATGACCAGCACGAGCGGTGTGGCATGAGGCAATGGACAGACTCAATGGATGGAAGCCAGTGCTGACCTTACAATTCTGTGTCTGAGCTGGGGCCACAAAGCCAAAACTAACACTCACTCACACCCCCATAAACACAGCCACATAAGAGCAGGCCAGGGCCTGTGTCTGTGTGTGTGTGTGTGTGTGTGTGTGTGTGTGTGTGTGTGTGTGTGTGTGTTGGTGTGGATGCCCCAGAAGGATCCCAGAGGTGCACCTTTCTTTGATTTGTACTCCTGCGTCTTTTCAATTTTCCAGTGGCCATCTGTTCGGCATGGTATGGCCTTCTATTCATCATGTTCTAACAGGATCTCTATTAAAACTCAGCTCACTTAAAAAGGCCTTGCAGAGATTTACTTAACCCCAATGCCCCACTCCATTCTGATTTGTTTCCTTAATCTGGGAGATTCTGCCGTAGAGAACGCAGCCAAAGCGGAAAGCTAATCAGAGCTGTACAAGTGGGAAAAGGAGAAAGTCTTTCACTGTATGCGTGTGTCTGTGTGTGTGTCATTAAATAGATCTGTGCTCTGGTCTGGCATCTAACTAGTGTAAAAAGCTCATTAACAGACCTGGGTGTTGAAGAGGGTAATCTGGGATAGCTCAGACAAAAGGCATTGTTCAAAACTTGGGGAAACCTTTATTCTGGATCGCTGCAATCAAAACAAAAGGGGGACATGAAAAACTCTTGGGGGTGCTTACTACAGACAAGTTGTTATGCTGCGAGTTCTTTTTAAGAGTTACAAAGATACAAATCCTAATGGACACAAATCTTTTCCCGATTAAAAGCACATGAAATAAAAATTGGAGCTTTGCAGCCTTTAGTGTTTTTAATAGGCAGCTACAAACTCAAAACACACAGTGCATCCTCGTGAACAAGACTCTTATAAGCCGTTTTTTTAGGGAATCAAAAACGTATTAAACCGCAAGTCATTCATTTCATCATGTCCGTCTCGAAATTAACCAGATTGGTCACTGTATGTGTACTTAAAGCTTATGAGACTGAATTCAGAATACTTGTGTAATTAAAGATACACATTATGAGTATACATTATGTAAACACACCAGTTGCAAGACTCATGTCTGTATACTACATAAAAAAAATTATGAAATGACATTAATTATAGAAATTTTGGTAATAGTCTGCTGAGTGCAGTAAATCCAATAAGAATTGCATTTCTTATTTCCATTATATTTTCCTCAATAGTACTAAAAGAATAGTTAATGGAATCGTTAAAGGAATATTCCGGGTTCAATACAAGATAAGATCAACAGCATTTGTAGCATAATGTTGATTACCGCAAAAATGATTTTAGACTCGTCCCTTCTTTTTTTTAAAAAAAAGCAAAAATCTGGGTTACAATGAAGCACTTACAATGGAAGTGAATGGGGCCGATCTGTAAACGTTAAAACAACAGTCACAAGACGTAAACAATATGCATAGTAAAAGTATTTTAGTGTGATAAAATTGCTTACTAACCTTTTCTTTTTGTGGTAAATCAATTATGCCACAAATGCTGTCGATTGAGCTTAACATGTATATTGAACCCAGAAAATTCCTTTAAGGAACCGGAATCATTAGATTCCTTACGATTCCCATCCCTCTTTATATATAGCTACCTAAATGTTAGGTGGACACACAAAGTAATTATTTAATTGTACAGTTTATCCTTGTGCACGTAACAATAAATCATTTGACTTGAATCAGATGGTATTTCCATCAATGTAGTATCTAAAAAACATATCAATACCATGGTACATTTTTGTAAGTGGTTTTTAGTTCAATATGAGATTTTTCTTCATGCATCCTGTGTATTGACATATTGTGCCCTTGGGATTGACTCAGCAGAGAAACAAATATGTTAACATCCTTGTCAGGAGAAGACAGTATTTTCTGAAGTGCCATGATATTCTGACAACGCTGCAAGAGTTTCAACAACAGTACATCATTGTCAATCATGACATACATTATAAAAGTATATATAGCCTCTGCATATTCAATCCACCTAAGCAGTCATATAGATCACTAACCACAACAAACAGCCCTCTAAAATCTCTATCTTTACTGCTTCAGCCCCCCGCTCTCCCTTCTTCCTCCCCTCAGGACCATGACAATCCACTTCACCCAAGCAATATGTCATCTCCAATCCGATTAGTATCAGTATTCGAGAAACCGCAGTGTCTCTCTCTCTCTCTCTCTGCGGAGGTAGAGATTCAATAGGGAAGGCATCTGTTGGCCGAGCCTTGAAGAAGCCCCCCGTTTAATCCCACCTCGCTCGCCAACTGGGAACCATATGCAATGGGGCAGAGTAACAGCCATCTAAACTGTTTTCCTGTTATCACGCTGATAATGCCGTTAGCTACTTGTTGTCCATCAGCCTCATACAAATCTCTAAAACGACTTGCGTTTCGCAGGCAGGCATACATGTTAGAATGAAAACAAGGAAATGCAGGGCATCAAGGACTCAGTGGTGTCCTTACATTCTGTTGTGCCTCTCTGCCATGAATAGTTGATAGATTGGGTCAGTGAATCTGAAGTGGTTTTCTTTCAGGACCCAGATTTTACATTGGACATCAAGTGGTGACCCAACACAGGACCAAAGACTGTTACATTTATTAGTATTGCCACAAATTGAATAGTAGGCCCAACAATAGGCAAAATTATGACATACACTCACAGAGCACTTTATTAGGAACACTATGGTCTTAATAAAGAGCCCGACATGGACTTCTACTGTTGTAGCCAATCTGCCTCAAGGTGTGACATGTGGATTCTGAGATGCTATTCTGTTCACTACAATTGTACAGAGTGTTATCGGAGTCTGAGGGTTATTTGAGTTACGGTAGACTTTCGGTCAGTCTGGCCATTCTCCGTTGACCTCTCTCATCAACAAAACATTTCCGTCCGCAGAACTGCCACTCACTGGATGATTTTAGTTTTTGGCACCATTCTGAGTAAATTCTAGAGACTGTTGTGTGTGAAAATCCCAGGAGATCAGCAGTTACAGAAATACTCAAACCAGCCCGACTGACACCAATAATCATGCCACGGTCAAAATCACGGAGATCACATTTTTCCCCATTCTGATGTTTTTGGTGAATATTACTTGGAAATCCTGACCTGTTTCTGCATTATGTTATGCATTGTGCTGCTGCCACATGATTGGCTCATTAGATAATCGCATGAATATGCAAGTGTACAGGTGTGCCTAATAAAGTGCTCAGTGAATGTATATGCTGAATAGAAGTGAATCCATTTTTAGGTCTAATGTAGTCTAGGTTGATTTTCTTTAACATTGTTTAATTTTGTACATGGTTTTCGAGGATGAATGTATGTAACACAAACTGACACTCTTCTACCAACAGACATTTGCGCCAAAAATACTGTACAGTTTGACGACAACAATTGACGCTCCCTTTTAAAAGGTTGAGAAGCCTATTTGTTTTGCTATCCTAACTACACACAATTCTATAGTTATTTGTATTTTATTATTCACATTTTTCCCTGTTGTTTGTGACCCTGTTAGAACAGACCTGGCTGAAACCTATATTTAGTTTGCAACTCACCAGTTAAGAATGAAGACTTTTAATATGCTAAATGATGGAGTCACGACTTGGTCTGAAACTCAAATGCCTCCTAATTCCTTGTTTTAATCTCTCCCTACTGAACAGTGGGACACCTCTTTCAAGAAAGCAGTATAATGGGTAATCTATTTTAATCCTGAAATACTGTACATTTTCTGATTCATACAAATCTGGATCATGTTGCAAGCCACGATAAGTTGAGCAACAGTGTGACAAGGAAAACACAAGCACACAAGCATTTTCTAAATCTCGTCTTGTTAAACAAACATAAGCATTAAAATTGCTGCAACTATTTAGTAAATGTTACCATTTAATTTTGGAGCTGACATGGTGCAAACTGCACAGATCTCTCATCTCATTTTCATAGGTGGTGGTGGTGTAGTAGGCTAAAGCACATAACTGGTAATCAGAAGGTTGCTGGTTCGATCCCCACAGCCACCACCATTGTGTTCTTGACTGTAAGTCGTTTTGGATAAAAAAGCACAAATGTAATAAATGTAAATGTCTTAGGTAAAGGACAATCCGTTTTTCATTAAAACCTCTCAATGATCAGGGACAGAATGATGGACATACATACAACATAGACATTACATACTTTTAGTAATACAGCAAGATTGAAATTTTGACCTCTACATTTCATTTTCATGTTATGGCTGATTACTGATAAATGGCAGCTACTACGATTCACAACTCACTAAATACTTAAAAATTATAATGTATTGTAAGAAAAATGGATGATTACTCATTTTGGAAATGGCTAAAGTGAAAAGTAAACTGTTTGAATGAGATATATGATACATTATTCAAAAATATGAGTGAATATGAATAAATAAATGAATAAATGTATGGATGAATTTAATTTTATTTTTTTTACTTCCAGAGCAAACTGGAACGCTCAGTGAAGGGGGCTCTAAGGCCATGTCCAAACACCACACTAATATGTTTTGGGTTAAAATTGCATTGATTTTGCTACGTTTACACTTCTCATCCACACTGAAATGGCATTTTCCACCACCAAAAACAGGGACTTTCGAAAAACGATGATGTTAGAAACAAGTTTTCAACCAAATATGTGCCTCCTTATAACACAAAAAACACATATATGCCTTCTATAATTTTTTCCACACAGTGAGCACAGTAGAACCTGTAAATGTCACCTGAGATAGAAGAAGGCAGAGAGGGCAGGTTTTGACATTCCTAGGATTATCCCATTACATCAGTCCATCTGACTTCTAAGCACCTTAATCTACAGTACCAAACCTGTAATCAACCTCACTGTTTCTAGCACTCGAGCCACTGTACAGACCTTTGGCTGCGTCCGAAATCCAAAAAATGCTGCCTTCCTAGGTAATATACGAAGGTAGGAAGGCATCAAGACATGAATGAATTCAATGTTTACGTAACATCGTATCGATTTTTAAAGACCGCTTAGATGTACTAAACCAAGAAAAAGCATTGTAATCATTAAATATTTGCTTGAATATCACATATCACATCATTAGATGTGACCATTTTGTGCCTTGGAAGTCGGTGTGGAACCAGTTTCCTTACAAGGTACCTTCTTACAAAAACAATGTATTTTATATAATGTTCACCCAAAAATGAATATCTTTTCATCATTTACTCACCCTCATGAGTTGTTCAAAACAGTATGACTTTCTTTCTTCTGTGGAACACAGAAGGAGATGTTAGGCAGAATGACAGCATCGGTCACCATTCACTTTTATTATATGGAAAAAAGATGCAATGAAAGTGGAAGTTGTCTGAGACTGACTGTACATTCTGCCTAACATGAGGGTGAGTGAATGACAGAATAAAATTTTCGGTGAACTATGCCTTTAAGTAAATTACAGATTGGGTACCGAGGCAGCTGCCTTCAGTTTCAGACCCAGCCTGAGTGAGTGTGTGATGTGTGTGTGTGTGTGTGTGTGTGTGTGTGTGTTTGCAAGCTTGTTCCTCCTTGCCACAATTAATCTCGGCAGGCTTTGCTTTAGTGGGGTTAAAGACTTCCTCTTCTCAGAGTGTCAATTAATGCAGCCAGCGTGTCTGTTTAACAAGGCAGCTCAAAAGAGCAGGCCAAAAACAGCAAGGACACTGAAGAGGCCGAGCTAACACCGAAATACCAGAGGGAGCTGGGAATATTGACAAAACTAACCACAGTTAATGGGAGGCCTGCCCAGGACCCCCTCCGCTCTTCCAGACATCTGCGAAAACCTTCCCCTGAGAGTCCTAAATAATCAGAGAGATTGGCAGTGCTACGCTGGACGGATGCAAAGACAGTGAAAGTTCATTGTCTAAGACCTCATCAAAGGGATCCATGGCACGCGTTCTCTAATGATACAGTAGATAATCGAATGAGGAAAAAAAGAAGAGCATTTATGAAAGAGAATTCGAGTGAATCTCAGAAAACCAAAAGAGAGAACAATGTACAGAAACGTCCTGGTCATATTTCACCTCAAAATACAGACACACACACACACACACACACACACACAAAAGAGTTCTATATTATAAAAGAATGCCACAATGTCAAAAATGTGAATGTACTAAAACAGGCTTATTTTTATGTATTCAAAATATAATTGATTTGGGGGCAAAATATGACCCCAGACTCATCCATTAAAAATTTACATTAAAATAGATGCAATGGAATAGTAAATCAATGAACATAAACACGCTATCTTTACAGTTAAGAGCACTGTAAATATAATTTTTAAGAATGTGGTTAAAAGACTCATTTGAGTTGCAAGGCCTACTGTATTTGAAATTCTTCTTCAGTCCTTCGAAGGGTGTTTAAATAGCCAGGATTTAATTTTTAACAAAAACATTTTCACTAAAACGTCAAATTTCTTTGTTAGACTTTTTTTACATGAAGTGATTTTTCAACTGATACTCCAAAGATTTGTCAGTTAAGCTGTCTTTGGTCATGATCGTGTTGTTTTCACATTAATTTGTCTTTGTTTGTTTTTTATTAAAAGGGAAACCTGTAATCAACCTCAGTTTCTTGCACTCGAGCCACTGCACAGATCTTTGGCTGTGTCTGAAATCCAAAAATGCTGCCTTCCAATATATATGTGGGTCAAAATATATATATATTTTTAAATTATGTAATTTTCCATCGGTTCTCTATGCATGTCAATCCATATGTAAGTACAAAAAGCAATGATAAATATAATGTTCAGATTTACATTTAGTAAGAAAGTAAAAATCAAGCTGTCAATTAGCAGATGCTTTTATCCAAAGCAATTTTCAGTATACTTATTACATTGACAGTTCCACTGGGGCAACCTGAGGTTAGGCGCACACACACAACAATAAACAATTAACATCCAATTGTATCCCGCACGTATTACAAATACAGATGAGATACAAGTTCCAGCAGCATAGCACTAAAAACGGCACGGTCATGATTTGATGATTTGATTCTTAGAGAACACATCTCCTGACAAAATGTATACCTTGAATGCATTAAATACACTGCAAGTCACTTTGGATAAAAGCATTTGCCAAATTCATAAAATGCCAATTTAAATGTACAAATTCATTCTAAATGGGAAAAGATATGCATTTTAGGGTTAAGGAAATATTTGTGTTGGAGATTAATGTATACAACATTGTTTCACATCAAGTAACATGTCAATGTGAAAAGGTTTTTAGCAACAAGCTTTCAAAAATAATTTTGTCATTGTTTTGTCACCATTTTTGTCATTATTTTTTTAAATTAATTTTCACCCTGAAATTCCCCAGATGGCTATATGTTATACTTGTTAAAACCGGTTTTATCTAAGAGATCATTTAAGGCCAAACACTGACATTCTCTGGGTTTAGGCTTGAGAAAACAGAAGTCTTGGATTGACAATGGATAAAGAGTCCATTGTTTCTCCCCCTAGTGGTTATCCAAATGAACTACACATGAAAGAAGCGCATCGGCTGATAAAGCTGCCATGATATAAAAGAGAATGGTGGATATTGAGTGTGTGTGTGTGTGTGTCACCTTAGCCAGTACAGATATGTACTTTCTGATTGCAGTCAGATCATCTCCACTAATCCTGGTGTGAGCAGCCAGTTCTACACGTAGAGAGTAGTGCAGCACTGACTCAAGATCAGACATATACACACGTGTCCTATTAACACAGACAGAGCACTCAGGATATCACTGCCATACTGTTCACAATTTAAATTGGCATTCATGAAAGGGTCCATACGATTCAATAACATGAATTAATAAAAAAAAAAATGAAACTTTCATTAATATATGTATTGTATAAAGGGTACCATCAGTTTTAAATTAGATTTTTAAACCCAGATTTTCAATGTGGACTCAGACCTTTAAACCCCACTGTACTTCATATGTTTATGTGTAAAGTATCAGGTGTGAAAATGAGCAGTTTTGAGGACTGAAGGCTCAATGGTTAATTCCACCACTTTGTATGTACTAACTTGTTAAACGGCCTCCACTCCTCTTGAGTTAAGTTCTTGATGAGATCAGTGATGGGTATCTGGGGCTTGCCCATCCGCACTACCCCTGGCAGCCTCTGGAGAGCATACGAGTAGAAGGTACGTGCTTCATTGAGTCTGAGAGGGGAGGAACATACTAAACATGACTTCTAGTATGGACTCTGAGATCTTTTGAAGTCTAGCACAGATGACAGCCACTCTAACGTATTTTGTCACATGTTGTTGCATGTTTATAGAACTGCTGCTTATTGAATCAGTAATCAGAATTCAGGTAAGAGGTAGTGTTTAGGTTACAGTTTGGATTAAAGAGACAATTAGAGTTAGATTTTGAGACAGTTGGAGTCAGGGACAGAATTAGAGTTAGACAGATAGGAAAAATATTTTATAAGTACTTGTGATTTGTAACTAGTGACAGACCAGTGTACTGGCCAGGCCCCTCAATTGTCAGATATTTAGATATTATTTGCTTTTTTTTTTATGTTAACTGAATTTGGAGTAAATTAGAGGAAATTAGTTTGTTTGTTAGTGACTTAACGCCATGCAAACTTCCATGTCTCTTTTTTATTGCAAAAATAAATAAATACAATAAAAGGTACAGTGATTAAACAAAACTTTCTTTATATACTGATAAACAAGAAGTTGTTCTTAACACACTTAAGATCTGGTATCAATTTAGATGGCGCTTTAAATCTGTAGATGCATCCTCTTTGGGTCCTTTAAGTAATAACCACTTATTTCCTCCATGTTTGGACTCAATATTTTCAGTGTGGTATGACAAGGGCATTAAACAATTCAAAAATGTGTTTGTAGATGGTGTCTTTGATAGTTTTGCCAACTTGTTTACTTGTCACTACAATCTACTTATGACCTCCCTGTAACACATCGGTTTTGCTATTTTCAAATTCTTCACCTGCAGAACAGCCTTGGGAGAGCTTGCTATATATTATATATAATCCACATCACAGAGGAATCATTTCAAAGATGTATTACTTTATTCTAGCTTTAAGCAGTCAGTTGAGTATCAAAATTAAGAATGCATGGGAAATGGGATTAGGAGTACAAATAAGTGAAGAGTTTTGGAACGTGCTATAGATAGGATAGTCTACCACTTTCTGTGCTCGTCTCATCCAATTCAACGTTTTACATAGGGTCCATTGGTCTATGTCGAGACTTTCTGTAATATATCCAGAAGTGGAAGACAAATGTGATAAATGTCATGGCTATCCCTGTCATCTTAGTCATATGTTTTTCCTTTGCCCTGATCTGTACTGTTTTTGGACTGGTTTCTTTATTATTATGTCTTCTATTCTCAGAATAGATCTAAAAAAGATCTAAAAATATTGCTATATTCCGGATTCCTGATGCCTCAGTTCCATTAAGCACTATACAAAAGTGTACATGTGTGTTTATGTTTATATGTATATAACAAAAATGTGAATTGTATTGTATCATTGTGACAGGAAGTATGCCTTTTTTTCTCAATAAAAATATTTGGGAGAAAAAAAAAGGTACAGTGATTAAATCCTATAATATATACAGTTTACATTTTTTATTTTATTTAAAATAAGAAATCTTTGTAAATAAGTTTTCATTTCAGGAATCTTATTTACATTGACTTAAATATTGGCATCATATCATGCTCTCTAGATATCAGCTTCTGGCCTTTAGCCACTGAAAAACCAACAATTGTAAAAAAAAACACACAAAAAAGTTATATGTGTTTATGAAACAATAATTAGGAGGACACCGTCATTTGAGATGCATGAACTCCTTAAATTCTTCACACTGTAATTTAAAATATATTTTTTAAGAATTCCAAGAATTAAGCAGCTTTAAAAAAAAAAAAAAAAAAAACATACCTTACTCCAAGTTACTTTATTCCAAGAATATTAAATGTGTTAATAGGAATGCAGATTTATCATTGTGCTCATGGCTGACCTGACAAGCACACTCCCACTGTCTCCCCTAGAATACACTCTTTTGGTCCCTTCTGTACCATCATCCCTTTTCCTTCCTTCCTCAGCTGAACAGATGGGGGATGTGGCATGCTGATGAGATGCCATTTCTGATCATTACCCTCTCCATTAACCCTGGCAATCAAACAATAAACGCCACTGTGCATTCCTGTGTCTCCAGCGCACTAGGATGTTCAGTCCCTCATTTACACAGGCTTCAATCACCCATCATTGGAGAGCTGATGGAAAATGAAGAGGGGTGGGGGGGTGCTTAGGGTCCCCTGGGTCTGATGGCACGCTTCTGAGACCTCAGAGACCTGTTCACCCAAAGAAATTGTGGCGATATTGTGTGTGCTTATGTGTTTGTGCATGCTACCCGAGATCAATCATGCATTGAGACCTGACGTCGCGCCATCTGTTGCTCTGCAGAGCAGGGAATGTTTGGCAGGAGAAACGCAGAAAAGGAGCACTATTGTTTCGATGTAGAAGATTAAACCCCCCAACACTCACACACTGCCACTGCACCAGCAAGGAGGAACTGAAACAACAAAATCCACCATAAATCATTTCTGTTTTGTGTTCGTCATCTAAAGGGCCCCACACCCATGCCAAGTTATTTTTCCCAAACAAGCATAACAAAGCAAGAAAACCTCTGATTTATGCCCCTGGTTCGAAATGTTTATGAAAGTGCTGTGATCTTAAATAATTCCATTTATAAAAATTATTTGTTTCATTAACTCAACAAGATGTTTTTGGGGTTACACTATATTATAACGAGCAATAGCGAGACAAACAGACCCAATAGCAGAGTAACAAAGGATTTATTGACAAAACAATACGTTTGAACAAGCTGTAGAAACTTAGTGATGTGCAGAACAATGCCTGGCAGGATTGGGCAATGTCACATGGGCAGAGACGAGGTTTCCTCCATGGAAAACCAGCTGACACGCAACAAAACTGGAAGGCAACCATACACCGACAACCGAGCAACAAACAGATACATGAGACAGGACCAACTAGGCAGAGAGATTGAGGTTAGCACTCAACATCAAACAGCTATCTATAATGTAAACATATTACAAACTACAACAAAACACATTCAGCATTAAACTACATTTCACAATCCAGCCAAGGCCATGACACACGAGGGGATTAATATAGGTATGGACAAACAAGGGGCAGGTGCCGCTCACAGCTGAAAGTTGGCATGATCAGCATTCCCATGGAAATGCTGATTCCACATGCCAGCGGCACCAGAAACACATGAGGACAAAAACGTCAACATGCTTGGAACAAAACAAACAGAGAACAATGATGCCACAGTCCTTGTCAGACAAAACCCCAACCCGACAAGTTGACAGGACCGTGACATCACCAGAGAGTGTACAGTAGTAACCAACAACCAGACCTGTGTGCTCACACAAAGAACGAACACGAAACACGAGAGAGACAGGGGCCGATGATGCCATGGTCCCCGACAGACAAAACCCAACCTGACAAGGTGACATCACCGGAGAGCACACAGCGGTTACTTGTGCACAGCGGTCACAAACAACCGGACCTGTGCGCTCACACAAAGAACATACACGAAACACAAGACAGACAGGACAATAATGCCACAGTCCCGACAGACAGAAAAACAACCTGACAAGGTGACAGGACCATGACAGGACCCCCTTGCGTCCCAATGGGAAAACAAATTAATAAAATGAAATGAATACTTAAAGAATAGGAAATACCACAGAAAGGGAGGGAAACCAGGGAGGGAGTTTAAGTAAAGGAGCATGGTCCGGAGGCCTGGGAGGAGGCCTCAGAGCAGAGACGGGGTCTGGTGGCCTTGTGAGGCGGTCTCAGGGCGGAGGGGACAGTGAACTGGGCAGCAGTCGCTGGACAGGGTTCAAGAGGGAGCGGCTCAGGGAGCAGAGCCGTGGACGGCTCGGATGTAGGCACTGTTCGCGGCTGGGGAGTGGCCCCTGTGGCCCCTGTGGCCGTGGATAATGGCTGCGACAGGGGAATGGCCTCCGCAGCCATGAGCACTGGCAGCTGCAAATGGGGAGCAGCCTCCATGGCCGCACAGGTCGTGACAGGGAAACAGCTTCTGTGGCTGTGAGCACTGGCAGTGTCAGGGGAACAACCTCCGTGGCTGTGAAAACCGACATGGACTGGGGAAGAGCCACCATGGCTGTGAGCACAGGCAATGACAAGAGAACAGCCTCCATGGCTGTGAAGACTGACATGAACTGGGGAACAGCCTCCATGGCTGTGAGCACAGGCAGTGGTCAGGGAACAATCTCCGTGGTCATGGGCACTGGCAGGGGCAGGTCAACAGCTTCCATGGCTATGAGCACAGGCAGTGACAACGGAACAGCCGCCGTGGCTGTAAGCACAGGCAGTGACAAGGGAACGATCTCCATGGGTGTGAGCACAGACAGTGACAGGGGAACGACCTCCATGGGCGTGAGCACAGACAGTGACAGGGGAACGACCTCCATGGGCGTGAGCACAGACAGTGACAGGGGAACGACCTCCATGGGCGTGAGCACAGGCAGGGAAGGGCAAACGACCTCTGTGGCCGTGGGTACTGACAGGGACAGGTCAACAGCCTCCGTGGTCGTGGGAACTGGCAGTGACATGGGAACAGCCTCCATGAATGTGAACTCTGGCAGCGACTGAGGAATGGCGTCTGTGGCCGGGAGCGCTGGAGCGACGGGGGAACGGCCTCCGTGCCTGGGAGCGCTGGCAGCGACTGGGGAACAGCCTTCGTGACTGAGGAAACTGGCACTGGGACGGCCGAGGCTTCAGGTGCTGGCTCTGGGATGGACAAGGCTTTAGAAGCTGGCTCAAGTAACAGGAGCACTCGAGTAAATTCAGCCATTCGTCAACACCTGACTGGAAGGGATCTTTTATAGTTAAAAAAAGTGCTTAAATATCATTCTTTTTTGTACACAAAGTGATCGATTTGCTTTAGAAGACATTAATGTCACTGCTGGAGATAGGATGGATTACTCTTATGCTGACTATCTGTGCTTTTCGCACAGATTTGTTTCACATAGATATTTTATAAATATCAAATCACCATCTCAGATGGAATGAAAGTGAGAAAATTATAAGAGAATTTAAATTTTCCCTTTCAGGAAAGATTGAATGAGATCTAGACAACTTGACTTACACTTCGAGTCTAGAGATGCTTCCAGATGAATTGTACAGGTAACAGGAAGGAAAATTGGTCACACCAAACCTGGACACCAAACTCTGCTCTGTGTTCAAAACCCTGCTCACAGCTATGTTTTCAAACTGCAACAAGTCCAACGTCACCTGAAAAGTCACAAAGATTATAAAAATCACATTTTGTGATATCATCAAACATACAACCATATTAAATGGATAGTTCACCCAAAAATGAAAATTCTCTCATCATATACTCACCCTCATGCTACACCAAATGTGTATGACTTTCTTTCTTCTGCAGAACACAAACAAAGATTTTTGATCGGCTTTTAAAGCTCCAAAAAGCAGATAAAGTGAGCATAAACATAATCCACCAGACTCCAGTAGATTTATCAATCTCTTCTGGAGCGATGTAGTTGGTTTTGGGAGAGAGAACAGACCAAAATGTAACTCCTTATTCAACTGTATTTATTGACAGCCAAGTCTCCTTGGCGATCATGATTTAAGCTTGATTACGCTTCCTATAGTGCCATCTAGCGCTCTGTGCATGTATCAAGTTTGAAAACATGATCATGCCTAGAGACTGCAATGGAAGGTGTAACATGTAAAAGGAGTTATATCTCAGCCTATTCTCACTCAAAATCACCAAGGAGACTTGGCTCTCAAGAACTACAGTGGAAAAAGGAGTTACATTTTGGTCTGTTCTCTCCCAAAACCAACTGGATCACTTCAGAAGACATTGATTAAACCACCTGAGTCCTATGGATTACTTGTATGTGCTTTTTGGAGCTTTGAAGACCTCATCACCATTCACTTGCATTGTACGGCCCTACAGAGCTGAGATATTCTTCTAAAAACTCTTCGTTTGTGTTCAGTAGAAGAAAGAAAGTTATACAAATCTTAGATGGCATGAGGGTGAGTAAATGAGAGAATTTAAATTTTTGGGTAAACTATCCATGTACTAGCACCTTACTAAAAAGGATTTTCCAAAAACAGTAGTGTTAATAAGATAGAAATTAGATTATGGATAGTACACATTATATAATACAAAAAATGAATTGCATATTAAGACAAACCCATCAAAGTTAAATCATCCTTGTGCAAACCGATAATCTCACCTCTCTACCCACAAAGGAGTTTTTGGTTTCAAACACAAGAGCGAGGTGCTTCACATTGTTGGTCTGAAAGAAACTGTCTATCTCAGTCTCGCTGCAGAAAGAAAATAGATTATTTTAAAACTGATTCTGAATCTGGACTTGACCTACATCTAGTGAGCCAACAGCTCATATCTGACATGAGCAAATACACACCTCAGCTCAGATGTAAGTGGAGTTTATGATACAAATTTTTTTTCAAGATTTAAATGTTTTTTTTTTATAACATTTGCTATAATGATTTGACAGATGACACCAAAACAGCGAAATTATGCAAATCAAAATTATGATGTGTCATTTTCCTTTCCTATTTGAGCGAACATTCTGCATAGCAGTGCTGATTAAAAGCACTCAAAGCCCACATGCTGTCTCACCGTAATAAGCAAACAATGCTATTTACATTACAGAGCTCAATGTTAAATCAACAAAGAGAGAATAAAAGATGACATCCAGTTCTGCAACACTTAGTGTGAATAAAAATGAAGATATACATTAAGCGAGTAGAAAGCTGTATGTAGTGTTCTAACCTAACTGTCTCTAAAGGAGGGCAAGCGGGTGGCCAAGCCTCTGTGTGTGTCTCCAATTTTTCAATAATGTGGTGCCGAAGGCCTCTCACATCCCTTGGAAATCCTGCATACCATACAACACATGCTTATACATAAAGTTAGAGCTGTCGTACACATCAGAGATAATTTATAGCAATAGTTCACCCAAAAACAAACTCTTAAAATATTCAAACTTAGCATGCTGTTAGGCTGCAATCGACATTGCCATACGGTGTCACTAAAGTCAAACCTGGCGTAACGTGTCTTCATGCGCCAATTCTGAATATAAGGAAGATTTTCAGGGAATAACAACTTAAAATGTATGTTTCTTCCTCATACAAAGCTATTGTATGGCTTCAAAAGACTTTAAGAGATAGTGTTCAAGTCAAATTAACTACTATATGGTGCAAAATGTAGCCGTGAAACATTATTAAATATTAAATTTTTTGTGAGCTATGGAAGAAAGAAAGTCATACAGATTTGAAATGACATAAGAGTAAATTATGATAGAATTATAATTTTTAGGTGAAAATATTCCTATAAGATGCGTTGGAAATAAAGACAAATTTTTACCTCTGAGATCCTCCCCCATGGACTCATTTCTTGAGTAGGCAGGGAAGAACTGAGGAATAGAGAGAGAAAGATCAGTAGCAGTGCTACCGGAGAACTTTGCATCAATTGCATGTTAGCAGAGCCCTAATGACAGCTTTAGTCAACAGCTCTTTCTTTAACCCCCCTTAAAATGTGTCACAGCAGTGGAAGAGCCTGACTCTATCCCATCACAACAATGACCACTTTATTTTACAAGAGAAAAACACGGAAAACTAGTCAAACAGAGTCAAGGCACAAAAACACACAAACTCTGAAAATACGGTAAGATATAGTACAGACAAAGAACAAGACGAAGTTTCAGCATGTTCCATTGGCTTTAGCATGGCTTAAACCCATTTATGAGTTATTCATGAATAAAATGTATTAATTATACATAATGTTAACAACTGGACAAGCCAAACTTTCCGATCGATCTGCATGAAAATATATATATATGGTCTTTCTTCATAAAACACAAGCAATTTTTATGTCATTTCTGTGACAGACCTTGTGCATAAGGTTACCCGAAAGAAAATGTATTTGCTCAGATTTTGCTGTCTCATAGCTCATAGAAACAAAGGAGAAAATTGTACAAACATATTAAGGGCATAAAGAAATAAAATTAAAGTAATAGTACACCCAAAAATGAAACTTCCCTCAACATTTACTCACCCTCATCCCATTCTATGTGTCTGACCTTCTTTCTTCTGTAGAACACATCAAAGATTTTTAGAAAAATATCTCAGCTCTGTAGGTCCATACAATGCATTTAAATGGTGGCCAGAACATTAAAGTTCCAAAAAGCACATACAGGTAGCATACAAGTAATCCATATGACTCCACTGGTTAAATCGGTGTCTTCAGAAGCAATCTAAAAAATTTAGGTTGAGAACAGATCAAAATATGACTCCTTTTTCACTATAAATCTTGACATCAGTAGTCTCCTTGGCGATCATGATTTTAAGCTTAATTACACTTCATAGCGCCACCTAGCGCTCTCCGCATGGGAAGTGTAATCAAGCTTGAAATCATGATACTGCCTTGAGACTGCAATGGCAGTGAGATGACATTGAAAATGTTGTTATATTTTGTCTGTTCTCACCCAAAATCGTTAAAGTGGCTTAAGATCGATTAAACCACAAAAGTGATATGATTATTTTTATGCAGCCTTATGTGCTTTTTGGACTTTCAAAATGTTGGTACACATTCACTTTCATTGTGAGGACCTACAGAGCTGAAATATTCTTCTAAATATGTTTGTGTTAAGCAGAAGAAAGAAAATAATGCACATCTAAGATGGCATGAGGGTGAGGAAATGATGAGATAATTTTCATTTTTGGGTGAACTATCCCTTTAATGTGGTTAACATACGCCCAAGTAAATTCAGAAGACTTCAAATGAGAAATGTTGAGACACATGTTGTTGTGCAGGAGAAACAACTGGGATTTTAAAAAGATCTAATTTGTAAGTTGTTTTTAAAATCCTATTTGTCATACTTTGAGCTAAAATATAAAAGACTGGTCTTTTTTCTATAATTGTTAGGGGAAAAGAATGGTAAATGACAACAGTAACAATATTTGCTATTTTGATGGTCTCTAAATTGCAGATTCACACTACCTTCAGAAAGGGATATCCAGTGATTCCGAAACTGGTGCACACTTTTCTGTTGTTTTCATCAGCACAATCAACAGCAGCTAGATCAACAGCTGGCTTCCATTCTACAACAGTGAGAAATCAGAACACAGAGCTTACAGAACTGTAATCAGCACAGAAAGAGGGGGAAATTACTTTCCTTTGGGTAAATACATTTTTGTGACTATTCAGTTAATTTTTTTAATTAGTAAATAAAGTAAAATTGTATCAGACATGTTTAAAGGTTACAATCATACGGAGACTTCAATAGGGAGACTGTGGTTAAAAACATAAAACCTTGTCAAAGAGCTTATCACAATATGAGCAAGCAGTTGGTTTCTGATCAACACTGAAAACACAGAATTCCCTTACGATTCAGTTAACTCAACATTGCGTCATGCTGATGCATATGGGGAAATCTTTTTCCAACGACCTATTTGAAACCCTTTTACAATAACGGCAATCCTAATATTGGCTATGGTATTTAAGCCCCGGCATTTTAGGTGCAAAGCTGTTTGGTATATAAGCGGGCGTGCAAACACCATTCCGCAATTTTCTTCCTTAAAGAATCTTGATGCTTGTAAGCATCTCTCTCATCTAGAAGCCCTCTACAACTTCGCCGTCGACATACACAAATCAGCGGGCCGGATCTTCACGGCCACAAGAAGACTCTCCGCTCCCTTACAGTGTTCCGGCAAACATTTACTTTGCTGCTTGACGCTTCGCTGGTGAACGAGCCACTTCAGCATCCCGATTCCCCGCAACTCTTCAGCAAGAGTTTTGTATCCTTATAAGCTTATTGTTGATATTGTGTGCACATCCAGTCATCAGACGGTCATGAGAGCTGTATTTGCTGCTTGGGCTGTAGCCACTCAAAAGCAGCTCTTATGGAGACAGATTGCCCTCACTGTGAGAGAATAAGTCTCAAGATGCTTCGCTCTCAGTTCAACCTCTTTTGAGGGACGATTCCGGCTCATGTGCTCTCCCACTTGCTCCTTCTGTGACTCCTGAGGAATCACATGAGGGTGCATGGCGGGGCCGGGAGACAGAGCTAGATAAATCATGGTGATGGATCTCGTGCAGGCGCAAAACTTGTGAGCACCTAGTTTTTCTCTTGAAGCGGCTTCACCTATATATTATATGTGTGATGAGCTCCGGTCCTCTGTTGGAGCGAGGGACCTCGTTAAGTTTGCCAGTTCTGATGACGAAGATGATGCCATGTCACTCGCAGCATCAGAGACTGCAAATGGTCCAATGTTGTTAAGTGATTCCCTCCTAAAATGATAGGTACTGTGCACAACCGCTTCCCAGTGGCGAGCAGCGCTCAGTCTCATCTAGCAGTTTCCTTTTCCCGCTGAGGGGTGGATCCTTGTCAATGCAGCACTAGCCCCTCTGAAACTGAGCAGCATGTGTATTTTGAACTACCTTGATGATTGGCTATTACTGGTCCAATCAGAGGCTCTGTTATGCCAGCACAGGGAATTATTGCTCTAACATCTGAATAGCCTGGGCCTCAATTTCAACTGGGTGAAGAGCACGCTCTCCCCCAGCCAACAAATCTCCTTTTTGGGAGTCAGTCTCGACTCTCAAATCTCGATCTCACGAGCGAGCACATTCAGGCCAATCTCCAGTGTCTGTCTCAGCTAAAGCTGGGGAGAACACTTCCACTGAAGCATTGTGGCTTATAACGGTGGCATCTGCCATCATTCTATTAGGTCTTTTACACATGAGACCTCTTCAGTGCTGGTTCATGCACCATGTTCCATGGCATGCCTGGCGCCAAGGATGCATTGCTATATCTTGCCGCTGTCTAGCTACTATATAGCACCTTGGACAGCTCCTGCTTTCTACCAGCAAGGTGTCATGCTGGAGCAGATTTTCAGGCAGAACATGGTGACTATGGACACTTCCAACACAGGTTGTGGTGCATTGTGCGATGGACACCAGCTTTCGGTATCTGGACAGGTGCGACGAGGGCGTGGCCCATCAAATACCTGGTGTTGTCAGCTGTTTTCCTAGCCTTGAAGGCTTTTCAATCCAAAATAGTGAATTATCATGTTCTATCATGGTCTTAATAATTGCAATTCTAATCAGGACCTGGGTAGCTCAGTGAGTATTGGTGCTGACTACCACCTCTGTAGTTGTGAGTTCGAATCCAGGGTGTGCTGAATGACTCCAGCCAGGTCTCCTAAGCAACCAAATTGTCACGGTTGCTAGGGAGAGTAGAGTCACATGGGGTAACCTCCTCGTGATTAGTGGTTCTCGCTCTCAATGGGGCGAGTAGTAAGTTGTGTGGATCCCAGAGAGTAGCATGAGACTCCACATGCTGGGAGTCTCCACGGTGACATGCACAACGAGCCACATGATAAGATGTGCATGACTGTCTCAGAAGCAGAGGCAACTGAGACTTGTCCTCCACCACCCGGATTGAAGTGAGTAACCGAGGACCAACTAAGTAGTGGGAATTGGGCATTCCAAATTAGGAGAAAAGTGGATAAAAAATAAATTAAAAAAAAGATTTGCGATTCTACAAGTATTTCGATTCGATATTAAAATTTATTGCAGTTTGTGTTTGCTTTTTTTTTTAACCCTAGACCATGGGAAAAAGTTGAATCATACACATATAGAGACTGTACTTGATGAGTCAGATTTACAAAAACAATGCATCACATCTTTGAGTTATATTTCAGGAGCATCATACAGTATATACAGTATATTTGGTAAATAAAATACATTTTGAAGGAAAGTGCTACAAAACTGTCCTTTTAAAACCCTGGACTTGAATACAAATAAAAGTGGTAAAACAAGTACAATAAAATGAATTAAAAAAATACTTTTTGAAATACAATAAAGTGCTACATTAAGCAGTTCCTGCTCCTCAAGCTAGTGCCATAAGAAAACAATAAATAAAATAAGATGAATAAGCCTAAATGAATAGAGCCACTTAAAACTTCACACAGCACAAATGTGAGCCTTTAAATTAATGTCTTTCATATTAAATTGAACTTGAAAACAGTCCTTTCAAAACCCTGGACTACATATAAAAGTGGTAATAAAATGTACAATAGAATTTATAAAAAATATATACTTCTTGAATTAAACTAAACTGGCAACTGCTACATTTGGCTGTTCCTGATCATCAAACTAGTGCTTAGGATTGTCAAGGTTCTTTTGCAAAAACAAGAGCTGGTCAACGTGCTCTGTGGTGAGGCTGCTTCTCTGTCACAATGTCCCCAGCTGTAGAGAACACAAGTTCAGCCGAGACTCTTGTTCCTGGTACACACATGTACTGCTTGGCTCACTTGGCCAGTAGAGGGTACTCATGATGATGTTCTTTCCACTAGCCCAACACGCTTCCAGACAGTGGCAAAGGATCAGCTGTTTTGTACTTTTGCACCTCCTCTGCACTGTCAAAGGCTGACTTCTCTGGTGGTGCTGATGCCTGCCTGGCATCCCCAAATGTGTTCCCAAATAATTAAGTCTGTGCACAGGAGGACAGTCTTCTTTTAGCAGATGAGAAGCCCTGTCGATCTCTGTCTTCTTTAATCTGCTTCTTTTTCTCATCTGGTGCACAATCATCACCGAGTCACCACTTCCTCCTACAGGATACAACAAATAAAACACTGTCATATAACACATTAGCACACTATTTGAATTGATTTATGTTCTATCTTTGACGCCATTCTACATATTTGATAGTTTACATTGTAATACATCGTGACATTAGCAGCAAAGCAAAGTGTTACACATATTATTCAGAATGTAATTATTGTAAAATAAATATACCTCCAGAACATTTAGTGTAAACAATATGTTTTCTAGAATCAGCAAATTATATAAAAAACAAATTATAAAACCATTTAATTTCAGCTACGTCTGCCCGCATAGCAGTGACAATGCACGCACGCACGCACGCACGCACGCACACACCTGTTGTACTATATTATGGACTAAGTAAAGACCCCTTGAGCATAATGAGTATATTTACCTGATGCTCCATTGTGGCTTCAGTGACCATATTTGCAAATGTTTCTTGTCTCTCATCATCGGACAGGAGCGACAGCACTTTAAATCTTGGATCAAGCGCTGAAACTAGGTTAAGTGTGGCCTTCTGCATCTCAGATGCATACCTTTGGTGAATGTCTTCTTAGAGTTCTCTGACAAACAGAAGATCCCTAAGAGTTTCTTGTATGTCTTGCAGGAGCTGTGAATGTAGTGGGGCTAGGGCTGGGTGATAAAATGATATAGATATTTATCACGATAAAGAAAATCCACGATATCGACGATAAGCTTTTGAGGAATTTTCGATATTTACTGCGTTGCGCTAAAACACAAGCAGTTTGGCTTTCTTAGGCTGCGTTTCCACTGGGGCGGACGAAATCCGCTCAAAGGTGCTCACAGTACAAGCAGAGAACTTCCTCCGCACCGCTGCCAATCCTACGTTCCACCTTGCTAGCATGACGCTCGGCTTTCATAGGAATTAATTGAAAACGCTCTCAGCTTCACTCACAACACGCCAGTGGTAACGTAGGGTCAGACTGGTAGTAGGGTCAGACTATAGTTCTTATATCCATTCTAAGTGTTCCCCTACTGGCTCACCATGAGGGTTATTCACTTGCGGCATACTCATGTCAGTCGCCCTCCTGCAGGACTGCGTCATGGTCTTTCGAGTATTACGCTTCGGTATCCCACTCTGGGAGGGTTATGTTGTGTAGTGTGGCGTGATGAGACTAGTTTTTCCATATGCGTCAGCATTATGCAATGTCTCTGTTACGTATGTAACCTCGGTTATATGAGATGAAGGGAATAAGACATTGCGTAAGCTATGAGAAAACTCTGAGGAACGGTGTTTGCATGCCCGCTAATATACCGGACAGCTTCGCACCTAAAAAGTGCTGGGCTTAAACACCACAGCCAATCTTAGGATTGGTGTTATTGGAGAGGGGTTCCGACTAGGTAATTGGAAAAGGATTTCCTCATATGCGTCAGCACGATGCAATGTCTCATTCCCTTCATCTCAGGGAACCGAGGTTACATACATAACTGAGACGTTCTCAATCACATCATATACTTCAATAACCTTTAACAAAGCGGGCTTCCAGGTGTCAAAAGACTTTGCTCAAAGTGTTTTTGGTAAAAAACTTGATATTGCCCCCACAGATTAAGTATCTCCAAAACCTAGATCAACAGAAGCAGAAAGAAACTATGAACATTTTACTCAGGCAGATAATAAAAACATGAATGAAATGCCTACTTGGACAGCATTTTTGGGATCTGACTCAGAATATGCCTATGATGCCCAAAAATGTAGCCTAGGCAGTCTCACTAGACAGACTCACATGATAGGAATCTCGCTAGGTCACTATACATACTCATTTGGAAAGCATATAACTAGATCACCTTAGACTCACTACACAGTATTACTAGGTAGGCAGCTCACAAGGTGACAAGATAGGCTAACTAGATAGGTTAAGAAAGATTCACTAGGTAGGTCAATATGTATGCTCACTTGGTAGTCACTTCAGGAGGTCACGGGTATGTCTTATTACAGCCTCACTATTGTAGGCAGCTCACAAGGTGAAATAAGTAGGCTCAGGCTCACAAGGCAAGTAGCATACTCATTTGGTTGGCAGCTCACTAGGTCACTGTTTGGACTCACAATGCAATCTGACTAGGTAGGCAGTTCAACAGGTCACAAGATAGGCTAACTTGGTAGGCTTAGACAGATTCACTAGGTAAGCAGCTTGCTAGGTCACTATGCATGCTCACTTAGTAGGCAATTCACTAGGTCACAGTTACAGTCTCATTCCAGTTTATGTCTCATTCAACCAAATTTGTATGCTACTTGCCTTGTGAGCCTGAGCCTACTTATTTCACCTTGTGAGCTACCTACATAGTGAGGCTGTAATAAGACATAGGCAGCTCTCTAGGTGACAAGATAAGCTAACTAGGAATGCTCAGACATGCTCACTAGGGATGTAGCTCACTAGGGCACTATGCATACTCATTTGGTAGGCAGCTCACTAGGTCACTGTTAAGACTACAGTCTAACTAGGTAGGCAGCTCACTAGGTGACAAGATCATCTAATTCGGTAGGCTCAAATTGGTCACTGTTTAGAGTTATTACGGTCTCACTATGTAGGCAGCACACTTGGTCACAAGAACTAAGAAGGCTCTGACAGGCTCACTAGGTCACAAGCTAGGGTCACTTGCTAGGCAGCTCACTTGATGGACTCACTACGTTAGCAGCTGTAAGTACAGTGCGTTAATGTCATTATGTTATGAGGATTCAATTTGTTTTGCATTAGTGTGAGGCAGAAGAATACAACGTCTTAAAAATTATTATGATACGACTAACCGTAGTTTCTAATGGTAAAAAGTTGCAGTCCATTTGTTTAGCATTAGCGAGAGGTAAACAGTGCTACCGTCTCTTAATAGAATAGAAATGTAATGCAAACTAACCTTTAATATCTCTGGCGAGACTTTTCCACACGGGTGAGAACGCGATACAGTGTCCGCACCAAGTCGCGTAAAACTCTACGAGCAGAGCCGCTTTGGAGTTAAACAGCACAGTGTTCACATTATCCGGTGATAAAATAATAATCTGATCAGATGCAGTGTACAGTCCAGCTTCAACGGCTGAAGGAAGAAAACTTATTAAAGAAATAAGAATAAACAGGACAGAGTTAAGGGGATTTAATCTTGTTTTTGTCCTGTAGTAGGACGTGGCACGGTAGCTCCGCCGCGCCATCTTCCCTTATTTCAGCTCAAACTGAAGTAACTGTAAAATAAAAACTTTTCTGCCTCTGGTCACAAGCTCAACTCCCTCCCACTTCACATCTATCGCTTTCTTTGAACTTTGAGCTTTAAACATTCTTCACCATTGTGGTTTAACAGTTTGACAATTATTTGTACGCTGATGAAAAAAATGCACGTCACATAACAATTGTCTAAGCGTCTTAGCAGAGCCTAGCTAGAGGGGTGAAAGGTGGTAATTATTCTAGGGGCCCCATGTCCAGGGACCCACAACAAATTCTAAACAGTTTTTTTTTTTTTTTAATAGGAAAGGGGCCCAAAGCAATATACAGTCAGGGGTCCTTGAATACCCAGCTACAGCCCTGTGTTTAAGTGGACGTTTTTCTTGGGGATATGTGGACACCAAGGGAAACCCTATAATGAGAAAACTGATAAACACACACACACACACACACACACACACACACACACACACACACACACACACACACACACACACACACACACACACAAGGTAATAAGAGATCTAGGGCACAACACTGCATATGCGCTTCCCAAGCTCAGTGATGTGCAAATGTAACCAGAGTGCTTCAAAAGTGTGTAAGATTGTTGTGGGTGCGCAACATGTAGTTCATGGCATTAAACACTTTTTTCTTCTGCATCAGTTTATTAAAGCAATCCATTGTTCTGTCAGACACTCCAACATAAAGAATCAGCAACAGACTCTAAATACTGTCCACAACACCTTACAAATAATCTTTGGACTATAAATAATAACAGGAACATTGCTTACAGCAGGCAATTTAAAGTCAGAACATGACTAAAATTGACATTTATTGTTAAATGTGGTGAATTTGTACAGAAGTAATGCTTTAAACATTGAGTACGATTTAAGACTTTTCAAGTTTACTCGCTGATAGTAACTACACGCATGCACCGCATGCTTAAACATTACAAAAATGCATCACTTTTAAATCACCACAGCTAAAAAATATTAAACTTAGTTTGTTGTTGGACAATTAGTGGAGCATCCTGTCCCCAGAAACTATCCTGAGTTTCATTCTATGACTTCTGTCTCCTGGTTTCACATCCATTGTCTTCAGTCAGTAAGTCATTTAAATGCTGCCAAACAGACAATTTAAGTCATCCCTAATTCAATGCTCTGAAATATTTATATACTGTATCATATAAATCATTCAGAAAAAGCATTATGGTTTATAATTTATTAAAAAAAAATCTGAAAATGCCAGTCTGTTTTCCTCACCATGAAAACAACTAATCATTTCTATGGACACCTTGACTGACTCCACATATGAGCGTATTTCATGTTTTCTAAATTTATCTGAAAGTTGTGTGTGGGTTACAGACCTACAGGCCGAAATTGCACGTTGTCAGCCATTGACTGTCTTGTGAGTTTTATTCCTGCAGGGGGCGCTTGACGCTCTGAACACTGAATCCTCCATTCATCCGCATTTAAATCTAAGAACGCTTTATATCCATTTGGAGACAGTTTACACTGGATAGTTATTTCTTAAAAAAAACCTGATAATTGCAAGGATTCATACCTGTGAATGAAAATCCACCTCAGCATTATTTATAAAAGCATTTTTAAAAATCCTGTTTATTATACGTGTTTATATTTTGTGTGCGTATATATTTTTCGTTCCTTAAAAGCCTCTGCAATAAGTTGCTGTATTTTTTACAGACAGAACAAGGAAACATATGATGCCACGCACTTCAAATTTTATTTTTGACTCAAAATTATTTTGACACTACATTATTTGGTCTTGAATCATTTCTGATCTCAAGTATAAACATTTCTTATAAGCCTTTAAGGTTGGAACCTACGCTGTACGATTTACAAATAAGGAGATTTATGGTGGGCCACTATAAATGTTTTGTTATTTTTTCATATCAAAGTTTTTACTGGCACACAATTTTTAAACTCTAGTGCGGACACATGGGTGTCACATACAAAAGTGACAAAGTGGTAGGGACATGTGTTATTAGGCTCTTCCTGTTTTAACTGATACGACAGGAAGTCGTTCATTCATCAGTATAATTTTTTTCTGCAATCATTTCTGATCTTATATACACTTACTGGGCACTTCATTAGGAACATTATGGTCCTAATAAAGTGCCCGATGTTGTCTTATGCTGTTGTAGCCTATCCGCCTCAAGGTTTGACATGTTGTGTATTCGGAGATACTATTCTGATCACTAGAATTGTACAGAGTGGTTATTTGAGTTACCATAGACTTTGTCAGCTCGAACCAGTCTGGCCATTTTCCAGTGACCTCTCTTATCAACTGCTGCTCACTGGATGTTTTTGGCACCATTCTGAGTAAACTAGACTGTTGTGCTTGAAAATACAAAGAGATCAGTGGTTAAATAATCAAACCAGCCCAGCTGGCTCCAAAATTCAAGATCACATTTTTTCCCCCTATTCTAATGGTTGATGTGACTGATATCTGCATGATTTTATGCATTGGACTGCTGAAACTTCCTTCAGCACATCATGCGCCCTGTGCCGACCCCGGCAAGATGCTGCCACGGGTTGCTGCCTATGTCGCCCATGCCTAAATCCGCCCTGACTGTATATACACACATTTGTTAAAATACACTGCATTCCTCTGAAGATGATTAGATATAAGCGAGCCAGAGCAACATTGGTCTGCTTTAAGTCTACGTTGACACCTTGTGAGCCATTCGTTCAGAATCACCCTTTCTCAAATATTGACATATTGAGTATGTGCCCTAAAGTTTCTGACAGAGCACATTCCAAACTTTAATTCCATGTTGATATGGAGAAGTCAGAACATTCTGGAAGGTAAAACACACATTTCACATTAGCAATTAGTCTCGACATAAATGTCACAACAAACAACCTCAGCTGCTGCCTCAATTATAAACCTGTAAGACACACACAGACAACATAAAAACAGAAAATCACAACAAACGTTATGACTGAGAAATGATCTTTATTTACAATTTCCAAAGGATCAGATTAGTTAACAAATATATCTATAATATGTACATGGAAGCAAAAGGAACCATGTCCAATTCCACAACAATCTTCCATGAGTCCCCTCATAGGAGATAGACTATTTACACAGGTAAAACAATTTACAAGTTTTCAAGTGCCCCTCTGTCACTCGCAGTACATCATTATAAATATACATACACTTAAAGGATGCAAAACATTTCTATGACCCAACAATTCAAAAGTAGAAACTGATTATCAAACCATTTGTGCCACATAAATGCTAATTTCACTCAAAGCGGAGTTTATAGGCCATCAAATTTTAACTTGTTAGCCAAAAATACTTTTTATTAGTTGTAGCCTATTTTCTGATTGAGGTAGAGATCTCCGTAACCTAAACAATGAACTCTGTCCACTGGGTGACACAGACATGCTATTGGATAAGTGACCGATGCTGGATATCAGAGACCGTTGCTGCATAGATAAACTTAACTCATTGATACTACAACATTTTCCAGATCTAACCTCACAATGATAATGTAGACCACTATCTGACAGACTGGCTTAGGAAGTACAGTTTTGAGGAAGGGCTGTTTACAGCTAGTTAAAAATCTATGACCATGATCACAAGTTTCTGTGATCAGGATTGTTAAGCAGACTGACTTACAAACAAATATGTACATCACAGTATTCTTGGAAAGCAGGATTTAGTTATGATAACAGG
This sequence comes from Xyrauchen texanus, assembly GCF_025860055.1. Classification (NCBI taxonomy): domain Eukaryota; kingdom Metazoa; phylum Chordata; class Actinopteri; order Cypriniformes; family Catostomidae; genus Xyrauchen; species Xyrauchen texanus. The sequence goes on along the minus strand of NC_068302.1, from coordinate 32,936,418 downwards.
ATGGTCATGGTGAACCCAAGGTCACAATGACACGAGTAGTTTTAGTCTTCTAAAAGTAAACAAATGATGCACCAGTGATAGTGTAATATTACTGTCCTTCTTTCCTTTATGCTTTTGTTTCTTAAAAACACAATTTTACTTTTATAAGGGTTCTGAGGATGGTTGCACACAAAGGTAGAAATGTTCATCTTACAGCATTACAGGTTTGTCCAGCTATTGAGACGTAACATGGCTACATGAGTTAAGGCCAGATTAGAGCCAAAAGGACCATTACGATACACATGTCAGAGGAAGGCTGGGAAATGGCTCGCTTATGCACGAGCAAACAAATGACTATGGAGGCACTTAAAATAAATGTTAAAGGCAAATGTTAAGGCTAGAATCCAGCATGACCATGTTTAGCACAGTATTACATTCCTTTTGCCATTCATTAACTTAGTCATCTGTTGCCCATACAACATTGGATTGAGCAAACATCAAAACCATTACAAGGACAGGCTTTCCCTGTTGCATTAAAAAAGCAGACAGTTAAATATCATTTACATTTTTTTTTTTGCACTCATTATTACCTTGCATCAAATCCCTTTTCATGGTATTACCATATAGACATTCAATTTTGACTTATTGTGCTTAGTTCTGCAATTAATTCTGTTAATGGTAAAATAATATTTTTTTGTACACACTTTCAAAATAATAGAATTAAAGGAATAGTATTTTATTATACAATCTAATTAGTTAAAAAAGTTCAAGTCTTCAGATCTGTACAAATTTTATTCGACCTTTCTTAATTTGTATGAAAACTTGAGTTGGCAGAGCCAGTTTTAGCAGCAAGGATGAACAGACACAGTGTGGGGAATTTGGACCAAAGCAGCTACTACAATTAATGCAGGACCACCAATAGCTGGATTCATCCGACTTCCCTGATGATAACGTAAATATTTCCAAGACTTACAAGTCATATCTCAGGAAGATTTGACTGCTGACAAGATGCTATGTCTTTAATCCACAAAACGTCTGGTCGTAGACTTAAAACAGACTGAAAGGTAATTCCCCACAAGCCTAGACATCTATGTATAATAGAAAGTACCTAAAAGCATTTCTCTGTACAGATGAAAGTATCATCAGAGTGTTCTTTTGGATCTTTTCTCTTGGATTTGTGTCAGAACGTCAGCTGTGTCTTTTAGCAAGGCATCAAAAATCCCATCAGCTAGATGCATCTTTACAAAAAGTTCATCCTCGTCATAGTTCACCCACTGGGATTCCTCTTCATGCAACTCCTGGACCTATAAGTGGTAGAATGATTATAGAGAATTGAACTTTTTAAGAAACACTTTTATATGTCTATGGTAGAAACATTAAAATCGATTTACTCGGCAAGCATTCAGTAGTTTGGGACAACAGCATTCACTATGTGAGCTTAAATAAACTTACTAGAACGTGGTCAACTCGGTCTCGTTTTTTCCGGCCAAATTTGATCATCTTCTGCCAGTCTGTTTTTTGATTCTGCTCTTTCTTTAGACCACATAGCTTTAATACCTCAGTGGTGACAAATTCCTGAAATCAAGTACATAAACAAAAAAAATATATCACTTTTAAAAATAAATACATTCAGATTGTGCTACCAGCCTCTTCACAGACTAAAGGTGCGTTTCACCATTGGGCTAAAAGGTTCTCGATGCCGAACCGTACCATTCCGCACAGATCCATGCGCGTTGAAACAGTTATGGTTTGCGTTTCCAATTTGGTGCTACGAAATCAGGATTAGAATGGACTTAGAGTGAAAGTGACCAATAATGGGTGACCAGTGTTCCTTCAGCACAGTTCTCTGTCCTGAGCATGGTTAGCGAACTTCCTGAAGAATTCCAGGCTGGGAACGGTTTGTAATTTAACATTACCGAACCATGCTCAAGTGAAAATGCTATTAGAACCGTTACTCTACGTGCTCTGAACCGTACTACCCGATGTTGGAAAAGCACTTAAAATGGCTTGTATGTTAAAATTACTAAACTTATAACTAGATGCCACTGTCCTAAATGCAATATTGAGATCTTGTATACCTGGACCCTTGTGATATCATTGGGGCATTTGACCCGATGGAAGTAGGTTGAATTAAGGCGACGTGGCTTCATCCACTGTGGTTGATCAACTTTTGGATCTTCTGTATAGATGTCTTGAATGACTTCCCATGATAAATCAAAGACTGCCTGTATATAACAAAAAAAAACAAAAAAAAAGTTTCTAAAATGTACTGAAAATGTTTACAAAAACCAGGTAAAATGTTAAATAAGGATAAACCTGAATTTTATCATCTTGATACCTACCAGTTTGTAACTTTGTTTGCATTGGGCCTCCTGGTCATTGGCTTTGGTGTCTCCACCCAGAAAATCATTAGAGGGTTGAGGTTTGGGTACTCCAGCAAGACTTGGTCTACCATGACCCAGCCTGCAGCTTTTCCAGATCTCCTGAGTAGCAGCACTGACCATTTTCTCCAAATTCTGGACATTGTGAGGAACAATCATGGCAGGCTCCTCTGGTTGCTTCATCGGCAAGGGAAGCTCTGGCCTAGGTGGTGTTTTGCCTGGTTCCCCTGGACCCAGACTTGGAGAGCTAGAAATCCCCTCCTGCTGCTGCTGACGATCTAGCTTCTGCTGTTGTTTTCGTGAACTGAGACCAAAGTCTTCATCAAACCAGTCCTGTTCTTCCCCAAGGACATTGAAGAGCTCACGACTTAGCTCCAGCTCAGCCAGACGTTTGGCTAGCTCTTGCTGTCCGCTTGTATCCAGGACAGGGCTCTCCTGTTGAAGAGGCATGGTGAAATACTCATCAATCTAACCACTTTCCAGCTTCTATCACTTTAAGAGGTTTGGTTTAACTTTACATCTTCACCTCTAGACTTTCCCAATGGAGAAGTCAGTGTGCTGCTGTTTGAACTTTGCAACACACTGCATGACTAATAGAATTGTCTAAGTAACATCTGTCCCTGGATCTTTGTCAATATAGCTGTAAATGTCAACTTAAGAATTACACATCAACAATGATATCAGCTTACTAGGGTAAATAATTTACTTATTTTCAATAAATAACTTTAAAGACCTAAAAAATGGTGACCAGTTCAAAGCTGCCTATAAAGAAATTTTAGATAAATAACACATCAATGTCACTCACTAGTCTGTTGCAATGCTCAGGAGATGAAAGTTCTTCATGGTCATCATCAAAGAAGGTGCGGAAACTATCTGTCCTTGTATTGGACTGTGACCTGTTCTGAGACTTGAAGTGAAGTCCATCATCTTCGTTGACTAAGTCTCTTTTCAGATGATTAGAAGCTGATAGCTTCTCTTTGTCTTTTCTGATTTTCTGGAATTGCTTCACAGCATCACTTAAAAAGTTGTCCACAAGCTTATCTGCAAGGGTAGTCAATGTTTTTTTGTTATTCATGTCCTCTCTAGTATCTGCCACCTTGATGGAGATGTCTGTGGATTTATGAAGGCCATCGACTTTGGATTTCTCCCCCTCAACCAACAGGTCCAAAATGACTGCTGTTGGTTCCTCTGGCTGCTTTGGTCTTTTAGATGTCTCTTTATCCAAATTATTTAGCAATGGAACAACATCAACAGATGTATCCTCAAATTCAAGAATGATGTCCCTGCCTCCACCGTTGGGCACCACTTGTGAACCACTGTCACAGTCCTTAATGGTATTGCAGTCAATATCATTAAAACCCAGGTTATGCAGTGATTTATTAAAGGTAATTTTCCCAGAGGAAAGCTGTTTGTTGTTGAATTCAAATCGCTTGTCTTGTTCATAATAAGGCCCTCTGTCCTCAGAATGCAAATCTAGGTCAGATTTTTCTTCTTTCCTTTTGTTTAACAGATTTCTGTGCTCAAACTGCTTCTCCATGTTGGACTCTTTGGGTTTTCTGCTTAGCTGATCATCAAATGAAGAATTTTCACCTTCCGTGTCTGCGTGAGCCTCAAAGTTTTCTGGAAGACGAGAGATCCTGTCCGGTGGGGCAAATATACCATGGCTGTCCCTACACTCAAAGTACACCACGCCAGCATAGGTTCCATTGTTACTTCCCTCAGGGTTGTCCAGTTCCACTCCAGCCCAGAATCCATTGGCAAAGTTGGTCTGTCCTTTGAATCTCAGGGTCCCTGGTTGTATGTTACTCACCAAAACCCTATCTCCAATGCAGAAGCTTAGCAAATCATCCTTTATTGGCAAGGTTGTTTTTATGGGCTGTGGAGAAGTTGGACATTTTAAATGTCTAGCAATGTCTTCTTTGGAGCCTTTTCCAAGGCTATCAGCTTGGAAGCTGCCATTGGTACTTTCTGATCCTACACCTAGTTCTTTTTCAATTTCCTCCTTACTACTGTATATTGGTGACTTACAAGATTGTTCCTTGAGCTCTGAGGCTGAAGGTGACGTAGGTTTTGATGTATGGTTATCCTCCTTGAATGGTGACCCAAAAAAAGACTGGAAATCATCATTATAGCCATCAACCAAGGGTGACGTCATCTCTTTAATCTCTGGTAAATCCTCCCTCTGAGACAATGAGAAGCCAGTGCAAGAATGATCCATGACACAGGGACTCTTTTCAGCTAGCGGGTAGCCTAGATCTTTTGATTTATCCACAGGGGATTCATTTGAGCCCATTCTAAAATTTTGAGCCTCTCCAGATTCAGCAGTATCTACAAAGGCTGGCTTTTCATCAGCATCCTGACTATCCTTCCCAGAAAACCTATCTTCTTCCAGTTTGCAGTCCATATCTTTCAGAGACGACATCTTAAATCCAAGATCCAGTTTGGGAAGAGGGTCAGAGTGGTCATTTTCAGATCCCTCTGACTTTGCATATTCTAGTTCCTCCATAATATCTGACCTCTTGCTAGACACCATGCTCTCGTCTCCCGAAAGAATGTCATTGGCCCCTGGGCTGGTAGAATACTCCTTGAGCGAAGGGATATCCTCTGAATGGTGGCTAGGGTACTCTGGACTATGCAAACTCCTCAAAATGTTCATATGTTCTGGGCTTCCCATAATTGGGGTTGGGGTGACTGTAGGAGGATCTTCATCTGAAGAAATTTCCTCATGTTCTGATGAATATTTATACATTTCCTCATGTTCTGATGCATATTTATAAGGTTCTGATGCAGCCACATCATCTGCAACAAAAAAGACGTAATAGATGATTGTCAGAGTATGTACAGTATATATATTTTTCTGAAGCAATACTATTTCAACATTCATGCTTTTCAGTCTTTGTAGTTGTTGCACCTTTCTCAACTGACGTCTCTGTGGGCACCTTCTCTGATTTCTCAGACTCTGTGGCAATCTTCCAGTTCTTGCTGGTCTCAGGCCTGTCAAAGTAAACATGTCAATCAGAAATTATGGTAAGTGAATAAAAACAAAAAAAGTTATATGTCAAAGCTAACCTCTGAAGCGGAGGGGGTTTTATCCAAGGCTTTTCAGATGCCGACGTGTGAGTTTTAATCTGGGGTTTAGTAGCTGGAGTTCTGTCAGGCTCTTTACTTAACTCTTCCTTGGTCTTCAGGATAAAGTCATTATATGACTGGGGAACCAGAGGAACACACACATTAACACAAAGCACACAGAGACCTCTCTATTATAACACATTATAAAATGCTAAATAATAACAAATTAAATGGTGAGTAAACAATCTTCTGCATTTTCTTTAAGAGAAACTGCAAAATCTTTATTGTTCCTGACAGGAATAGGTTAATTCAGAAGTTGGTTGCTGACCTCAAGTTGTTTCAGAAGACTGGCCTCTTGAGCTTTCAGACGTTCTTTTTGTCTCTTCTTCTGCACTTTCTTCAGCTGGTACACCACTGATTTACGCTTACGGAGCTCATCCTTGAGGGCATGAATACGGCTCTCAATATCACTCTGATCTGATGTGGTCTCTACAGTAGCAGGGCAAATAAAATGCAAAAACGTTTTGCTCAAGTGTACAATGAAGTTCAGTTCTCATTTTTTGTTCAAATTAAACAACCAAACCTTCTGGTTACCATTCCTTTAGCTTTAACCATTTTAGCTATAAACACTGCAAATAGTACACCACTTTGGAAAGGAAATTAACAGAAAAAAAAACGAATTAAATAATTGTCTAATCAGTCTAAATTGTATCTTCACATGGCACTACACAATAAAGTTTAAAAATAATTCTCCATAAGGTTTAGAAATTCCATAGCACAGTACAAAATAATTATTGAAAACTTAAACTCCAAATATTAAGAGATGGGTAATATTTACACCATAAGAGCAGCACAGATTCCTTGAATACAGTATCACTTTCACACACAGAGATCATCAGTACAAGGCATCTGGGCTTACATAAAATGTTGACTAAGTTGTTTGAGCCAGATAAGTGCCCACATAGATTTAAACACAGAGCATAATATTTGCTGGCACACTGTTCCTCTCCCTGTGTCCTCCTCACCAATGTAGATGGCAAGGGTGGCAAGGATAAACTGGACCCTAAGAGCAAGCTAAACCTATCAGCCTTGCTACTCTAAAATTTACCTGCCTTGACTAAGGAGAACAATAATGTAAATAAATAAATACAAAAATTAAGCAAATTTGAATACATAAAAGTAAATGCAATTAAAGTTAATTAAGTTAAATAATGGGAATAGCCAAAGTTTTCTTTTAAATTATATTAGGTTGTTGCTTAAAACTTTTAGGAAAACAAAATTTAATGAAAGTGATCAAAAGGTTGTTTAATCTATGAGGAAAACAGGCCTAGGCTGATTAGATCAAGCAAATCAAGGTTATTTTACAAGTCTGTTGGGAGACTCTACGAGAGCAAGGATCTTACCGGATGGAGTGGCTGACTTGGGGTCACTGGTGTAGGGCTCACTGGTTTTGGAGCCGGAGCACACCTGGATCCTGCCACTTCCGCTGGTGCCAGTGACGATACCAGCCAGGCTACTGTCTGAATGCTGAAGAGAGCTGAGGCTGGCTTTCCCTGAAGGAGACTACAACACACACACACACGAAGAGGGATCCAAGGTCAGGACATGCAAGGTCTCTTTTACTCTCACAAAAGAGAGGTATAGTTAACACCACATAATAAGAAAAATCACAATTCTATAACACGATGACACACAAACTGACTTTGAAATACCCGCAAGATGCAAACAACTTTTATTACTATGCTATAATTCCTTAATATATTTTAATAGCTCAAATAAATCTCAGAGATTTTAGATGCATCACGTTCCTTCCTTAACTTCCTGACCTAAAGTTAGCCAATACACTGACTGTGACAGCCACACTTCTGTATTACTCTAAAACATGGATAATGTCAAACAACTGAGTCTGTGTTGAAATTGAGCAGATACTTTTATCCAAAGCGACTTACAAATGGGGAACGTAGCAAGCAATTTGTCATACAAAGTTCAACAACATCTACAGTGTTGTACTACAAAGCTCTCAAGGTGGCTGGAGTAGTATAGGTGGTAGCACAGAAGAGAGAGACAGAATAAAGGAAATATAAATCTTAGACTCCTGGAGCCCTGCAACAGATGTCATGGCCCCCACAAAGCCCCCCACTGAACATCGTGTCAGTCTGGGATTACATAAAGAGAAATTAGCAATTGAGACAACCAAAATAGTTAGAAGAACTGTGGCAAATTCTCCAAGAAGCTTGGAACATCCTATCATCCAACAACCAAGAAAAACTCTGTCCAGGTGTACCTAGGAGAATTGATGCTGTTTTAAAGGCAAAGGTGTTCACATCGAATATTGATTTAGGTTTTTTAATGTTTATTGGACTTTGTATGACATTAAGTGATAAATGAAAACTATTTATGTCATTATTTTTTATGACATCCTCACTATGCAACATTTTTCACACTTGCCTAAAACTTTTGCACAGTACTGTATTCACGCACACAGGCGCGCACGCACGCACGCACGCACACGCACAACATTCTGCCACAACATTCTGCCACAACATTCTGCCACAACATTAAAAGCACCTGCCTAATATTGTGTAGGGCCCCTTCGTGCTGCCAAAGGAGTGCCAACCCACATCTCAGAATAGCAATCTGAGATGAAATTCTACTCACTACAATTATACAGAGCGGTTATCTGAGTTACCGTAGACTTTGTCAGTTCAAACCAATCTGGCCATTCTCTGTTGACCTCTCTCATCAACAAGGCCTTTCCGTCCACAGATCTGCCACTCACTGGATTTTTTTTTGTTTTTGATTACCATTCTGAGTAAACTCTAGAGACTGTTGTGTGTGAAAATCCCAGGAGATCAGCAGTTACAGAAATACTCAAACCAGCCCATCTGCACCAACATGCGATTATCTAATCAGCCAATCGTGTGGCAGCAGTGCAGTGCATAAATTCATGCAGATATGAGTCAGGAGCTTCAGTTAATATTTCACATCAACAATCAGAATGGGGAAAAACTGTGATCTCAGTGATTGAGTGTAGCATGTCTTTTGGTGCTAGATGGGCTGGTTTGAGAATTTCTATAAATGCTGGAATTTTTGGGGGCTGGTTCATTTCTCACCCGTTTGCTGTCTGTGGAGTGGAGTTCAGGGCTGCCGCCCAGGTCAGGTGAGGGTAGCTCAGAATCAGGCCGGTCTGAGGAAGGGCTAGCCAGCTCCTCTGGAAAAGAAGCATCTGTTTGCACACTGGACACAGATAGTGCTGGGGAGTCATCCTCACTGCCTGCTTCTGTGGTAACATGGATACAACAAACACACATGCACAAAAATAAAGAGAGATACTATGAAAATGCAGCATTCTTAAAGATGTAAAGGGTCTATTCAGAGACTTCAAAACAAAATCACACTTGCTTTAATGGTCCTAAACTGACTTTTAAACCAAATTAATAGAGTTAATACTAAGTAAATTTATAAGGTAAAAGAGCACTTTAGAGACTGTGTGTTACAGTGATTTTACCCAAGTAATGAGATGTTGACAGACACTATGGGAAGCATAGTCACTACAAAAACCCTAAACCGTGGTTAAGGCTAGTGTAACCAAAACCCCTGGTTGCTTATTGCTTTTATAAAAATGATACAACAACATTGATTAAAAGTTCTTCAGACAAGCTCATCAGCATGTAACAGTTGGCAAGCAAATTTGTGCGTTAATATGGAGTTCAACAGATGTGAAATGTCACAGGTGCTTATACAGACTATTTTTTAATTGTCTTTGAACAAAGCTCATACATAAATCATTAGATTTTAGAGCTGGAACAATTTGTTTTTAACTGGCTTTGAAAGACCAGTGTCACTTAATTTCTTTCTCATTCTCTTTCATTCAGTTTTACTCTTCACCTAGTTCGGTGGGACTCTCTGGTCTGGCGCAGGTTTTACTGAGCTGCTGCAGTGGTGTTCTGCTGCGTGTCTGTTGTTTTTCCCAGGCTGCCAGTGCCTGTTTCTCCATGCGTCGCACCTCGGCCTCCTCCACATCCAATCGCTGCCTCCACTCAAGAAGTTCCTCCGCATGTCTACGCCTCTGCATCAACTGCTGTTCTCTCTTAGTGAGAAATCTACAGGAACAGAGAGTGAGAGAAAGACAGAGAGAGAGAGCGAGAGAGAGCGAGAGAGAGAGAGAGAAAGAGAGAGAGCAAGCAAAGGAAGGGAGAATGACATTGTGTAAAGCAAAGTGGCACAATTTGGAGACAACCCCTCAAAAAGCAGACAAAGCATATAATAACCGAATATAGCCACTCACCAATTTTCTTACCCAACAGGTTAGTTTCTTCCAAAGACTGTGAACCCACCCACCCACACACACACTCAATCCAAACCATGCTTCCCAAAACAAACACAAACCTGGAGACCTGCACTCATTGCAATGGAGTACAAATGGGCAAAGGGCCCAGTTGTGCCTTCATCATCCTTATCAAGGTCAAACCCATGCATCTCAAGGGTAAACAATATGAAAACAGAAACACACAGGTTGCTTCCAAGATTTGACAAACAGTGTGTTATGCTTTTGTCTCTATAAGTGGACCTTGCAGTGAAGACTGAAATACTTTTTTTCTTCAGGTTTATTCAATAAAATAAATACATTTTTGTCTTAATATATCTTAAAGGTATCTGTTTGGTACTTACAAATGCTTTGGCAATTCAAATGTACAATTAATTGCCATGCCAATAAAGCACATTTAACTGAAAACTGATTTTTAATTGGCATTTCGCATGCTATACTGAATTTTATAGCACTATTAATAATTTTAAAGCAAGCTTTGTCAGGTAAATACATGTCATTTAGAGGAGCAAAGTCATTTTTTTTAAAGAATAAAAAAAAAGACCTCCTTGTATCATGAGTTTGGTTGGGGTAATCAAACCCACCTGCCTTTTTCATTGAGGTTTAAGATAATTAAAATCATGTTAAAGAAAAACAGATGGCTTTATCTAAAAGCAATTGTCTTGCCTTGTGAATACAGCGGCCATCTTCATCTAACCATAAATTCCATTATGTTGCCTCAGTCATATATACTCATTAGCTCATCACAGACTACACTTATTTAATCAGGGGCTGGAGTTAAGATTTACTGTGGCAATTGGGCAGATGAAGAAGTCTTAAACTAGCATTATACGGAGCCATACAATACATCAGTCTGCCTGGCATGTCTGAAGGGAAATATTTCTAGGCAGCAGCACTTACAATGGTACCAAGTTCAAAAACTGATTTAACGGGGATTGTTCTTTGTGTGGTATATGGGTGAATCTCAAAAATCTTGTCATTTGAACAATTTGGGTCATATTCCCCTGACAAATCAACAAATACAAAAATAAAACAATAAAGCTTATTTTAGTACTATTAAAGTTTTTAGTTTTTTTTTGCATTGTGACATTACTTATGCTTCGGTGTCATAAAAATAATGTAACAATGCAAAAAATCTTAATGGTCCTAAAAAAGCTTTATTGTCTTTATAAAATATTTAATGTATTACTTTTTCATTAGATTTTTGGGTGAAATATGCCTGGAAATATTTCCCTAAAATTCACTAATTTATACATAACATTTATAGATTAACTCAAAGCAGAAAAAAACAGACTGAATTTGAAGAAATCACACCACATAGAGACAAAAGACCCAGAAATTACTAATTTAATCCACCATGATTCAAATAAATTTGATCTTTGGCTTTGCAATTTAAGAAAATCCTGAACAGTTGCAATTTGCCTGTTTCTGATCAGTAAAAAACAGTCATGATGGAATAATAATTTAAAAAAAATTAATCATCAGCAACAAATGTGTGCATAGCAGCTTTAGCCAAAGAATCAGCTCATTTCAACATGGTGTAGCTGGTTCGGTTTCATTCACTCATCATTGCATACATATTTCAGATTTAGCCCAACCAAACATTCCCCCACCCACCCAGCTGTGGCAGTGGATGAACAAAAGCATGCTCCATGGGTAACAGGTGCAGAGAAAAGGGAAGAGGGGAGTGGGGGGATTGTGGGTAACTGTACCTGACCAACTGGCTGTAGATAAAATGCTGGAATTTGGGATGGAGATTTGGGAGACAGACAGACAGAGAGGCCCAATGACGAGCAGTAAAGACAGAGAAGAAGTAATGGACAGGAGAACAGTGTCTAAAAAACAAAAGGAAGAAAGTAAGGACAGGACAGTAATATGGGGGAAATATCAAGAAGAGTGAAAAGAGAATGAGAGTCAATAAGGTATAAAGAGTGAGAGAAAGACACAAGAAACACACAGATATGGAGAGAGAGAGAGAGAGAGAGAGAGAGAGAGAGAGAGATTGAGTGTAAACATGTATAACTGTTTATCTTTTCCCTCAACTATTGTGAAACAAAAGCATTGACAAATCAAATGGCAGTTAGTAGTTAACCACATGCTGCAATGTTTTAACAGACAGTAATTACAAGTTCTCCCTTTCATCTACAAGAGGCCTGGAAAAAAAATTCTGCTCAAAACAGCAGTCTGGTGAATCTCAAAAAAACAGAAGAAATGTCCAGGTCATATTTCATTCCAAAATAAAAAATGTTTTTTTTTTTTTAAACTACATTCATAACAATTCAGAACATTCCATCCACAATACCCAAATACAAAAAAAAACTAATACATACATTCATATACATATATATATATATATATATGGTATATATATATATATATATATATGGTGTATGTCATATGTATACATATATATATATACACACACACACACACACACACACACACACACACACACTTATACACATCAGCAACATCATTAAAACCACCTGCCTAATATTGTGTAGGTCCCCCTTGTGCCACCAAAACAGCACAAACTCGCATATCAGAATAACATTCTGAGATGAAATTCTTCTCACCTCAATTATACAGAGCCATCATCTCAGTTACCGTAGACTTCAAACCAGTCTGGCCATTCTCTGTTGATCTCTCTCATCAACAAGGCAATTACATCCACAGAACTACCGCTCACTGGATGTTTTTTGTTTTTGGCACCATTCTGAGTAAATTCTAGAGACTGTTGTATATGAAACTGCCAGGAGATCTGCAGTTACAGAAACACTCAAACCAGCCCGTCTTGCACCAAAAATCCTCCATGCGATTATCTAATCAGCAAATCATGTGGCAGCAGTGAAGTGCATAAAATCATGCAGATAAAGGCCAGGAGCTTCAGTTAATGTTCACATCACCCATCAGAATGAGGAAAAATGTGATATCAATGATTTGGACCGTGGCAAGATTGTTGGTGCTAGATGAGCTGGTTTGAGTATTTCTTTAACAGCTGATCTCATGGGATTTTCATACACAACAGTCTCTAGAGTTTACTCAGAATGGGGCCAAAAACAAAACACATCCAGTTCTGAGGACAGAAACGCCTGGTTAGAGAGGTCAACAGAGAATGGCAAGACTGGTTTGAACTGACAAAGTCTACGGTAACTGAGATGATGGCTCTGTACAATTGTGGTGAGAAAAATATCATCTCAGAATGTTATTCTGATATGCAAGTTTGCGCTGTTTTGGCAGCCTGAGGGGGACCTACAAAATATTAGGCAGGTCGTTTTAATGTTGTGGCTGTTCAGTGTGTGTGTGTGTGAGTGTGTGTGTGTGTGTGTGTATATAAATATTTATTAGGGCTGTCGATTTAATGCATTAATTCAGTGTGATTAATTTTACAAAAAAATAACGCACTTAATCGCAATGTCCCCGGACCGTAATAAGGAAGATTCTTGAGAAATAGTACCACTTGTTTACTCCAGAGGGCAGTAATCAACATTTCAGCTGTATGAGCAACGCGTAGTTTATACAGTGAAGAAAACACTTCAGTAGACAGAACAACACAAACATGTGTTACGTTCTTGTGTTCAAAACACTTGAAGGAGCGCAAATGCGAACTAAGGGATCTTAAGATGTGTTTAAAGATTGAATATTAAACTATATTTAACTTGACACAGTGACCTAAAAATGTTATGTTTATGAAGCAACAAACCAGAGACGCTACACAAGCATGTCTGACGCAGGTGTAAATTGACGGGTCTTTAAACAAGCCCTCATAATAAATCATCAACTGATTGACAAATTCACTTGTGAAATGGATTGCTGTGAACTGTATGCCAATGACTGACTTATGATCAATAATATGGTAGTAAACAATACATTGTATTCTAAAGCCGCTTTTTGTATTGTCTTATTTAACCCTTAACCCTTCTGCTACAAGAATGTAATGCATTTTAATTATCTGAATATTATATATATATATATATATATATATATATATATATATATATATATATATATATATATATATATATATATATATATATATATATAATTTTTAATATATAAAGATAACTATGTATAATTATTTCATCATTATATATTGAATTATTGTTAAATGAGGGGCTTTCTCAGCACATATTTGTATATGCAATTATTTATTCGGGACACCATGTAATTAATTCGATAATTAGTTTTTTATTGATTGACAGCCCTAATATATATATATATATATATATATATATATATATATATATAAAAAAAATTATATTTGTGAGGCAGAATTATATATACACACATTATGGTAGTATTATGATTTTAATAAACATTCTCCTGTACTGGACACATTGATTTATATTTTTTATTACAGTATTTCAATAAAATATATATTTTTTCCACATTACAGTAATGAGAATTTGGGTAGGAAATGTGCTAAAATGTCATAAAAATAAAGTCTTAAAAGTCTTTTTAGGGGGGAAATATTCCCAGACATTTCTTTATAATATTCTCCAAGTTTTTATTTTTCTTCAAATGTATGCTTGAGGGATATCTGCTAATATTTTTTTAGTGAAGTTAAGCTCAATTGACAGCATTCGTGGCATAATGTTGATTACCACAAAAAAAAATATTCAACTCATCCGTCCCCTTCATTAAAAAAAAGGAACAAATCGATTTTACAGAGAAGTACATACAATGGAAGTGAATGGGGCCAATTTAGAGTGTTTAACGGCAGAAATATGAAGCTTCTAATTTTATAAAAGCACTTACATTAAATCTCCTGTTAAAACTCATGTATTATTTGGGCTGTAAAGTTTTTCAATCATAATTTTTTTTAGTCATTTTAAGGTTTATCAAATATTTTAATATTTACAGTTCAGCCCCTATTCATTTCCATTGTAAGTGCGTCACTGGAACTTGGATTTTTGCCTTTCTTTTTTTTTTAAGAAAATTAATTTTTGTGGTAAACAATATTATGCCACAAATGCTGTTGATTGAGCTTAACTTGAATTTAACCAGGTTTAATCCTTTAAATGTAATGCCTTGAATAAAGGAATTTGTGTAAAAAATAAAGAACAATGCAAATCCCAATCATCCGCGGTTAAATAAAGTTACCTAAAAGGGTGACTACAAGTCACCTTCAATAAAATGCAGGATTAAGGTTTATCTGTGCTGTATGCATAAGTGAAAGATCCATATGGAAGACCACTGAATAATTACAGATGACACAAAAGGTATCATCTTGCTATTAGTCAGAGCCAGAGAGAGAAAGTGAGCAGAGGTTACAGAGAAAGTGAGCAGAGGTTACAATCACAACACAGCATGTGATTAGTTGAATCAGACAAGCATGAAATCCCTTCCCTCAGTGTACCGATCTTATTCACACAACCAAAGTGTTTGCATGTCACTGCTATGAAACGATTCTGAACAGTGGCACATCTCCCACCAGTTGCCAGGCTATCGTGGTAAAAACAAGAGCCTGTTGACATATCAGCTTGACTGTCTGAATGTAGGAGACGGCATGAGATCACATATAATGGACACAGAATTTAGGGAACGTGGAGGATATGAAGCACATTTAGAAACCTCACAACAAGCAAGGTATTGTTTCATAAAGTGAGGTTATATATAATAAAATAATTGTCAAATAATTGTTGTCTCTCAAAATGTAGAAAGCTGCCTCCAAGGCATTTTAGGGCATCTAAACAATGTTATTTTGATGCTCATAAAAGCTGTCTATGTAGGCAGTATGTATCTCACTAGATTTTAAAATACAGCCAATACTTAAGACTAGACCACTTAAAAAAAAACATCACGACTGACAGATTGAGCGCATATCAAAACTCATACTGTACATTGCAATTCCTTCAGAAATACAGTGTTCTGACACTGCTGTCTGTTATAGATGTACTGGTTTTTTTTATCCAAAATGAAAGCACAATGAAATAGGAAATTCGTTTTTCTATACATTTTGGGAGGGTGGTGTTTACTACACGGAGCACGCTTATGTTCAAACCAAAGATTCTGCTTACAGACATATACAAACACTTTAAATTGTTACAGAGTCAGCTGTTAAAGAGCAAACTCTAGACAAACCTCAGGTTTCAAGGAAATTAATAAACATTAGTAGTAGTTTTAGCCAGTCATAAACAATTACAAACTGCCCCCGAGCACACCAAACAGGCATTCTTTACTTGGCCTTTTTGGAAGAGGTTTGCATAGCAGAATGTATACCTCTTTAAAGATTTTCAAGTTTGGTTAATACAATCAATGTATATAATATTCAGATTTTCTTCACTAACAAACAATTGGGAGTACAGGAGAGGGAGTAGATGAAAAAGAGGTAAGAGTGTTAATTTACTTCTCATCCATGTGAGAGCGCATCTTCTTTAGTTTCTGCATGATACTGCTGGTTTCACTTCCAGACACAGACATAGGGGAGGGACTACGTGTCTCTGCATCCGTCACTATCACACTGGGCGGAGCCGACTCCTCCACTACACCTGACACAGGTGACTCCTGTGGATATAGAAAAAAAAAAAAAAAAAAGCTTCCATTCAATATTTGCATTCTCCTAATATTAGGAGGATCTTTTAAGAGGACTGACCAGGTTGGTCTCCCCGGCACTCTTGAGCCGTTCTTTGAGTTTGAGGGTTGTGTGTCTCATCCTCTCGATCTCCTCCTGCTGTTTGAGGAGGAGTTGTCTCTCTCTCCTTGCTGCTTTATTGGCCTCCTGCAGTCGCTTGATCTCTGCCTGTGGGACAAATAACAACACAGCAAGTTTTAGCCTTTATTTTTGTGCTTTGCACATGAACATTCATAGGCATTAGGCACAAATACACAATTAAAAAAATGAACAGGGGTATCCATATATTTATCATTTAAAATAAAGTGATAATGTGAAAGTGCAAATGGGCGTAATTTTGTAAAATAAATTGGTGGGGACACTTGGGGGAGAAACCCATGAATATTTCGGTTGTGCACAGATAATTTCAAATAATTCTATGCTGTCATTCTTGATGGCCAATTCAAGTGCTCCAATAAATATTTAACATACTTTATTAGAAAACTATCACTGTATTGGCACCTGTTGATCCTGAGATTTTGTTTGTCTGTGGAAAATACATGGATCAACAATAGGTTACATACCAATCATGGGCTGATTGGCGATTTAACTGGACAAGAGCGCAAGCTGCAGAACAGCAGTGTGAGTAGAGCGCACGTCTGTGTGCACGAGAACATCGCCACCTGCTGTCACTCAACATCACTTAGAACAGCCGCAACGAGGACTCATCAAAACATTTAAAAAATATATATATTCCAGCACTGTATTGCCACTTATAACACACAAAAACTAAACGGAAACACAAACAAAATAAAAAAAACTCCTGCTCAAGAAATGACAATGTTTCTTCTGCATTAGTCTCTTACCTGATGAAAGCCATTTCAAAAAGTGGTATGGACAAAATTGGTCAGGGCAAAAAGTGGTAGGGACATGTCCCACCCATAAATGACATTAATGCAGCTGCACATATTCAGCACATCACCTGTTCCTGTTGTAGTTTCAAAATAAGGCCTCTTTGTCTCTTACGGAGGGGTGGCATCTTATCATCCTCTCCTTTATCTTGGAGATGCCTGAAAGAGAAGAGTAGGTCAACCTGCAGCTCATTGAATCATGCTGCCTTTGCGATTGTAAGATCTGTATTTTTAACATCAGTGTAAATCTTGCCAAAAAAGACAATTCGGCAACTTGCATCCTTTTTTATTTATTTATATTTTAATAAATGACAGAATTTAACTTCCATATAAAATAGAATATTCTGTGGGAAATGCAGGGTGAGGCTTGTTTTCATCTATGAGAATTTTATTGCATCATGAAAAGTAGACTATGTTAAAACATTTTTCTAATTGCCCACACAGTCTTAAGTGACATCATCAGAAAAGCTATAGTAGTGGCAGAGAAATTAATTTCATTTTGATAAGAGGTTATGTAGAAAAACAGATTTTTCTTCACAAAAACATGTACTGAAAAAACACAAGACCAGGGAAGTTTATTAAAGAAAATGCCGTCAATTTTAATTTCATGTTGATTTTCAAAAAATCTGATTCTCATGTTAGTGTGAAGAACACTGGCATGGCAGAAATGTCAACACAAATGCTCAACCTGCCTCTTTTGATGTTCCAACCAGGCCAGCTCAGCTTGGGTCTTCTCTCTGAGGGCTTTCTGACGCAAGCGCAGTAAGGAACTCTGATGTTGCGCTCGAACCTCATCTTCCTTCATATACTGATGCACCAGGTCCATTGTGAACTTGGAGAAGCTGTCCTGGCCTCTAGAGAAGGGCATGCTGGCATCCTGCTGTGAATTGTGTGACAGAGCAGGGGAAATGCCAAGTCACTTATCCATCCATCCATCCATACATCCATCCATCCATACATACATAGAACTTCTTCACAAGTCAACAGGCAAATCAGTAAAGAAAAAAAATTTAACCTTAAAAAAAAAATCTAATAAACCTACAATTAACATTAAGTAAGAAATGTTTCGGTTAGTCTTTACTCTTTAAAGCTCACTTTGTCAAACGCAAAGTGGAAGAAAGCTTACAGGATCTCACCTTTGAGCTCTCTCTGGGGCTGGTTCTGTCATGGCTGTGGTCATCATCAGATTCTGGGCATGGATTAGGTTTCCTGTCCAGCGATTCACGACGGTGAGCCTCAGAAGGTAAAAGAGAACGGAACGATTTTTCCTCAATCTCATCCTCCGTCATAGAGTCATCAAACTTCACAGAGTACTCTGTGGCAATAGAGGCACTGTCTGCTGATTGGGGAAAAAGGAAGTCACAGTGAGTTGGGTTTTCACTATGTAGAATTTCTATGGTCCAAGGTGTTTGAATGTTATTATCTAGATATAATTTCCAAAATATTTTTTACCCCATGTTTTTAATGAAGATGGGAACTGTTTTACCTTTCTCTTCAAGCACGCTGTGCACACTGTCTGTGCGAAGGGAGTCATCAGCAGTGGTGTGAGCCTGGTCCTCCACTGAACAACTAGTCCTGTCCTTCTCTGTTGTCGTTTTCTCCTTCTGATCAGAATTAGATGGACTAAGTTGAGTACTACTGCTGCCTCCACCACTGAAATCAAAGAAGAGTGTGTAAGAGAGAAGTGAGAAGTAGAAAGGTACAGGAGAAACAGTCTTCTATATATCCATTTTTGTTTAGAAATTAAGCTCAAATAAACGGCTAACAGTGATTTTACCTGATGGTGGGTCTCCTGGAAGGGATGGACTCCGAGAGGCTGTCCGGTGGTGACTCAGCCTCTTGCTGGGCTCTCTCTGAAGAAAGCTCACTCTTCCAACTACTGGAGAAGATGAAAAACAGTGTTAGTACAGAGTGCCTGATTGCAAGAATTGTTATGACTATTTCTTTTAACAATATTTCCCTTGAGGAAATGCTAACCAAAAGGAAAGTTAAAGGAATAGACCACCCTTCGCTGTTGCTCTCATTCACACTTCTGCTCATTAATGGGACACTCACACTAGGCTTTGAAAATACAAACATGTTTTGGAAACCGAAAAGGACCAGGATATGATGCAGCAAAATGAAATTTTATTTCGCATGAGCTTGCATTTCCAGTCTCCCGCGTTCGGATGCATTTAAATGGGAGTGAATGGAGCAAGAAATATAAGGCTTAACACAAGAGCAAATGGTGTTAGGCATGATTAATGTCAAACCTGGCAACCCTATCTGGCTCTTAAGATGAATTCAGCATGGGATAAGAAGATAGATCAGAATAGAGAAGGACAGTGTCCAAATGCTGACCTGTCCTTGTGGAGATGTGACTGGCGTGGTTTCAAACTTTGGCTGTCCAGTTTCTGCTGGTCAAACAGAGGTGTGATAGAAGGGCCAGGAACACTCATAGCACCTGCAATCTGTGAACGAGCCAGCTCAGTCATCTACAAAGACAGCGAGAAAAAGAGTCAACTACACCTTTAACCCTCTTACCTGACTTTAAGAGAGAGCTGCAGTGCCTTAAAGAAATATAGTATGTAATCTTGTTTCTTTACAGTTGTTGTTGGGTTTTTACCAGCATGTAAATAAATGTGTAAAGTGTATATATGATATATCTGGCATCTGTTTTATTTCAATTGTATGTCACCTCTTTAATGTGTCGTGCCGTTTCAGCTGTGTGGCGAGCAGCCTCAGTCTGTTGGTTCATCATCTTGTTTGTAGCCTCATGCAGACCTCCTAACGCCTGCTGCTGAGACTGGAGCAAACTTTCATGCAGCTCTGCATGGGCCTGGAAACAACACACATATAAAAAAAATAAGAATTTGTGATTACTTTGATTCATCATAAACTTGATTACCACTGGATTGTTTCCTGAACTGCACCACTACTGAATCTAGAGCAAGAAAATCTGAATTGTGAGCTTGCAGTTTGAATTGAATGTAATGTAAAATTAAACTTTGCAGGCATAGTTATTGGCCAATACCCTTATTCACAAAATGGCAAAATATCATCTAATTAATCCATACCACATACATATATCAATCAAGCACTACAAAAAGTCTCCACCAAAAGCTCAAATGTGAAAACTTCCTGAATCACAGAGAGGAAAATTCAGACAGAGATTAAAAAAGTAGAATGTGGTGCAAGTACCCGTGCGGATCTCTGCCTGCTCTCTTCCAGCTGCCGTTGTGTTTCCAGGGCTTCTTGCTCTGCCTTCATCCTCAGCAGGTAAAGATCACGCTCATGCCTCTGCTGTTGGGACTGCAAGAGTCAAAGGTTAGAGGTCACTGTCAAAAACATGGTACATGGCCACATGAGCACAACATTAATGCTCTACAAATAATCAATGAGCTAAGGGGCCTGTCTCACCTTCAGAATCTGAGCGAGTGAGACTGTTTCTTGCTGAGCGAGAGACACGCCTCTTACTCTCGCCACATCACTGAGCTGTCGCACCGATTCCTCCACTGCATCCAGGTAACTGAGCTCGGCAGACAGACACTGCTGCAGGACTCCAGGTGCAAAATCCAGCTCTGTTGAGCCTAGGGGGATAGACAGTGTAGTTAGTAATGAATTCTAATACCAACACTGAAATTCTCCAGAACCAGATAACCATAGCTGGCTTAATAGGGAGATTAGTTGCTTATGGATACTTTTATCTATACGAAGTTGTTTACCTGAAGTCCTTTGTTCGGCTCGGGGGCTCCGAGTATGGGGCGAGGGGTTGGATTTAGCCTTGCCAGCTGAAGAGTAGGATGAGGAGGAACTGGGCAGGGCAGTGTGAGGGGGGCTTGACCCTTGGGCAGACCCTCTGACTGGGATACTGTCACCCGGAGACAGCCGAGAATAACTAGATCCAGCTGGAGAAGGAGTTGTACCAGAGCTTCGGGGAGATTTCTTTTCTTCTGAGCCAAAACTAACAAAACAAGAAACAAAGAGAAAAATACAGATGAAATTAAATTAATTTGTCAACAGAGACAATGGTTGCAACATATTTTAGTTCTGTAATGTGATGTTGTTCTGGGTGAAACATAAATGGGAAAAACAAACAAAACCAAAAAACGTAGGCCATGTTAATTTTTTTTTTCTTCTAACAATGCTGGCACCCGTTCGTTGGTTGGTTGATGAAAAGGAATGTATATCATTTCAGAGGTGGACAAGTTATTACATTTTGACAAAAACTTTATGAAGACAAATTATTTTCTTTGGAATAATGTTCACTAATGAAGAGTGCACAATAAGATCAGGAACATATAATAAGTTTGAATGTGCATGGATAGTCGTCACTCAGTTAAGAGTATGGCAGCCCTTTATTCAAATACCAAAATCACTATTCGGTTATTCTATACATGCAATAGAGGTCTGTAACCTGTTCTGAACCCGGAGGGACTTACAATCATCAGCTTTCGGGCCAGGTTCAGGTCAGTTTAAGTATAAGGTGAGTTTGGGGCTGTTTACATGTGTTTTTCCACACATCTGCTCTGGTTTTCCAATTGTTTTCCTATGAAAACCTGTGCTGGACGAAACATCTTTGACGCTGATCTGTTTTTTCCCCCCAATATCACATGCAGGACCACCACGTTTTTAGACACTGAGTCAGGTAAAAATAACTTTTTATAAATGCATCTTGAGACACCATTCGATTTCATTCTTTGCTCTGCGTTTAGCGCAGGTGTCACAAAGATTCAACGTTTTAAAGTAGTGCAGGCTGCAAAGAGGGCTACATGTGACTGTTACACATGATTCTCCATTGTTTTTCATCAAGCAAAGTTTTAGCGCTTGGTAAACGTAAGACAATTTTTGTAACCTTTTGCTCTGGTGCCTGTGTACGTACGACCAATAATTTGACAAGTTCAATGCTTAAACATTTAAAACTAAAAGCATCCCAAAAAGTCCAATAAACCGCAGCAGTGTAAACAATCTTTGCTAGCAAAAACACTTTACACAGAATGACTGTTAAGCTGAATGGCGCAAGCAGCTAGACAATAAGAAAGAAAAACTAAAGAAAAACCTTGAATAGATTGGGGTGCCTCAAATGGCAATTTAGATGCTTTAAATATCCTTAATCCCAAACAATGAGGATTTTGTGCTGCTGGGGTATGGACAGGAGGTCCAGGAAGTGTGCCGATAATGGGGGTAACCCTTACATTTATGTTAATCCAGCTGTTGGCAGCTGGATAGAGGAGGAGGATATGGCTCTTTGAATGCTGAAGAGACAGGAAGGTATGAGGTAAATCTGACTCAAAAAATGCCACAGAGAGGCTCAAATGTCACACAGGAGAAAAAATATCTCATTGGCTATGAGCCTGACCTGCAGCACAGATAACTGACTGAACAAAAGAGCCAGTGTGCGCATTCTGCCTCCTGCCTCGTTTTTTGGCTACAGCAGACCGAGCACTGCACATTTAGTAGCCCTTATATTGACTCTGGCACCTATGGGTAGGGCTGTGATAATTATGAAAAACAGGAGCAATGTGGTTTAAAGATATTTTTGGTCTGAAACAGACTATTTGCATATGTCTAAGTTAATTTCTGGTGACTTGCAGACTAGCAGAAAGATAATATGAGATGATTGCACTAGTTACTTAGCTTAAAGTACTAACTTTTATCTTTTTATAACTGCAACATTGTCAAGTTTCAAAAAGAGCATGAAGGTACATGCATCAGAGTGCTCCATTCAAATAACAGTAGGGGGTTACTTTTACATTCATTTGAATTATTACATTATTGTTGAAATAACATTCATTTAAAAAAGTACTCATTCACAATAGAGCATTGTTTAAATAAATTGTAATCAGGAAAAACAAATATTGTTACAAAAAGCAGTAGAAGTTGTTGTTTAGCATTGTTTTAGGCCCAATTGTAAGGTAGAATCTACTGTATGGGAGAACATTGTTTGGTTTCCAACATGTCAAGCAACATACAGTTTTACTCCCAAATATTTCTGAAACCATTCCACACACTAGATGATCTTCTAACAATGCATACATTCTATTAGCAAATGCATTTATCAGTATTTCAGTGCCATGATCTACCAGCTACACTACTGTACTCCCTACTTACTGTGTTAAACAAGTCGTACCTGTGGATGGAGTGGGCTGAGGCTCCCCCTAGTGTACCATCTGTGCCAATGCTCCTGTGAGAGCTTCGACTGGATGCCTTCTCTGAACTGCTCTTTTTGAAACCCTCAGCAGGGAGATCATAGACTGCAGAGGATGTTTTTCTCTGCACCTCCAGCAGGCTCTTCTCTGATGCTGAAGGAATGTAAACAGATATAAGAGCAGAGACACCAATTTTATGCTGCATTACTCTAAAGATCAAATGACTTGTTTGGATTTCTGGCCCTGTGGTCTAAGTGTATAAGTGTATCTGACCTCTCTTGCTGCCTGAGCTGGTGTGTGGAGAGGAGAGGGGTGTGAGGGTTGGTGAATTGGGTGATCTCCCTCTGCCACTCAGCACCACGTCAGAGGGACTGAACCCACCATGGCTCTTACTGTGGAAAGAGCGCATTAGAATTAATCTTAATCTTATATACAATGCTACAAAATATGTTATGATAGCATATTGTGCACAGTATGCATAGAAAACCTGGAAGACCTACTACATTTTCCAAAATGTGCAGTATACATTAGAGCACACTGCACAGAATGCAGTTTCTCACAATTTAACATGCTCAACTTGACCTTCAATTTCCAGTGTGACAAATAAACCAGAAGTTCTTACAGACAATACATTTTAACCTCTTTCCTGACTCATTATGAAGGCATGTGAATACACATTTACACAAAATTCCATTAAAATAAGCAAAATAATATCTATATCTACTTCTGAGATAACTGGATGCCACTCAAATGCAAACTTATGAGGTCATGCGATAGACAACAATGTAGCACAGTACAGCTTAAAAGCATGAAATAATGCCTTCTGTTCAACTTCCTATTTTTAATTAAAAGTAGTTAGTATACAGTGTATTCTGCACAGTATTACGTGAATAGTAAGAAGGTATTCCTTTCTGAACATATCCAGAATCAAAGTTTAATCTTTGAAAGGTATAGTACAATGATAGAGCAAAACTGCCCCTTTCAGGTTGATGGGTTAACATTCTTAACTTGAAGACATGTTGCTCTAAATAACACAAAAAACAAACAAGTCTGTGTTCTAAAATGCCCAGACATGGTATTGATATCAACTATCTGTAGCTGACATTTATATTTGGCCTCTATGTTTTGTTCAAAATTGCATTTGTTTTGCCGTTGAGTGGGCAGAAACAATTAACATGGAACTTTTATTCAACCTTGAGTAATAAGCAAACGCACAATTCAGAGATAAGGGTTTCACTCGTTAACACACTTGCTAGTAAAAGGTGAAGTTTTGTTACTCCCTTCTGTACAAACAGCCAATGAGTTCTCACGTCTGGTGTCATGTATGGTGTCGAGTCCAATGTCTTCATGTCTGTCATCAATGTTGATGGTGAATGAGTAAATAAAACTTCTGAAACCATCAGTCAGTAAATTAAGAACTCTTGTGCTTGTAAATTATTTGAGGGAGCTAAAGTGGGAACTCACTGCTCATCGTGAGAAGGAAAAAAGAAGAATCCAGCAAACGTTAATGCAAGTCTTAGAGCTCTGGTAGATCCTGTTGTCTGTCAGAGAAGAGCATCACATGTTCCAGTTACCCAAGAAAGAAGAAACACCCAAGTTGAAGAGCAGTGCAAGGTCAAGACCAGCTATAATCAGGGTGTAATCAAGTTTAAGTAAAGGTACCCAAGGTGGTCTAAAATTGTCAACTGCTAAAAGAGACTTTAAGTGATTAAGTGTCATAAGGACTGGATATACTTGTGCCTTTCGTAAGACAATGGTATTGGGTGTACATTTTTTAAATGCAATTTAATTGTTTGTATGGATGTGTACATACATTAAGAAGCTAAGAGTGAATGCATACTTTAATATAATTAATTTAATTATCAAAATGTGGAGATTGCATTACGTAAGTGTTCAAGAAGTAATGCTGTAAGCATTAGTTACATGCTACATAAGCTATAGGTTATAGGTTAACTCTATAAATACATGACTAATTTATTCAAACAAATAAGGCAACCAAATAATCTAAATGTCAGACTCAAGTGAGTTGTCCAGGTATGATAGAGAGAGTGCATGTCCAGCTGTGAAGGCTTCACAAGAAGAGCAACAAAGTCAGAGAGTAAGAGCAAGCTATGAGGAGTGGGAGTCTCTCATTAAAGAGGGTAGACTATTGCTGAATGAACACTGTTCCAGTGATCGGTTGCAAGATATTATTACAAGGGTAACTAAAGCCTCCACAGGTTTAATCATTGTGTATGAAGACATATGTCAAATTGGCATTCCTGGCCATGACATACATCATAGGGTGGACAATTGTGAAGCAGTAACAAGAACAATTGTTGAGAAAGCAGAGAGTCATGTTGATGGAAATTAAGGTGTAAATACCCATTCACTGAGTAGTATAGACACAATAGCATTAGATAAGTCTAGTTTGAACACGAAGCACTCTAAGGCTTCCACACAGTCTCAAAGGAAGTAAAGAGCCTCCTCTAGGCACTCAAGCCTGTCTGCAGCCAAATGACAAGAAGCTGCTGCTGAGATCGCTGCTAACAAAGCGACTATAGAAGTCTTGAGAACATGATCGGCATCTGGAAGAGCTTCAGAGACTTAAAGCTCAGGATAAAAGGCAAATTGCGGAGCAAGAAGCTGATGCTTTCAAATGCTGTGAAGAAGCTAGGTTGAGAACCATGCTAGAGATTGAAGATGCTGCTAGACAAAGGGTTTTAGAAGATAAGCATCGAGAACTGAAATGTTTGGAGATGCTAACGAAATTAAATGCTGCATAGGCGCGCATCCAGGTGGATGAGCAAAGTGAAGTCTCAGAAGAAGAGATGAAAGAGCTACTCCATGACTGTGAATCTATGAAGGAGAACAAAGAATTCTCAATCCAGAATTATTCCCCACAGCAAATCATGACAAATCCAAGAGGACAGCACTGCAGCTCTTGTCAGTTATAGCAGAATCAATCAGTGCGAATCGACTCCATGTACCAGAGCCAGCAACCTTCAGTGGAGACCCACTTAGGTTTAACGACTGGAAGGGTTTCGTTTCAGACTCTTAATAGATTGAAAACCCATACCAGCAGCAGAGAAGATTTGCTACCTACAAAGATATGTAGGTGAATCTGCCTCGAAGGTTACTTTCTGCTGGGCACAGAGTAAGCTTAACATGCAGCTTGGAACATTCTGGAAGATATGGAAAACCATTCCTCATAGCTACAGTGCTGTAAAAAATTATTTGACCCCTTCCCGATTTCTTCTATTTTTGTGTATTTTTCATACTAAATAGTGTAATATCGTCAAAGATATAACAAAAACAAAGGCAACCTGAGTCAACACAAAATAATTTTCAAATATATTTTTTATTGAAAAGTTATCCAACATCCATAACACCCATGTGAAAAACGAACTGCCCCCTTAAACTTAATAGCTGGTTGTGCCACTTTTAACAGCAACAACTGCAACCAAACGCTTCCCATAACCGGAGATCAGTCTTTCACAATGCTGTGGTGGAATACTGGCACAGTCTGCTTGCAGAACTGCTTTAGTTCAGCCACAATGGAGGGTTTTCAAGCATGAACTGACCATTTAAAGGTACTGCCACAGCATCTCAATTGGGTTCAAGTCAAGACTTTGACTAGGCCACTCCAAACTATCATTTTACTTCTCTTGAGCCATTCAGAGGTGGACTTACTCCTATGCTTTGGATCATTGTCTTGCTGCATATTTCAGTTGCGCTTCATCTTCAACGTACGGACTGATAACCGGACTTAGGATTTTCTGGTACAGCAGAATTCATTTTCCCTCAATTATTGCAAGTCGCCCTGGCCCTGAGCCTAGCAAAGCATCCCCATACCATCACTCTACCACCACCATGCTTGACCGTAGGTATAATGTTCTTTTTGTGGAATTTTGTGGCCAGATGTAACAGGATCCCTGTTTTCCAAAAAGCTTCACTATCGACTCATCAGTCCACAGAACATTCTCCCAAATATTTGAGGATCATCAAGGTGTGTTTTGGCAAAATTCAGAAAAGCTTTAATGTTGTTCTTCTGGGTTTAGCAGTGGTTTTTGCCTCGCAACTCTTCCATGGCTGGCATTTTGGCCCAGTGTCTTTCTGATAGTGGAGTCATGAACAGTGACCTTTATTGGTGTGAGAGAGGCCTGCAGTTCCTTGGATGTTGTCCTTGGCTTTTTTGTGACTTCCTGGATGAGTTGTCTGTGCTCTTGGAAGAATTTCTCCATTTGGAGATAATGGCTCTCACTGTGGATATTTGGAGTCCCAAAGACTTTGAAATAGCTTTGTAACCATTGCCAGACTGATGTAATTCATTCACCTTTTTCCTCATCACTTCTGGAATTTCTTTCGAACTTAGCATAGTGTGCTACAGTGTGAGACATTTTAGCCAACTTCATGCTGCTGAAAAAATTATATTTAGGTGTCGAGGTTCCAAGCGAGCAGAGCAGATACTAAATGTGACATCAAAACCCAGCAGATCACTGATTAAGAGAAGTCACTACCAGTGAATACTTTTTCATAGCACTTTAAGTCCGTCAGAGACAAACTTAATGTATGGCCAAAAATAGGTCTGAAGGATAGTCTGGAGTTTAGAGAGGTTGAAGATTTTCTCTGTAGCTGTGAGGCAGCCATTCCTCAGATTAAGGGCCTTGAGGTACTCCATGATTGCAATGAAAACAAAATCATTATTGCCAGGCTTCCACAAGATGGAATAGAAAAGTCTTGGAAACTTAAGAAGCTACAAACACATTTGCCAATATCAGTCAATTTGTGAATTCTCTCATGAAAGAGGCCACGATCACTTGTAATCCTGTAACTTCTCTTCATGCTTTGAATCCATGTGACAATAAAAAGATAAGGACATCACAGAATCGAGCAAAGGTGTTGGCAATCAACAAGATCAGCAAGTTGTGTCTTCTGTGAAAGACAAGTTCACAGTCTTCAGAAGCGTTATTAGCTTATGACGAAAACAGTTGCAGAGCAACATAAGTTTGTTCAAGAAATGATGTTGTGCTTCGGCTGTCTGAAGTTCAGTCACCGTTCAAAGTTCTGTGAGAATAGGAGTGTCTTTGGCATAAGTCAAAGGAAACATCCAGCTTGTCTCCATGAGGACCGTTCTAAAATTGAAAGTAACAGAAGACTGAAATGTCAAAGGAAAGAGATAAATCAAAGAAAAGGAGTACAGAGCCCCTACCAGACAGACAGACAAAGGCGTCACCTAAGGCATATTCCAATAGAGTCATACAAGACACCACCAATACTCACACTTCGTTGATGATACCAGTATGGGTGTCTACTACAACTGAGCCAGATTGTGAAGTTCCTGTGTATACGCTCTGACAATCAGAGAGATACAAACTTAATTCTTGAAGAGACCGCAGAAACACTCAATACGAAGGAGGAAGCAGTACAACTGAAGCGCTCTACAGTACAATGGCTTAAAAAATTGTCGTACATTGTCGTAAGATGATTGGTCTACAGGTTAGCATGTTTTACTCCCAAATGGAAAATACCTCTGCCAGACACATACTCATGAGAGTTCATTACTGCAAACAGGGATCACATTCCCACACCTGAGACTGCACAGATGAGCTTAATCCTCAACAGAATTGTGATGTTGGCCTGTTAATTGGTTACAACTGTCCTTAGGCTCTCCTCCCTCAAGAGGTTGTGTCTGGTAAAGAAAATCAGTCTTTTGCCCAGAGAACCGAGCATAGTTGGCAACGGTAATCCCCACATCAACTACGGCGATGCCAACAGAGTAAGTCACAAAGTCATTATAAGACAAGTAGCCAGGTCTTCAATCCTCTTTCAACCTCAAAAGGTGATGTGCACAATGTCTTTTTTTTTGTGGGACTATTTTGACCACTTTGGACCATTCTATGTCAAGGATGTTAGATGAGAGCTTAAGCGTTATGGGCTGCTGCTAACCTGCATATGTTCAAGGGCAATACATATTGAAATACTTGATGACTTAACTACTAATGCCTTTATTAATGACCTCTCTTCATTCCGCTGTGCCATATCCGATGTGACCAAGGCATGAACTTAGCTGGTGCAAAATGTGAGTTCATTAGTGTATTGAAAGAGATGGATCAAGAGCGATTGAAGAACTTAGGATGTGATCATGAATGCCTTGTCTTCAAATCATATGAGTGGTGTCCAGGAAAGACAGATAAGTACAATAATTAGAGTCTTGACCTCTATTCTTGTTCAGTCTCCCAGAATACTGGATAGCACCTCTCTGCAAACCTTTCTGTATGAAGTTATGGTGATTGTGAACAGCCAGCCCTTGACTACTGAACATCTCGGCCCATTTGGTCCAGAGCCTCTCACACTGAATCACATCTGACTATGAAGGCTATGATTATTGCACCACCCCCAGGAGACTTCATCAAGGAAGATCTTTATCTCCACAAGAGATCTTTATCTGGCACAGAGTGCAATACTAAACCAACAACTTCTTGTCACGGTGGAATGAGTATCTTTTAAATCAGCACACACAGAAATGGAGTGAGAACCGAATGAACGCTCTGGATGAGAAGGGCAAAATTACATTCAAGCCCACCTATCTGGAATGACCAATCCAGAAGACAGCCACTCTCCTTGAAGCAGATTGATGAAGCTCTGCCTCTTATATTCTCTCTGCCATCTCATGGGTTAGTTTTTCATTAGAAATCTACTAGAAGTGTTACTCAACATATTTTTGCTCAATTCCTCAAGGTTTGCCATAGAGAAATCACAAGAGATTTGGTGGGAGTGTAGCTGACGTTTATATTTTGCCTATATGTTTTGTTCAAATGTGCATTTGTTTTGCCGTTGAGTGGCTGGAACCAATAAACGCAGAACCTTTATTCACCCGTGAGTAATGAGCAAACACAACAGTCAGAGATGCGGGTTTCACTCATTAGAACACTCGTTAGTAAAATGCCAAACGAAATAATTTATTAAACGCTTAATATTAATGAAGTGAAGATTCATTCATGTTTTGTTCTCCCGTCTGTATAAGCAACCATTGAGTTCTCACGTCTGGTGTCATGTATGGTGTGAAGTCTGATGTCTTCATGTCTGTCATCAATTTTGATGTTGAATGAGGAAATAGAACATCTGAATAAACCATCAAGTCAGTAAAAATCAAGAACTCTTGTGCTCGTTAATTATTGGAGGGAGCAACACTATCCATCCATTTACAAATATCAAAATTACAACTAAAATGTATTTGTATTTTGTTTTACCTGAGCCCATTTGGACTTCTCTTGGATGCTGATTGGCTACTGCCACGAGAAGAAATGAAGTCATCCTCATAGATCATTCCATCAAATGAGCTGGAAGCAGAAAGAACAGAGCGGAGAGCTGGGGAACTCTTACCTCCCCTCTCTTCAAATGCTACATAAACACAAGAAACCAAAATATACATTTGTTTTAAATAATTTTTACAAATAAATTCCACATAAGTACATAATATATATATAAATATAATTATATACCTTTCTGGCACATTGTTTTAAGTTAAACAACACCGTTTAATTAAGTTTTTGAAGTTCTCACCATTGCCATAACTCTGCATGTTCTTGGTGAATATACTGATAACACTGTGTGGGCTTCCCTTGGCCAGTTCTTCCCATGGTCCACTGCTCTCTCGTATAACACGTGCCGGACTAAAGGGCAGGTCCATCTCTGCCTCTTTCTGGAAGCGTGAAATTGGGTTCAAACAGTCTCCATTCTGCTGAGCTGCACAGTATCCAATGGTTCTCTGTTTGTGACTGGATTTTGGCAGCTCTTGGAGATCTTCACCATCAGAAATGCTGCCCTCACTCAACAGAGGACCCTCGCTGATGGAACCTCCACTGGAGTCCAGCACAACTTCCTTTATATGAGGCTTTGGAGGAGAAAGGGTCTTGTGTACGTTTCTAGACGTGAGGCCTGAGGCAGGAGGTGTTGAGTAGGGTTTGTCCACATCCTCAGTTCTTTCCCTAAAGCTGTGCAGGTTGCCAACTCCTGGTAGGGCATCATCATAGGTGCTTTGACCTGCAGCAAGGAGCCTCTGAATCCTTTCAACCAGGTCATCAGATTCGGTCTGATTCTCTCTGACTGGTGGACTGACAGGCTTGGCCCAGTGGTTATCGTTTGGGATCGAAAGCCCAGTGACTGTATCCCTGGCACAACTGTAGTTTATTCCGGCACTGGCTAGCTTGCATGCCTCGCTCTCTATGCGATTGGAAAGAGAGGCAGCGGTGGCCCTCAGAGCCTCGATACGGCTCATTTTGCGGGATGTTTCTGAGGGGAATGCAAAAGGTGAAATTCTGGAAACTCTTTCGGGTCCTGATGGTTCTGGATTGAGTTCTAAGAGCTGAGAAAATATTTGGCCAGAGGGGGGTGGTAGAGTGTTGCTACTTTTCATTAAAGCAGGGCTACACCGATCAGACTGGAGCCAGGGCGGACATGCAAATCCCAACTCATTCCTACAAGAAGTTCAAGACAATGCATCATTAGATTATACTTAACAGTTTGCTAAATAAATGTACAGCTTTTAATGGATACACAAAGCTGGAGTAGGCAAAACTTTAAAATAAAAATTCTGTCATCCATTACACACCCTGATGTTGTTCCAAATCAGAATTTCTCTTTCGTGGAACACAAAAGAATTTCAAATTTTTTTTTATATACAATGCAATAGGAGGACTGAGACATTCTGCCTAACACCAATTGTGTTCCATGAAAGAAAGTCATACAGGTTTGGAACAAAATGAAGTTGAGTAAATTATGACAATTGTTTTGTTTTGGGTGGTCTATCCCTTTAACAATATGAAAATGAGAACATCTATAATAAAGATTTTAACAGATAAATATGATATAAAGCATTACATTAAGTAACATCACCAAAATAATTCATTAGAAGTTTCAGGAGTTCACATACCATTTTGTTCTATTTAAAAGCTGCTCAGGAACTTCCCAGTGTCCAAAAACGTTATATACAGCAGATGGCACTGAATATATAAACTTAAATGTGGCCATGGAAACCGATATGGGCCGGTAACAAACACTTCTGTCTAAGCACTGGGCTTAGGAATAAATCTATTCTTAAAAGATCTACTTGAAATACTTAAGAGTATGATTTCTCTATAAGAGAATACAAATGACTTCTCATTTAAAGGAGGTGGATATTTTATTAACTGTGAAAGCTTCAATGCAGTTAAAATGGCTTTGGTGGAAACAAACATACACAGTGTTTTCTAGCTGGTGTTTAGGTGAAAGCATAACAAAACAAAGTCGATGTACTTAGACAACAAAGATTGTCATGGCTATGAAATGGATGGAAATCATTAATGAGATTGAGTGTGCATTTTACCTGGAGAAAGGGGGCTGGAGTCGCCCCGTAAGAGATAGATCACTGCTTGAGGTGGCACTCTGAGGTCGATCGTGTCTTTTGTTTTCTTTATCAGACTCTCCCGATGGTTGGTACACTGGTCTCAGCTGCAATGCCAAAACAAAAACATTTAAAACTAGACATCTATCATTTAGGATTTTACAACAGCCACCACAGATATCTAGAGACCATGGTGTCCGAATGCCAATATACAGTGAGGAAAATAAGTATTTGAACACCCTGCTATTTTGCAAGTTCTCCCACTTAGAAATCATGGAGGGGTCTGAAATTGTCATCGTAGGTGCATGTCCACTGTGAGAGACATAATCTAAAAAAAAAATCCAGAAATCACAATGTATGATTTTTTAACAATTTATTTGTATGATACAGCTGCAAATAAGTATTTGAACACCTGAGAAAATCAATGTTAATATTTGGTACAGTAGCCTTTGTTTGCAATTAAACGTTTCCTGTAGTTTTTCACCAGGTTTGCACACACTGCAGGAGGGATTTTGGCCCACTCCTCCACACAGATCTTCTCTAGATCAGTCAGGTTTCTGGGCTGTCGCTGAGAAACACGGAGTTTGAGCTCCCTCCAAAGATTCTCTATTGGGTTTAGGTCTGGAGACTGGCTAGGCCACGCCAGAACCTTGATATGCTTCTTACAGAGCCACTCCTTGGTTATCCTGGCTGTGTGCTTCGGGTCATTGTCATGTTGGAAGACCCAGCCTCGACCCATCTTCAATGCTCTAACTGAGGGAAGGAGGTTGTTCCCCAAAATCTCGCAATACATGGCCCCGGTCATCCTCTCCTTAATACAGTGCAGTCGCCCTGTCCCATGTGCAGAAAAACACCCCCAAAGCATGATGCTACCACCCCCATGCTTCACAGTAGGGATGGTGTTCTTGGGATGGTACTCATCATTCTTCTTCCTCCAAACACGGTTAGTGGAATTATGACCAAAAGGTCTCATCTGACCACATGACTTTCTCCCATGACTCCTCTGGATCATCCAAATGGTCATTGGCAAACTTAAGACGGGCCTTGTCATGTGCTGGTTTAAGCAGGGGAACCTTCCGTGCCATGCATGATTTCAAACCTGCTGGACGCTCTTAGTGTATTACCAACAGTAACCTTGGAAACGGTGGTCCCAGCTCTTTTCAGGTCATTGACCAGCTCCTCCCGTGTAGTTCTGGGCTGATTTTTCACCTTTCTTAGGATCATTGAGACCCCACGAGGTGAGATCTTGCACGGAGCCCCAGTCCGAGGGAGATTGACAGTCATGTTTAGCTTCTTCCATTTTCTAATGATTGCTCCAACAGTGGAACTTTTTTCACCAAGCTGCTTGGCAATTTCCCCGTAGCCCTTTCCAGCCTTGTGGAGGTGTGCAATTTTGTCTCTAGTGTCTTTGGACAGCTCTTTGGTCTTGGCCATGTTAGTAGTTGGATTCTTACTGATTGTATGGGGTGGAAAGGTGTCTTTATGCAGCTAACGACCTCAAACAGGTGCATCTAATTTAGGATAATAAATGGAGTGGAGGTGGACATTTTAAAGGCAGACTAACAGGTCTTTGAGGGTCAGAATTCTAGCTGATAGACAGGTGTTCAAATACTTATTTGCAGCTGTATCATACAAATAAATAGTTAAAAAATCATACATTGTGATTTCTGGATTTTTTTTTTAAGATTATGTCTCTCACAGTGGACATGCACCTACGATGACAATTTCAGACCCCTCCATGATTTCTAAGTGGGAGAACTTGCAAAATAGCAGGGTGTTCAAATACTTATTTTCCTCACTGTATATAGATCATATAATACAATTTAATGAGAGCTAATAACAATGTATTACAATATCAATAACATAATAATGTCTGAAAGTAAATGTCAGTTACATTATAGCCTTTCATTTTACACAATATTTACTCAATTCACTCAGATATTCAGCAAATGTTTTAGGCATTTGTAAAAAATGTTGCATATTAAGGATGTCTTAAATAATGTCATAAATTGTTTTCATTTATCAGTTAACATCATACAAAATCCAGTAAACATATGAAAAGCTAAATCGATATTTGGTGTGACTACTTTTGCCTTAAAATCTTTTGAGAGATGGGCAGGATGTTCCACTTATTAAATAGTTTTCCAAAAAAAACTGATTAGTGAGGTCGACTAGTGAAATTTATATATATATATATATATATATATATATATATATATATATATATATATATATATATATATATTTTTTACATTTTAACAGTGGAACTTTTAAAATTAAGAAATGCAACATCTCTGAGAGGTTTTACCATGCTGACAGATTGCTTTGCGATGCTGTTCATACAATTTTGCACTTCCCTAGAATTGACATGGGAGAGCTAATCCTTCTGTTAATCGACAAAGTGGGTACAGATAAGCCGATGCCAACAATCTCAAAAAGCTAAATATGAGCTGATCAGTTAGCCAGGGAACGATTTCATTAACTTAGCATATTCAACAGGCTGTTGAAGGTGTTGAATGCATAGGAGTACTAGTTTACCTGTTGGCTAATATTTGTTTCTGAAGCAGCGTTGATCTCTCCTCCATGCGGAGTCTGTTCCAGCAATAGTTTGGTGTATGTTTCCTGCAGTCGCTTCTTAATTGCCCCTTCAGGTGCTGCCGGGCCCTTTGTAGCTCCTGAACGCTGTCTTTTGTAGAGCTCCTGGAGACGTTTATTCTTCTTCTCTTCCTCCTCTCTCTGAGCCTTCCTTTCCTCCACTTGCCGTTTCTTACGCTCCTCCTGTTTTTGAGCGATGTACATACGCACTGCCTCTGCATCATAGTACCGCTTCTTTGGTAAGTGCGGCTCTGGGGGCTCTAGTGTCCTTGTAGTCTTGGCAGGACTGGTACTGCGGGAAGCTCGGGTTGAGGCACGAACTCTGGAGCTGGGCTGGGCTGGTTCCCTTCTGCTGTCCTCCTCCAACTGAAGGTCATCTAGGATGCCACGGATGTCAGCTGAGAGGAGGTCTGTGTTGGAAGACTTGCCTCTATCCACCCCTGCTGATCTAGAGTGTCCAGCTGGCTCCTCAGGAAGCACGTGATTGCAAGGTTGTTCTGTTCTGTTGGGCCTAGAACGGCGGGTCCGCTCCAGACGAGAATCGGAGCTAGCGCGAGGAACAGGGTCTTCAAAAAAAGATGATGCAAAGATAAGGGAATATAAACTGTAAGAGCTGTTTTTTTTCCCATTCCATATTTAATTTAACTTGAATCAAAACAAAGCTATGAGGGATGAGTACAGTCTTATCAATAGGTTGTACCATCTTCAGATCCTGGGGTCAGCAGTTTTTGGTTAACTTCAAATATTTTTAAAATACGTTTTTTCCCAATGTTTTCATTCACATATATTTAAATATAACTACGTTATCTACCCTGACTAAGGTCCACTGCACCTGGCTGCAACCATTCAGGTGTTTGAGAGGTGTTTTTATACTTCTCAGTACAGGACAACCCCAATGGAAATTCCAATAAATTAGCTTAACTAAATCTAAGTTTCCTCTTTCTTTTGAAGGGGGAATTGTTTGGGGGCATAAGTCAACAAAATTACCCAAATACAAAGCATTTGCAGCATATGCCTCTATTTGTACATCTGAACTGAAAAAACATCTACTTCAGCAGTTGCTTGCATATTATGTTTAAATCAATACAGTATCGAGCACTTCTGTCTCTGCAGTCCAATAAATCAGTATTGCAGAGTCTGTACTGTATAAAGTCTGGGTACAGCCCAATGTATCTGGAAAAATCAGGCCGACTTGCATTGTGAAGTGAATCAGAAACACCAAGTCAAACCCTATTTATGGTCACTGAACAGTAAAGATTACCAATTTAGGGAGGCTTTCTGAATATTTTTGTATTAATAGACCTGATACTTGGTCTACAAGCTGCTACAACAAATGTGGCATTTAATAATTGCTGGAATTAAACATATTGAAACATTTGTCACAGACATCATTTGTTTGTTGCATCCAAAACCATTTAGCTTTTGATCCTTTGAAGGGATAGTTTACCCCACAATAAAAATTCTGTCTTCACTCATCCTCATGTTTTTCCAAATCTGTATGCCTTTTTTTCTTCTATGAAACAGAACAGATTATGTTGGCAGTCTGTTAGTCTCAGTCAACATTCACTTTGATTGCATCTTTTCAACCACTCAATAAAAGTGAATGATGACTGAGGCTATCATTCTGCCTAACATCTCCCTTTGTATTGCACAGAAGAAAGTACTTAAGTTTAGAACAGTGGTTCTCAAAGTGTGGGGCGTGCCCCGTGGGAGAGGGGGGGTGTGGAGGTATTGCAAGTGGGGGGCGAGGAAGACTGACCCATCCTCAAATCTCATTCATACATTCAACAAAAATAGTGAAAATACACATAAGAACCGATGTGCGCAATTTCTTTTCCTCTGCCTTTTCTCCAGACTTGTTTAAACTTTCGCCTGGCACTGCAGTGCATCCTGTGTGCGCAGCTCTCAAATGCCCAAAGCGTTGATGTCAGGTGCGCTCATGTAAACAAGGTCATTCTTGCATACATGGCAGTTTCAAATGAGTGACAAGGTGAAATACTCAGCGCTGGCTAGGATGCGACAAATCACAGTCAGTTATTATTATTTCTGGAGAAGGATTTTTTTTTTTTGCTTCAGACTGCTGAAGCATATTTCCATTCATAGATAAGAATCCTTGTAGTTATCAGATTTTTATAAAAAAAATAAAAAAAATTCTAGATTAAAACTGTCTCCAATGTGAAATAAAACTTTCTGGTAGTTAAATGCAGATGAATGGAGGATTCGGTTTTCTGAGAGGCCAAGCGCCCCCTGGAGTAACTTTTCATTCAGATTTCATTGTATTTTTAAATAAAACCTTTTTTGTTAAATGAAGATGAAAGAAAATGTAGTTTAATCTTTTAAAAGCATTTTTGTTTTTTGTAAAAAAACAGGGGGGCAGAAATTATTTTTTTCAAAGGGGGTCGTGACCCGAAAAAAAATTGAGAACCACTGGTTTAGAACAACATGAGGGTCAATAAATGCTAATCTTTGGGTAAACTATCCCTTTAAAAACTACTGGCATTACACTAATTTAAGCTAAAATTCACACTAAAGCCCTGACAAGGTCACAATTCTGTTGTGCATCCAAAATCAAAAAAGCCAAAAACATGTAACTTCTGGCTATTCAAGGCTAAATTAATACTTATATTTAATGACCACATGAGTGTTTTGTTTGTGAATTGGCTGAGCTCAGAGTTGTAGCCATGGCAATGGGGACGGGGTCTGGCAGATAATGCTCCTCTCACCTGTTCTCATCTGTCTCTCTGTGGACTGTGCCCGGGGCTCTCTGTGTAACCGTGACGCTGGCCCCAACATCATCTTCACCAGCTTCTGACCATCTCGCCATGATGACGTGCTGATTGCTATGGAGACAGGTTACCCAGATGCATTAAGGATCCAGTTGTTCCCATTAATAATTTGTACTTGTACAAGAGTGATTAATGCACAGCGGAAAGTATGACAAAGTAATTAATAATGAACAGTCAAGAGTAACGGCTCTGAATAATATTTACACAGATGTTTCATTAAAACAAAACCCTTGTTAAAGACTACTCGTCTTCAAAGAAATAAAAAACCCTGCTCACATTTAATTAAAAACAACATAGTGAAATCAGAATTGACACTTAGTGAGCATAATTCATCAGTGCGTGTTATATAAAGACAAATATCAAGGTGATGATATTTGCATAATCCCAACCTTACCCTAAACCAAAGCCTCACAGAAACCGGTTGATATCAGCAAATTAAGCATAACATTAATTTGTCCACTCTGAGCAATTCAAATAGAAAGGACCACTTCAAATGTCCTCACAAGTTGATTTTCATTTCACTATATTTGTAAGGAAATATAAAACAAAAATCTAGCTCTCCCAAGTACAGCCAAACCAGTACACACAAACACATGTGGAAAGAGTGACACCTCTCCACCTGTCAACAAGGCCACAGCAGATTGAGCTGGGACATATCAAGCATTCCTGTGCAAGTGTCGCAGCAACCATCCTGTTAATCTGCATGCTACATTCTGGAAATGTATGTGGGGATAAGAGCTTTTGCTTGTTTTTACCACACGGTTGCCAAAAATAAATAAAGGATGTACAAAACTACATATTTTCAAAATATACTAATTTGAAAATTTGGGTTGCTTGAATGAATAGTCAACTGTTTAATAAGCTGGTTTCGGGTTCACCTGACCATGATTGGACAAACATTACTTTCTGAAGGACTTTCCGTAAGATGAATTATTGTGCTCACTAAAAGCTGGTCAGAGATCTACGAAATTGAACAGGGTGTAAGAGATGTGTTTTTTAACTTGACATGCCTTCTAAAAACACAACAATCATGGCCGATCATCTCACTTATCAAATAGTCAGTTATGGACGACTAGTTGACCATTGTTACTTATACCTAACTTGCACATTTTCCAGTGCAGATGATTTAACCATCACATGTAACTGTTCTACACACTATAAAATGTTCTGATCTTGATTACAATATAATTTGCTTAAACAAGCTGCAGTTGTTTGCTTGAAAGAAAGAGTGTGAAAGAGAGCTCAGACCTGGTTTAGGATTGGAGTCTGGTGCAGAGGAAGACCTGTGCACTTTCCTGACAGGCTTGGATGGTTTCTTCTTGTTGGCCCGCTCTCGATCTGCAGGTCTCTGCTTTGGTTTTACACTCTCTGCTGTGAAGGGATGGGGAAGACAAATGAGTCGGGTAACACAGTTTATCACACTAAACTTGCATCAACAAAAAGAAACTGAATCAACCAACCACATAAAATGGCACACATTTTAAACAGCGACAATATTGACATCATGGAGAACAGGATTTTACTTGCGCTTAAAAAATAAAACAACAACACTGGAAGTGAAGCTGCATGTCTTCTCAGAATCAGCACACACAAATCAGCTGTAAAGCTTGACGCTAGACTTAAGCAATGGTAAAGTGGGTGAAATTTATAGCACTCTAGCACTCTATTTTTTGAAGTCAATTAATTTAACTTTAGATGTAGACAGTGCCTGATTATAATGAGTAATTATAGTTATAGAGGAAATTTTGTTTTGACACTTCATGACGCACAACTCGCTTCCCGTATAGACAGGGTTTTACATTTACAACATAATGCTGCAAAATGGTTATTTAAAACTAAATGAGTAACATGGATGGATTGCAGTGAAAAAATAAAAAGCTATGGCCCCTTTAATGACATCATCTCAAATCTACTGCAGCCAAACAGGGAGATGAACTGCATTGTAATTGTATATTATAAATTAGCTTGTTTCATATTGCTATCCTAAGCAACTATTTTTGAGCAAACTGATGCAATCCTTTCATATAAAACTCTTAAGAACCTTCAGGATTGAAATGATAACTCATAACTATGGCTTTGGCAGTACGCTGGTTTGTTTTTTTAAACATGTGTTTTGACCTTTAATGTGGTTTTAATTCTGGATGTACAAAACATTTATACATTTCCAGTAGAAATACATGAATTTGTGTGTGTGTTTGAAGTTGCATTCAGTGGTGTGTATACCAGTAACACTGGCCCATTGCCTGTTCATTACTCATCCTACTTTCTTACTCAATAGGGGGCCTAGATTAGGAGATAAAACATGATTGAAGTCAATCACGTCAAAGGATAAGCGTTTTAATTCCACCTTATTAAATAACATCCCCATTCACTATGCAGCAATTTGGCTGAAAAAAAAAAGAGAATTACTTAAATGCAAAACATTTATATCATCAGTGGTTTAAAGATGACAACAATTAGCTGTGCATGACCAAGACATTGCAACCTTTTTATGGC
The DNA here is from genome assembly GCF_025860055.1 of Xyrauchen texanus. Classification (NCBI taxonomy): domain Eukaryota; kingdom Metazoa; phylum Chordata; class Actinopteri; order Cypriniformes; family Catostomidae; genus Xyrauchen; species Xyrauchen texanus. The sequence goes on along the minus strand of NC_068302.1, from coordinate 32,895,829 downwards.
TCTGTATACCTGTGAGCTGTTGTGTCAGGTCTTTGTACATTTCCCTGCTTAAATTCTGGAAATCCTCCTGGGCCCACACTTTTCCATCAGGTGTGCGAATTTTAGTTTCTCTTGTGTTGAAGCCTAGAAGTTGAAAAAACACAGCAGTGAGCTTCCTCTTGCTCAACAACCTCAAATATTTAACTGATGTTTTATCCCAAGTATCTTACAATACTCTAATCACAGGGATAGCGCTCATAGAGCAACCTGAGGTTAAGTGTCCTGCTCAAGGGCCAATGGTGATTACTCTTGGATTGCCCATAATTTGGAGTTTGAACCGACCAGTGTAGGTTACTAGGCCAAGTTTCACCTTTCATCCCTGAAGTCATCTTACCTTTATAAATGGGTGCCGGAGGGGCTGGGGCCACTTTACGAACTTTAGCATTGGGTGCTGTGATACTGTGTCCTGCCTCCCCAATTCCCACTGGCTTATCCAGGTATCCCTGCAGATTGTTTCTATCCATAGCCTCCTCCAGATGTTCCCTCTGTTTGCGAATTCGCTCTTTCAGCTTTTGTAGTTTATCGTCTGGTTGCCGTCGTCGTAGGTTCTCTAGCCGTAGTGAAGCGGAGACTGAACCCGGGCTGGACACCAGGAAAGAGTGAGACATCTCAGCCTGTGAGTGTGTTTTGGGCTTGACCTCTGACCCCGTTGTAGCTTGGTCAGGATGGTGAATGGTGTTAAGAGCAGACAGATCATTGAGGTAGCGTACAGATGTACCGTCTATAGCTGAGGAGTGGGTGCTGTCCAGTTCTGCAGTCTGCATGTCTCGGGTGTCACGCTGATAGACCAGCCGGCTTAGGACACAGTCCGGCTGAGAGACACCCACATCCACTGGTAGCGAATGGGGGTCGGGTTCAGAGTGCATCTGGGACACTGACAGTGGAGAATCTTCCCTATAAAAACCAGGAAAATGCAGCACACACTTAAGAGCACTTGAGAGGTTTTAAACGCTTAAACCTCTGTAACCCAGCTGGCAAGCAGACATGAAGGAGGAAGTGTCAACTACATGTGCGCTGAATCTCAAACAAAAGAAGCAGAAGTGGCGGTTCCTCTATCAAATACTTTAATGAGTTTAAGAGGATTTAACAGTGAACTCACAAATAACTTATGGGTATAAAACCTGCACTCAGTGACTTCTATACTCCACAGCCAAATCTGAAAATAAATTCTTCCAACTAAAGCATGTTTTGAATTTAATCATTCAGCAGTAATAACCAAATATTGAGCCAGTGTTCTCCTCTTTGTAACAACCATAGATTGTTATAATTGTTTTTTGTGTGCGTGACAATTTTCACATTTAACCCACTGAATAATTGTTTTAAATTACCTGTATGAAGCGAGTGGTTCTCTAAACTCTACGGTGCTAGGCTTCCTGGCATTGTTGTCCAGAGTGCTGTTCCTCAGTGGACTTCGGGAACTTTTGTCTGGACTACGGCGACTCCGTGTTCTGGACTTGGACCCACTTTCATCCACACGATGCCCATCTGTAAGAAATACATTTAAGAAATTCTATATTTTAGGTGCTGTATGTATTTCTTTAACACAATTTATATAACCTTTCAGCTTTTTTGACTTTCACTTAAATAGTCCTGAGATGTAACCTTTTCTTTTGGTAAATATTCTGTGAAATCTCTCAATGAGGTAAAAAAAAAAAAAAACTTTTACAAAACAAATAATAAAACATATAAAACAATGCAAGAGTCAAAGGGGAAACAGCTGTTTTCGTATAGCACATAACTTCTTGACATGTCATGTGAACTACCCATTTTTCTTCTACATTTTCTCTGTTTATTCTCATCTATTTCTATATCTACATATTTATTATAAATCGAATCATTAAGTGCAAAAAGCTTTGTGAAATATCTATTATCCCAGATGAAAATATCAGCTAAGAGCATAACACAAACTATAAATCTTAAATGTTCACAACACAAAGATTTAAAACACCTACAGTAGCACAGGGATATAAAGTATTCTCTACTGGCTTGCCTGTTTGTGTACGTGATAGAGGATGTGGCTGTGTCTCACCTCTGCGGCTTATTTTCAGACTGCCACTAAAAGTTGCTTTCTTTGTGTCAAGCACCACATCCAGAAGCACTCCAGAGCCAGGTGCAGCCTCCAGACGATTCTCAATGTGCCGTAACTGAGACAAGACCATATTCAGCCATTCAGTCAAATGATGCACTCGTGGAATAATTATTATTTCAGATATACCAAACCTACAGGGTGTATCTCAAAGTGAATTATAGGTTGAGCAAATAATGTTTTTAATCTTGTCTTGATCTCTGTATGAGAAGCTATTTATAACTGGGCTTCTTTAGAACTTAAGAAGAAATGTATCACAAATGACACATCCTGTATGTAACAAATATCTGAAGGTATCATGCTTTTGCATCATAAGTAGCCCAGCACCTAAAACACAGGTTAACACAAATACTTACGGCAGCTTTGGTCTGATTTAGACTATTCCAGGCATTTGATATCTCTGTTGAGAAAAAACTTTATCATAAGCAACTACACAAACATACAACTGTCTCTATCAAACTGGTTAATTTAGGTGTTTATAATTATGTTGCCAGCATAGCGTGACATAGTTGGACATACCTCTCCTGTTATCCTGCCCAGAGAGGGCAGGCTGGGATGAGACAGCAGCTGGCGGCCCCGCCTCACTTTGGAAGCGACTCCACATCGCTATGACAACCTGTGAGGAAGAGGGAAAGAGAAAAACAAACAATGTAAGACAGCCAATTATCTCGTTAGCACCTGCAGGCAAACACTGTTTCCTTTGGAATTGGCTTGTGGCTGGGACTTTATCCTTAAGGGGCACTGAAACACATGACTCCATTCTCAGTACTCAACGGTGTCCTTTCTGCATTCACTATGATTATGAACGAGGCTTAAAATTTGGCCAAACCACAAGTTTAACTGATGGTTATCAGGCAAATAAGCGATGAGAGCATTCACTTTCTTTTTCAACATTTCTAAATGTTATGAAACTCACCGCCGGCCTCAAGGTGTCTATGAAAGTGAAAACCACTCACTGTTGGACACTTAAAGGGATAATTCACCCAAAAATTAAAATTCTCTCATAATTTACTCACGCCATCCCGTATGTGTGCGACTTACTTTCTTCTGCCGAACACAAACAAAGATTTTTCAAGAATATTTCAGCTCTGCAGGTCCACACAATGTAAGTGAATGGTGACCAAAATTTTGCAGCACCAAAATGCACTTAAGGCCAACATAAAAGTAATCCACACAGCTCCAGAGGTTAAATCCATATCTTCAGAAGTGATATGATAGGTGTGAGTGAGAAGCAGATCAATATTTAAAAATGCCTGAAGGGAGGGTAGAGTCACATGGGGTAACCTCCTCGTGGTCGCTATAATGTGGTTCGTTCTCGGTGGGGCGCATGGTGAGTTGAATGTGGATGCCGAGGTGGATGGCGTGAAGCCTCCTCACATGCTATTTCTCTGTGGCAACGCGCTCAACAAGCCACGTGATAAGATGCACGGGTTGACGGTAGGGCTGCACAATTAATCGAAATTAAATCGAAACCGCGATATAACATTTTGCGATTATTAAATTGCAAAGGCTGTGATTTAATTAAATAAACTAGTCTGCTCCCTTCAAAGTTTATTTGCGATGCTCAGTCCAGTCTATATTAAATTAGCTTATTGTTACAGTTTTTTCAGAGCGGTTCTGTGCTCCACAACTCCCTCTCATGCTTAGAGTAACAGAAGTGATCGGAGTTCGTTCCGTTTGCTTCCATGCGTTAAACGCTTTTACACTAAACTGGCGCATCCTGTGTGAAATGTTTTTTATTATTATCTGCGGTAGCAGCATCTCAGTCTCCGCAAGAAACAGGTATCATAATAATAATCGCAGAATACAAGATGGGGTATAATTCAAACATATTTATTAAATGATTGCTGAGCAAACAGTATTAACAGTAACACCTGTAGAGTCCAGAAACATCTCTTCATTCTCCTGTCATCGTTTATTTCAGGAGAGAGTGTCGCCCTTATTACACTCCCGGCAGAAACAAGTGAAAGCGGAACTAATATTACCAACATCCAACAAAATGAAAAGGAAGGAACATACTTATAATAAATCTATATCAAATATTTAGTTACTATAATATAATGCATTGTTAAATTAAATATAATAAAATAATGAATACAAATAATTTAATTAATTGGTGACAAACTAACCAACATTTTCACTTTAAATTTAATTAAACCAATGGGTTATCAGTTCAACTTCAGTTTGACATTAAGCCTCATTCTTTAGGACTATCTTATATACAGTAAGGAATATTTTGTATAAGCCTACTAGTTTTTAAGGTCTAAAATAAAGCGTAACATTTATATTTTGTGTATACTGAATTATTCAATCAATCAACATTATTTTTGACAGCAAAAACTAGGCAGCAACTATGGTTTTACCAACAAGCAAATTTAGTTAGCAGTGACATTGAGCAGAAAGCTTACATATAACCAGATTTGACAGAGCTGCTGATAAAAAGTTAAATGATCAGCATCGATTGACGAGATGAAAATTGGAGATCGGTGTCGGATGTTAAAATCCTGATTTGAGCATCCCTAATATTCAAGTTGACTGTTTCAAAAACTAATGTTGATGATTAGTGGGCTATACATGGTGGATGGTAACATTTGGATATGAAGAATACTTTGTTTCACTGTTTATATATTTATTTGTTTGTGGTTGAACTGAAAAAAGGTCTCAGTTTGTTTCTTTTTAAGAGGGCTCAAATATGATATCTCCAGTAGCGTTTTTGCAGTTGAACATGTGGAAAACATTACCGTCATAATCGCATTACCATCAAATCGCAATCGCAATATTTTTCTAAATGATAACAATATGACTTTTTGTCCAAATCGTGCAGCCCTAGTTGACGGTCTCAGACGCGGAGGCACCTGAGATTCATCCTCCGCCACCCGGATTGAGGTGAGTCACTACACGACCTTGAGGAGCATCGTGATTCAATCATTTTAAATTGGGTGATAAAAAAGAATGTGATTAGACAAAAATAAAAGAAAAATGTGAAAGTGGAGATTGAAAGTAAAAAAGGACTTAATATTGATCTGTTTCTCATCCACACCTATCATATCACTCCTGAAGATTTGGATATAACCACTGGAGTCAAATAGATACATTTTATGCTTCCTTTATGTCCTTTTGGAACTTTAAAATTTTGGTCACTTGCATGGTATGGACCTACAGAACTGAAATATTCTTCTAAATATCTCCTTTGTGTTGTTCAGAAGAAAGTAAGTCATACACATCTGGGATGGCATTAGTGATTAAATGATGAGAGAACTTTCATTTTTGGGTGAACTATCCCTTTAAAGAAGTTGTACAGCTAATCTTAACTAGAGTTGTTCTCAGTGAAACTCCTGCATCAAATCAATGTTAAATATAATAATCATTCAATTAAGTGAAGACTATTCCAATGAATTTAGTTTTTCAATATTTTTTTTTTCTTTCAATTTCTGATGTCTACATGACAATACTGTAAGATACCTGAAGAACTTCAAGAACTGTTTACCTACTATTAATATAACTATAAACTTAATATAACAAAAAAATGTAATGGGGATATAAATTAAGTAAACAGAAAGTGACTGTTTTATTGCATGTATTTCAAGACTTTTAAAGCTACAAGGGTTCAAGCAACAGCGTCAACATAGCTGAAAATACCCCGGGCCCAGACATGTGATGGTGACAGAGGAAGACTGGGTCATTTGAACACTTTGAAAAGCTCTAAGCACTGCCATTATAACATTGTGTCCCTGTCCTTGTACATCTTCAGTGTGTGATATCAAGCAAGAATATTCAATGGACAATTCTGGGGTAATAACACTGAAGTCTCAAGTATTGTCACAAAAGCACAAAGTATTTCAAAGGAACCCTGAAATGAATTATACTGTATTAATTAGTGATGCACCGAAATGGAAATTCTGGGCCGAAACCGAAATTCAGGATGCACTTGGCCGAAAACGACTTTTTTTTTATACCCATTTTAAAATCATTTTATATAATATATATATATATATATATATATATATATATATATATATATATATATATATATATATATATATATAACTGTATTAATATTATACTTTTTAATTCATCTGAATTGAAAAACTACTGAATCAATAAAATGATCACACTTTATTATTACACTTTTATTGAAACACACCAAAATTGGACAGAAAATATTATAACAATATTAAATATATTATTCTTTATAAATATATATTCAGTTCTTTAACAATCAAATTCAACAGATTTTAGTTTTTTTACCAATTATCCAATAAATGTAATGCAAAACAGCAGTCAAGTAATGAACTTAGCAGCTCTATGCTAGCATCTTGCAAATACAAAAAGTTGAAATATGCTACACAGTAACTTTAATGAAAACTACAGGCAAAACACAGAACGGCAGAGGGCCTCCATTCTGTTTATGTAAACGTATTTATACTTTAATATAAAATGATTGTGCAAAACAACAGTGCAAAACAGCAGTAATTGAACTAATGTGTATGTGTTCTTTTGCTGTGCTTGGGCAGATAAATACCAGCGTGCAATCCGCGCAAGCAACGGAAAGCGATCTTTGTTCATGCGGCAGTAGTCAAGAGGATTGTCGCGTTCGCAATATGAGCGAAGCGATCGACTGTGTTCCGCAACTGCTTTCGGGTCCTTGAATAATGTATAACGTGCGAGGAAGGGCACCCGGTGGACTTTCTGGTGCCCTCCTAGGTAAAGATGGTGCCCTATACAAACTGCGTAGTACGCGAATAGGTTGAGGCAGTACTGCTTATTAGTATTATATAGTATTTCCACACCACTGACATCGGCCATCGCTTGGCAGCACCGTGATTATGATTAGATCGATTGAGAGTGAAACCGGAGCACTGAGGGGCCGGGAGGCATATACATCGGCTCATATTTTCAGCCTTTTTTCTCTTTCGGCAAAAACAAAAAATGCAATTTTCGGCCGAAAATGTTGTGCATCCCTAGTATTAATAATGCATGCATAAGAAATAGCTACCTCAGAAGGCTGCATATTTTAGCACTATGAGTGAATTTCAGACCGATATACTGACAAGCAGCGGTGAAGATTAATTAAAACCAGTTTCGCCACTTCTCTAGCAGTAGCAAATGAGGTAACAGAGACACCAAATGTGTCTGGTATGTGGAAAACCACATTGCATGCAATCAATAAAAATAGTACGTTCTGTAAACCAGCTTTCGCTTATGACACAGCTCTTGTTTATTGTCTAAGCCCTGATCAAACTTGATCTAGAGACACTCAAGTTTTGCATCTCAAACATTCCACCCATGTCATGACAGTTTACAAACAAATGACCTTAATAGTGATCAAGTCCGATTACTGACAGTCTCTGTCTAGCTACATTTTTTTACATCTTCAAGCCAACATGTTTAAAGGAATATTCAGTGTTCAATACAAGTCAAGCTCACTCAACAGCATTTGTGGAATAAAGATTGATTACCACAAAAAAAAAGTTTGTCTCCTGCCTCTTTTTCTTGAAAACAAGCAAAAATGTAGGTTACATTGAGGCACTTACAAAGGAAGTGAATGGGGCCAATTTTGAGGGATTAAAGGCAGAAATGTGAAACTTATAATTTCATAACTTTTTTATTATTATTTATCTGTAAAAACTTATTTTTGTTGTGAAGTTCTTTAAAGTGTCATTTTACAGTTGATTTAGGGTTTGTTGACACTGCATAGTTATGGCAACATAGTTGCAAAATTGGCTATAACTTCACACAGAAAAGGTAAGCAAGTGATTTTATCACACTAAAATCATGTTACCACACATATTATATTTATGTCTTTTGGTTATACTTTTGAAATAGTATTTTAACATTTCCAGATTGGCCCCATTCACTTCCATTGTAAGTGCCTCACTGTAACCAAGGGTTTTGCTTTTTTTGCCTAAAATTTATATTAGATTTTCCTTTAATTAAAAACCATTTCCAATTCAAAGAAAAATGAATGCCAAAATCAGATGATACCATGTGTATGTGTGTGATGTTCAAAGGAACTCTAATTAGTCAGGGAATAACAAGACCACCTGTGACACTCACTTGTCCATGAAAGGGATTTAAAGTGCAACAGAGCAAGTGCTTCCACAGTGTGCGCTGCCCTGGTGATACTGACAGAAGCCATAATATGTTCTGATACTTTTTGAACTATTTAGCACTTCTCACAATGATCAACATAAGCACAAAGAATCAAAGCTTTCCCAGTTTAAATGTCCTAAGTGCAAAGTATCTGCCAAGAAAAGAAAACATTTTACTTTGATTTACCTATAAAAAGATCCAACATATTCATCTATACACTCTCTCTCACTACTCAAATCTACATGATGCTGTCCTAAAAAGGCAAAACGCAGTACCAACACTGGCAGATAAAAAGCTTCAAGGTTACTTGGCTTTATTGTGGATTTTGAAGTTGCTACAATATTCACACTCTTATTTCTCTGCATCCGAGCATAGTTGAGCTAAGCCAAATTCTTTCTAGTAGTCAGTCATCCACTGGTGGCCATCTTTGAAACGCTCCCACAAAGCTATTTCCAGTAAGGACGTGCAGCTCGTAACTACTTGAATGGGGAAAGGATGAAATCTCCAAAACAGTTGGTCAAGACTTCGATCAAAGAACACATTTCAAATCAGCAGTAAAATCTGACAACAATGGAATCATAAATTGTGCTTCTTTACCTCAGATTGCACACACACATGCACATTCTTGAGTTGATTGACAGGCGATTTGTATCCTGATAGGGATGCGTGATATATTGGTGGCCGTTATATTATTGGCCGATAACCGGGAAAATACAATTATTATCATTGCGCCGATAATGGAATTAACGCCGATATTTTGTTATGAATTATTTGCTTGCAACTGAGAATCTCTGACAGCCTGCGGCTTCTTTCCTTCTGACACTGCATGTATACATACACAATGTGTCTGTGTGAGTGAAAGCTAAAGTCATGTCAATCTGTGAGGATTATTTCAACATCAATGCACCTTGTTACATTGTTTTGGGGCTGGTTTTAGTCATTTGCTGTAGTAACAACATGCCATTTCAAATATTCTGAGGCAATAAACGAACAAAAACATGCGTTACTTGGGGGAAATGAAGAAACATTTTTCATGAAACATAAAAGAATGTCAGAAATAACACATCATTACTTACAGCACTGAGATTAAAACAAGCCCAAACACAACCTAAAATGTTACATTTATCTTGAAATAATTCTCACAGTGTGACGTGAGATGGTCAAAAACACTAGTTTGTGAATTAAATTAATCTGCTTGTTATGTATTTTAGAAGTTGAGACTTTTCTAATATTATGACACATGACTATTCAATTTGTATGATGTTACCTATTCCCATTAAGATTGTGGTGTTCTCATTTCACAAGTTATACAGTGGATCTATAACAGATGAGCACTGCAAAACATCTGTGAATGAGATGTGCATAAACACAATGCCACACATAACACACACAAAACCACCACTGCACTTGCAGGCTGACTGCTATAGTAAATATTACACCATCTATACCGAGATTAGGGTTAGTATTGTGTTTTGTTGTTTTATGTTCATGCGATTTATTGCCTCATTTTGGTTTAATGCAATACTACAGTTTAACAACTTTACAACCACCTGCCTAATATCATGTAGGTCCTCCTTGTGCCGCCAAAACAGCTCTGACCCTTCGAGGCATGGACTCCACAAGAGCTCTGAAGGTGTCCTGTGGTATCTGGCACCAAGACATTAGCAGTAGATACTTTAAGTCATATAAATTGTGAGGCGGGGCCCTCTATGGATCGGACTTGTTCGTCCAGCACTTCAAATAGATATTCTCTCTCTATTAGGGAGTCATCAGGACACTAATAAATGGGCACCAATACAATTTATGCAAGTGTACTGTCATTTATTTGTCATTCAAATCAGCAAACATCTGTAATATAGGAACATTTCTGGTTCATGTTACATCTGCTAAACCTTAAATAGTAGCAAGACCAGAATCCAAGCTTTTAAACAACACATTTTAAATTAGAAGCGTTTAATGAATTAGCTAGCATTTCCAGGTTTAAGGATTAAAAAATACAAAAAATAAATAAATAATTATATTGGTCATAATGAGCTGTAAAATTATAGGTTATTGGTATTGGCCCAGAAATTCCATATTGGTGCATCACTACTGGTAGTTAACGTAATTAAAAATTAGTTCAGGAGATGTATAGGAGTAAATAGAGTAGAATGGTGCAGGACTCACCCTCTTGCAGCTTTATTCAGAGAGACATGAGTCTGTCTTGTCTTCCAGACTGCTGGACACATCAGTCAGCTAGCGATTCTGCCCAACACTCCATCTGCAATAAGACCCAGTGGAAAAGGACGATGTTACATCAAATGCTTGCACTGAGACACTCCCAAATCTGAGACTATTAAAATTATTATATGAATCCAACTGATTAATAAGTACATAACATTCAGCCAGCAGACAGTTACACTGATCAGCCACAACATTAAAACCACTGACAGGTGAAGTAAATAACATTTATTATCTTGTTACAATGGCAAAATGGGCAAGTTTAAGGATCTGCGTGACTTTGACAAAGGCCAAATTGTGATGGCTAGATGACTGGGTCAGAGCATCTCCAAAACAGAAGGTCTTGAGGGGTGTTTCCGGTATGCAGTGGTTAGTACCTACCAAAAGTGGTCCAAGGACGTACAACCGGTGAACCGGCGACAGGGTAATGGGCTCCCAAGGCCCATTGATGCGTGTGGGGTGCGAAGGCTATCCATCTGGTCTGATCCCACAGAAGAACTACTGTAGCACAAAACTGCAGAAAAACGTAATGCTGGCTATGACAGAAAGGTGTCAGAACAAACAGTGTATTGCAGCTTGCTGCGTATGGGGCTGGGTAGCTGCAGACCGGTCAGAGTGCCCATGCTGACCCCTGTCCACAGCCAAAAGTGCCTACAATGGGCATGCGAGCGTCAGAACTGGACCATGGAGCAATGGAAGAAGGTGGCCTGGTCTGATGAATCACGTTTTCTTTTAGATCATGTGGAAGGCTGGGTAAGTGTGCGTCGTTTATCTGGGAAAGTAATGGCAGCAGGATGCACCATGGGAAGAAGGCAGGCCAACCGAGGCAGTGTGATGCTCTGGGCAATGTTCTGCTGGGAAACCTTGGATACTGGCATTCATGTGGATGTCACTTTGACACGTACCACCTACCTACAGATTGTTGCAGACCAAAAACACTCTTCATGGAAACAGTATTTCCTGATGGCAGTGGCCTCTTTCAGCAGGATAATGTGCTCTGCAACACTGCAAAAATTGTTCAGGAATGGTTTGAGGAACATGGCAAAGAGTTCAAGGTGTTGACTTAGCCTACAAATTCTCCAGATCTCAATCCGATTGAGCATCTATGGGAAGTGCTGGACCAACAATTCCGATCCATGGAGGCCCCACCTCGAAACTTACAGGATTTAAAGGATCTGCTGCTAATGTCTTGGTGCCAGATACCACAGGACACATTCATAGGTCTTTATGAGTCCATAACGGGTCAGAGCTGTTTTGGCGGCACCTACACGATATTAGGCAGGTGGTTGTAACGTTGTGGCTGATCAGTGTATATGCTGCATTACGTTCATTACTCTAGCTTTTCTCACATAAATATTGGGATCAATACAGGTAACTATAGCAACTGACTTGGCCTACAGTAACAAATCATGAGCGTCAGTCTGTGAAAGGAAAAGGAGACATTTCAGATTTGCATAATCAGCAGAAAGAGACCTCTGCTACAAAAATGCCAGATCAGATTAAAATACATCCTGTTATTTACTAAAGCAAAGTAAAAGTCAAAGGGTAAAAAAAAAAAACAGACGAGCGAGCAAGTAAAGAAGATAATTTACAGCCTGAGAACAAGAGGAACTAAACTGGATAGCATCCGATTAATTACAAAAACACAAATACATCTCCATGTACACTACAACACTCTAGAAAAACAAAAGAGTATGAAAGAAAAATACGTTCAAAAGAACATACGAACATTGAGAAATACATAGGCGTAACATATCAACAACACCCAAGTGTCAATCACAAATACAACTTCACATAAACTACACTACTGACTTAGGAATATACCACCTAGCGAACTGAATCAACCTACCAATAACCAACTAACATATTAGACGTCTGTTGAACCAAACAGCATCTACCCAAGAACAATTTCACAATATCTAACCAATATTGTCTAACTGTGTATGTAAATTCTCTGAGGTAACTTATTGCTAGCAGCTGCTGCTAACCGGCTAAATCATGAAAGCTCTCGAACTAACAAACTTTTTCTTTTCTGTGTTCTGTTTGTCTTTTGCTGGGCGTATAAATCGGAATTGAATTGTTCAATACCTACCTAAAAAGTGTATTGTCTATCCGCTTTTCGGTATCTGTTTCCCGGCTTTAATGATAAGTTACAACTGAAGTTGGCTAGATTTGACGGTCCGCCATTATCCGAACAACTGTTCCCGGAAGTTCACGTCGGAGAGATTCACAAACTCGCGAGACTTTCGAGCAGAAAGTCAGGTGCTTTTTTTCTTGGTTGTGTTTGACCTCTAGTGTTCACTAATGGAGCTAAACCAAACAACTGAAGAAGAGTCTTATGATAAACTGTTGCTATGGTGTTCTGCACAAATGCCTCCTAAAATGTTAGCCGTAATACTATGTATTTTACACACACACACACAAATGGCTAGGGTTGGTAAGTAACGTAATACATGTAACGGGATTATGTATTTAAAAATACAAAATATAAGTAACTGTATTCCACTACAGTTACAGTTTAAATCATTGGTAATTAGAATACAGTTATTTTCAAAAAGTATTTTGATTAGGCCTACTAAAAAGATTACTTTGCATTTTATTGTCATTTGTTTAATTTAATAATTAGTCCTTTCAGTTGGAAAACATTTACATGGTAACCAGAGACTGGTTGACCTGCCCTGCCATTTCACAGCCAACACAATTTTTGCTACCTCTTTTTCATAATGAAATACTCTCCAATTCAATATGAAAGTATTGGTCCGTACTTCCAGAGCTGTAGCAAGGTAATCTGGGCCCCTTTCCTATTAAAAAATACAGTTTAGAATTTGTTGTGGGGCCCCCTGGACAATTGGGCTCCTAGAATCATTACCACCTTTCACCCCTCTAGCTTCAGCTCTGCGTACATCAGTCTAAATTGCGTGAAAATGAAAGAGGCACAGTATTGGTGCTGTTTAGCATATTAACAAAGGCTCTGACCATAGAATTGTCAAACATGTAATGTGGTGTCTCTGAGTTCAGTAGTATATCAATAGTCTATCCATACATAAATAAAAACACTCAACATTGAGAGATTCAGACATGCCACAGAAAGTATTTTGTTGAGGATGCATAACCTAATAAGACCTGACAAACATTCCATATATCCAAATTCAACCTCAAAAAGATTCATTAAATTCCCTCAAATGAATTGAGTAATGGCATCTCCAAAACATGTGTAATTAGATTACCTTAACTTGGTGATTATAAAGAATTAACTTAACTATTTATATTAAGGTAATTAGATGCAAGTAGGCTTAACTCAGATTTCCTATTTAAATGTTTCTACTTAATCATTTTAATTGAATTGACTTAAATTTACAGTAGGTCGTACAGTAACACAGCTTAAATAAAGAAGAAAACAAGTGATTCTAACTCAATCCTTAGACAAACATATTTCTCAACAGAAATGCATAGACACCTGTCCTTCAGTTGCTCATGCACAAGGATAACTGAGATAGTGTTAACATGGTCCAACTTGACCAAAGGTGGCTCAAACTCTAATGGTGACATCACACATAACAACTACTTGCAACAAAACAATATAAATAATACTACAAAAGAGCTAAAACATCTATGAAATCTTAATAACAACTATTTAAATGCCAATGGTTCGAGATAAGCTAAATCGACAGCATATGTGGCATAATGTTGATTACAACAAAAATGTATTTCGACTCCTCCCTCCTTTTCTTTAAAATGGTAACGAAGTTGTAAAATTGGCTATAACTTTATTTTGTCACATTAAAAGTGTTTTTATCACACTAAAATTATGTTTGCACACATAATCCTTTATGTCTTGTGGTTATACTTTTGAAAAAGTGAGTATTTTAACATTAAAAAAAATGGCCCCCCATTAATTTCCGTTGTAAGTGCCTCACTGGTACCTCGATTTTTAAAAAATTAGATATTCCAATATAAATGAATGTCAGAAGAAAAACTTGTGGCCAATTTGACGCATATCCCAGAAGCATATATAGGGATGAGTGGGCCACACTTGTTTAAAGCAGCTCTCAAACTTTTTGATTACAAGGTCTCTGATTGTCTATGTCAATATTTAAAGGCCTTCTTCCTCCCTGAATACATAAATAAAATCTAAAACAATCATCAGAGCATGTCGCTCAGCAGTACATTTTCACCAGAGTGAGAAACATAACCTCAGTTATCTTGAGGTCCACTTGGAAGTTTACTGAGGCCCCCTTGTGGGCCCCGTCCCCCTGGTTAAAAACCACTGGTTTAGAACAACCACAGAGCACCATTAGGCAAGTCCCTGAAATTAATGAATTGGTTATGAATGCCAAAAAGGAGGAGGATGAACCATTTGCAGGCAAAAGTGTGAGATCTAATGAAAATTTGTCGTAGATAAAAGTTAATAACTTAGATATCAACAGTTTATTCAGTACATAGAATGCATATTGTGCTCTGCTACCTAGGGTAAAAACAGGTAATGTGGGACAATTTCTGATCATTTGTCATTGCTGTTGATTTTAAAATATGATCACTATGGCTAAATCAGTGTTATAATAGTTTAGTATAAATGCTGATATTTAGTAATGGACTACATAATGATACAGTAGATCAGTGGTTCCCAACCCTGTTGCCCCCAACACCGTATATTTTGTATATCTCCCTTATCTGAGACACCCAATTCAGATCCTGGAGTCTCCTACTAACAAGCTAATGAGTTGAATCAGGTGTGTTTGATTAGGGAGATATCCAAAATGTGTTGTGTTGGGGGGCCTCCAGGAACAGGGTTGGGAGCCACTGCAGTAGATGATTAAGCTTGCATGTCCCACTTTACCAGTTGTCCCACTTAACCTGTATTCATAACATACATTTAGATTAAATTAATGTGGCAAAGTTGAAGAAAAAAAATTATGCAAGGATTGAAAGCCTATAGTAACCATAACAATTAGTTTGCTATTTCTTTTTGTAATAAAACTATCAAAGAAACCATGCATGTTATGTGCAATAATTTTTCACGCACCGTTTAACGCACGGTTACCCATAACTAATATTTCCAAATTAGACAGTTCTCTGTATTTTAGACATATAAACCGGGCTGCCGGCAGAAAAGTCATTGTATAGTGTGACATTTAATAATTTATGCTCGCTAATTACAGAGACAGTGACTCTCGGCCCCCCTCTGGTGATCTAACCTGTCGTACTCAGTTTGAAACTGGGATATCACTTCTGTTGAGCGCCTGCAATCTCTCCTGTTATACCCGAACCATTTTAGTGCTGTATCCGAGAGAGAGAAAAACAGATGTACATGTTTTCAGAAGACAGACGCGGCAGAATGGAAAAACGCCATCCACTCGTAGGTGAATGTGAGGAATAGTGTGGAAAAACTCTGCGTTCCTGCGCGTTATGGCGTTATTGATGGAGCTCCGAGCACTTGTGGCTGCGCGCCTTGTATCTGATGCTGGTAAGGATTTGATTTATTCACGCTTTTTTATCGCAGAGGTGGTAGATTAATGTTTACCATGACCATTCACATAAATACGTACAATTGAAATGCTTATCGACGTTTAGGTAGAAGTGTAATTTACATTAGACATCCGTTAACTTGTTTCAGAGTGTTGATTTTTTTTTTTGTAATCTTTTTATTTGTAATTATTATTATTGTTTTTTAAATAGACGTTATTTTCCAGGGCGAATTATTATGAACACGTTATGAAATCAAAATCATCTAGTCAATAATTATACTTATGGATTATTAGAATCATTAGATTAGATTATTAGAATCTATGTTTCATTTATTTTTGCGCATTTTGGACCTTTTTTCCAGTTTTATTTGGATGGCTATTAAAACAGTTAGTTAGTTTGCCCCAAATGCGAGTCCAAACCAGTACCCCATTCTGCATTTTGATTCTGCATTTTGATTCTGCATTTTGATTCTGCATTTTGATTCTGCATCGGCGCTATGGGGGGCCCGTGCGCTGCCCTCCATGCGCAGCTGTACTATGGAGTGGCATGCTTAGTGGTTAAACATCTGCTGGGCTCGGTTGTATGTTCGAAACCCTTAAAGGGATATTTCACCCAAAAATGAGAATTCTCTTATCATTTACTTACCCTCATGCCATCCCAGATGTTTCTTACTTTCTTTCTTCTGCTAAACATAAACAAAGATTTTTAGAAGAAAATCTCTCTGCTCTGTAGGTCCTTACAATTCAAGTGAATGGTGACTAGATCTTTCATGCTCCAAAAATCACATAGAGGCCACAAAAATGTAATCCATAAGATTCTAGCGGTGAAATCCATATCTTCAGAAATTAAATGATAAGTGTGGGTGAGAATCAGATGAATATACCCCACCCCTTTTTTTTTCTTCCAAAAATCACACATTTTACTTTCAAAATTTGAAAGAATGTGAAAGTTAAAGTGGAGATTTATAGTGAAAAAAGGACTTAAAGCTGTACTATGTAAGAGTTTTTGGTTAAATATGAACAAATTGCCATTATTGATTGAGTACATAAACAATCAGTGTTCAAAACAATGTCCTTATACCTTACCCCTTACTTATCACCAATTGTAAAAATTATTTGTATTTTGAGTTGTCGGATCGGATTTGGTGCAAAGTCACTGGCTTTTGACGTACATCCATGAATCATCACTTCATGTCCGTAAACACAGGAGAACCTCATGTTCCAGCAGGAGAAAGAGTACATTCAGTTCAGTCAATCACACTCACTCAGTTCAGATTAGTATTGCAGAATATATATCTGTTATCCATTTGGCAAAGTTGTTTACCTTCTATAATGCTTGGATATGTTGTCTGGTATGGTTGTTGAAGCTAATATTGCTTGTCATGCTTGTATGAATCAAACATTACTCGTGTGTTAACCAATCGTGATGTATCTACTTTGTCGGGGGAAGATACTGTTTGCTAATGTTTACTAATATTTACGACTTCTAAAACTGTCTTCTAAACCTGCCTGATGTGCTGAACATGGTCCTGGCTATTATGGGAGAAGATTAGAATATCATCAAAATAAACACAAAACGATCAGCCATGTCTCTGAGCATGTCATTTACAAGCCCCTGGAAGACAGTGGGGGCACTGACCAATCTGAAAGGCATGACCAAATATTCAAAGTGCCCCCTATGGGTGTTAAAAGCTGTCTTCCACTCATATCCCATCCTGATCCGAACAAGGTGATAAGCATTGTATAGGTCCAACTTCGTAAAGACAGATGCTTGCTGCAAGAGTTCAAAAGCTGAGGACATCAAGAGCAAAGGATAACGATTCTTTACCGTGATGTAATTTAACCCACAATAATCTATACAGGGTCTAAGCGAGCATTCCTTCTTCTTCACAAAGAAGATCCCCGACCCTGCCGGCGATGAGGAAGGGTGGATGAGACCGGCTGCAGAGAGATTCATTGAGATACCTGTTTATGGCCTGTTTATGTTGAATACAGCCGCCCCCCGAGGAGGCAAAGTGCCAGGAAGCAATTCAATTGCACAGTCGTACGGGCGATGAGGAGGAAGGGTCGCAGCGCAGGACCGGGTGAACACTGCCCTCAAGTCATTGTATGTCAATGGTACTCCGGATAAATCTGTTGGTTTATCATGTAACGAAACACAAGACTGGACAGGGGAGACAGCAGAGTTAAGACAGAGCGACAAACAGTAAGGACTCCAAGCAAGAACAGTGTTGGTTGAACAATCTATGCATGGGTTGTGCGTTACCAACCAAGGATGCCTCAACACTACCGGTGCCATTGGAGATTGGATCAGGTAAAATTGAGAACTGCTCTGTATGATTTCCAGAGACGAAGGTGACTGGCTTGGTGGACTGGGTGATGATGGACAGGGGCGTGCCACTGAGGGTATGAGCGGTGATAGGTTCATCAAACTGGACCATAGGAACCCGCCATTTGGAAGCCCAGTCAAAGTTCCCTTTGGCTCTGAAATCCACCAGGGCTGAGACCTTGTGACTGGTAGATCCATACTGCAGCGGGCTGGGAGAAGTGTGTGTAATATGGGGGCTTTGTCCAAGGGTTTTGTGCTCGCCAGTAACCCCCTTCCTACTGATGAGCGGTGACAGGAGGCGGAGAAATGACCTGACTGGGCACAATGTAAGCATTATCTTGAACAAGGCATCACTGCTTCTACTTATGCGAGATCCAAGTACTCCTGGGCTCTGCGTCGGGCCGTGATTCTGACCTTGCCGAAGTGGTGGACGGGGCTGGATAGCCAGCCGCCTGGGTGGGTGGAGAGTGATGGCGTAGGGCCAGACATTGATCTACTCAGATGGCCAGATCCACCTAATCATTGAAGCGTGGAGGCAGATCCAAAGAATAGATTTTGTCCTGAATGTTTTTGGAAAGCCCATGCAAAACCCGGTCCCACATGGCGTGATCGTTCCACTCACAAGACGCAGCTAGGGTGTGAGCTGAAACAGGGTTGGAGGAGGAAACGTTGGGAACCATCGCAGCCGGTGAGTGTGCCTCCTTAGCGAGACCAGCATTGGGAGGTTGGCAGAGTTGTTGAATGACAGAAGTGTGCTCAGCGAGCTGCGATGCCATCATCTCCAGAGCCTGGTTAGATGTGGAGATTTGATCTTGCTGACGTCCCAATAAAGCTCAGGTTTGAAGCTATAAGGAACAAAAGAAGAACAAAATATACAAGTTTAGCAACTTACAAGGTTTATGTCTGCAGTTTTTATCATGTTATACTCACCACCGGTGTAGTCTCATTCTTGCTGTCCTCCCCTCTCTCCTCTTCATCTGGCTGGACTGTCCCCATGTCCCTCTCACCATCACCATGACCTGTCAGCTGCAAGTGTAATAAGTAGTTAGACTAGACAAAGTAGTAACGTACATAGGGCATGATGTGGGAAATGAGTATTTGAAAATTAAAGGTCAAAATTCAATTCACATCACATTCATATTCATAATGAATACCTGCTCTGTTTCTGTAGGATGTGCTGCTGCCAGTAATTTGTCCTGAAGACTGTGTCATCATCCTCTAGTTTATGCTTAAACTAGAGGATCCAATGCAGTCGCCTCTCCAAGGAATGCTCTGACATTGACACTCTATTAAAAATATATATCTAATTAGAATAATAAAACATAACACATTTCATCTTTTAAGTGATATTAATTTTCATTATTCTTTTACCTTAAAATGCTTGCACAGTGAAAAGTTTTTTAACTTTTGCAGTATGGGAAGGATGTGTAAAGAACTTGCATGAGTTGGACAAAGTCCTCTGTTCTTTTTAAGTCCTCATCCGTTAATCTAGCAAGTCTGTTTTGGACAACAAAAAACAAACAAAAAAAAAATGCACTTAGCTAGGTAATTGAATTACTCATCATTAATTACATCCCATTATGTAACATGGATCCAAAGAGGCTGCTTGAATTGCAGAATACTGGTCAAGGAATCTCTCAAACATGAGGTAAAGAGAGTTCCAGCGAGTTGTGACATCGAGAAGGAGAGAGTGCTGGGGCAGGTCTACAAACAGCGAACAGTAATGATAACTTTATCTTAGTAACACATACACAATAATATATAATATTTAAATTGATGATAATGAGTAATGGTTCTTACTCAGAATGTGTTGCTTCTCTCAGAGCACAGTCATGGCCATGGTTGACCGCTTTATCCACACAATCACAACCAGTATCTTTGCAGTCCATTTTGCCACGGAGGTAATTGTATACACACTTTGTGCCCCAATAGGTGTGTACAAAGCAGCCTATTTTAATAAGGTTAAGCTTTTGTACTGCCACATTGATGTTGGATGCATCATCCACTGTGAAAGCTGCAACTTTGCTCCTTATCTCAAACTCATCAAAAATGTCCCCAATTTTTTCTGCGACCACTGCCCCTGTTTGTGCTTTGTAGACAGCTTTTGTTTTAAGAACTTTCTGATTCATCTTTCCCTCAGGTGATATAATTGTGCTGTAACTGTAATGTAATGGTCCTGGCAAATTCTTGTCCAGCAATCACTGGTAACTGCTATTTTGCTGACCTTTTCCAGATATGATTTTAAAGTTGTACCAGGCTGGTATCAAGTGATTGGGCACAGACTATCCCTAGAGGGTGGGTTGTATTTGGGATTTAGGGCCTTGGTCATCTCCCTGAAGAGAACATTTACACTTATAATGCCATACCTACCGATGTGCTATGAGACACAGGAGAATATCAAACAAGGCTAAAGTCCATTGATATTGCTGTGAAAAACTGAGAACCTAATCAAGAATGTATTTTGCATACGCATACCTAAAAAAAGGCGACTCAACCATAGCAAAAGGATGTAACCCCTTTACCACAAATCTTGTCACTGCCCGGTGACATTCATCCACATTCACCTTGCTCATTTTCCCCTTCATGGCTAAAGTAAACAGATGCATCCGAAAATAATCCATCACTTTGAGAACAATGTTCCCCAAAGATACATTTTTTATCAGATTTTGGGCATTTCACTCTCTACAGTGCACAATATAGTTAAAAGATTAAAGAAATCTGGTCAAATCTCGATGCGTAAAGGGAACAATGAACATGGGCTTGGGATAACTTTAGTAAACCTTTGTTAGTCTACACCACTCACCGGTGCATCCACAGATGCAAGTTAAGACTTTACTATGCAAAGCAGAAGCCCTACATCAACACTGTCCAGAAGCACTGCCGACTTCTCTGGGCTCGGTCTCATCTTAGATGGAAAGTAGAACAGTGGAACTGTGTTTTTTGGTCTGAAGAGTCCACATTTCAAAATGTTTTTGAAAACAAAGCCGTCATGTTATCTGGGCCAAAGAGGAAAAGTGTCTGTATAGGTCAGAGGTGTGCCAGTGCCCAATGCATGGGTAACTCGCACATCTGTGAGAACACCATGAATGCAGACAGATATGTAAACATTTTAAAGCAACATATACTGCCATCCAGCACCATCTTCTCCAAGGACATCCCTGCATTTTCTAGCAGGACAACTTCAAACCACATACTGCCTGGATTTAAAGTGCTTGGCTGTGTAAGCAGAGAGAGTGGGTGCTAGATTGGCCTGCCTGCTGTTCTGACCTGACACCAATTGAAAATGTGTGGCACATTATGAAGCACACAATATGACAACAGCGACCCCATACAATTGTGCAGCTAAAGACCTACATAATGGATGAATGGGGAAAATTCCATTTCCTAAACTAAACAAACATGTGTCTTCAGTGCCCAAATGCTTAATAAGTGTTATTAGAAGAAATGGTGATTTGTTTGCAGAAATATTTACAGTGGTTAACACTTGACAGTCCCACCTTTTTGGAGCATGTTGCAATCATCTGATTTAAAATGACTGTACATTTAAAAAATAAACAAACAATGAAATTCACAGGGAAAAACATTATATAATGTGTAGTTGTAGAGCTTTCAATATAGCAAAGGGTGAATGTAATTGTCAAAACACTTTGCTAGGGCATTGCTGATGGTGGCCCTAGTCAAATACTGCATAAAAACTGTATACGTAACCCCTCAATTGCACTGTAAATGAATATAGCCACCTGTCGCTGACCACAGATCGATCAATGTACCATTCTTGATAACATGAGCAAGGGCCTCTCAATGCACATTGATTCTTGGTTAGGGAATACGGTTTTAGTCAATACATGCTCTCTTTTGTAAAGTAGATAACAGACATGCCCATTTATAGAGTCAGCACCCCAGGCGGTGCTGTCAATGTCCAGGTGCATTATGTAGAGCTACTTGAAAACACTAGAGAGCTGCCACATCAGTCATAAATTGAAACATAATTGACAAATGGTGTTTCCTATTTTATGTTCACTGCATTATTTATTACCTAAACAGTTACTAGAAAAACCTTATTTTTTTATTGTTTTAATTTTTGTTTAAATGCGACTGAAAAGTAGTGAGACAGATATGGTATATCCACCCTTGCAATTAAAGGGGTTGATCTTCTGACATATTGTATTACAAAAAAAACAGTTAGGATTAAGTTCTGAAAATGTTGAGTTCCTTCTCACTGTAAAAAGAGCATTTGTTAAAACCAAGCTGCCAAAATAACTTGTTCTCTCCACATTGTGATGTCACACTCTGGTAGAGATTTGTATCTAACCGCCTCCACAACAACAGATCAACTGTCACGATTCCCTTGTTGTCTGCCCTGTGTTTCACTTGTCTTTGTCTAAAACTACACTTCCCACAATTCCCGGATCTCATCAATGCCAGCACTCTTGTCATTGTTCGCACCTGATTGTTTTTTGTGATCATCCTGTGTCTGTGTATATAAACCCTGTTTGTTCTCCACTCCTTGTCGATCGTTGAATGTTGATGTTCCTATGTTTGCTCCGTTGCCTGTCTTGCCATGTTTTCTTCCTGCCGCGTTTCTCTAGTTCCGTGTTCCTCCGTTGTGTTCATGTTTTAGTTTCAGTTTCAGTTTTGTCCCCCCGTGGATGTTTTCTTTTGTTCTTGCTTGTTTTGTGTTTACTCATTTCAGTTAATAAAGAACCCGCATTTAGATCCCACTCCTTGTCTGCCCTCGTTTGCATTCATAACATCAACGCCTACTTAAATTTATCACATTTGTAGCCCACCCAGTAGCGGTGAGCAGTGAGCTAGGAAAGAGAGAGAGCAGGTCAGTCAAGAGCAGAGAGCCAATCATAAGAGTGGGAGTGTAGTGCCATGTCTTAAAGGAGAAGCAGCACAAAAATTAGCGTTTCTGATAGAGGGATTAAAAATCCCATATTGGTTGACTACAAATGTGATTTAATTAAAACAAATGTATTATTATTATTATCTGTTTTAGATTTAAGTTCAACTAAGAAAAGTTTGAACACTAACTTAAAATGTTATCTGCAAAGATTGAGATCAGAGTGCCAGCAGTTCCAAGATCCGGGTGATTCTCTGTCTTCTTTTCATCTTTGATCTCTGTAACAGCCACCTGTGAACCCATCAGATCCCATCACTGCATGTGCCTGTCTGGAATCTGCTGAGTCAAAGAGACTTGTACCAGACTTGCAAAAGGATTGAAAATGTGTATTGAAGTCCCCAGCTCATTTATCCTATTTGGTGTGCATATCTGAATAAGTCTAAGTGAAAACACCAGACTTTGATCCAGATTCCCTAAATCACATAGCTCAGTGTGTGAAGCAATGTAAATTACTTTCACTTTAATTAATGTGCGTGGTGGAAAGGGATCCTTGTTTGTTGTCATGGAAATGAGAGTTGAATCAAATGGCTCATTGTTGTGTTCCTCAAAAGTTTAATTAAGGTTTTTTTTTCTTTAACATCATACATTTACTTATAAGCACCGTCCAAAAAACACATAATGAACACTCAGAATTTGAATTTGGTTTCATGTGAATTTGGAATATGTTTCATGTGAATGTGAAGACATGACCTTGTTGACAACAACTTTTTAGGACCTCAGAAATGTTGTTAAGACATGTTGTTAGAATAATGAATATCCCACAGGGGCTGTTGTTCCATGAAAATTAAATAAAAAAAATAAAAATAAAAAAATATCTGCCAGGAAAACAAGATTTTACTGAGATGGCCGTTAAAAAAATACTTTACAGTTGGAGCTCTAAAGAGGCATTTTAGATGTGGTAAAATCCAAGAAGACTATATATTTGACTAATATATTTGATTAAGAGGACAAAACAAGGCCAATACTGTACTGTACCCATCACTGCGAGAAGAACATTTGCTGAAAGTTCAACAGCCCCTTTTTCACAGTAACAAGTCTTTTATTATAATGTGGTGGCAGCATAGCAATTGAGAGCTTTGAGTGGTAAAAGAAGCCTTTTTCTATCAAGCTTAAAAAATCACTAAGTCTTGTGCAGAGCATTAAAAGTGCACCAATGTATGAGAAAGGATGTAATTCAGAGACTGGCAAGTCATCGATTAAAGCATCTTTTCAGCATAATTAAGTCCCTGATTCGTTTTGAGTAGGTTTTCTCCATCTGTTCTAATGTAAATGTCATTCTCAGATGAAGTCTGGAATGTTGGATACGTCCTAATTTAAGGTATGTTTTTCTTAATTCCTGTGACTTTTTTTTCTTACGAGGAATGCAAAAGATGTTAAACAGAATGCAGCCTCAGTCACCAATAACTTTCATTGCATCTTTTTTTTTTTTTTTCATAAAATAAAACAAATGGCCAAAGTCAGATTTATACTTTTGCATCTAACTTATGTGTAGCTATGGTGGTAATGCCATAGCGTGAGCCGTAGCCTGAGTTGCAACTCTCCAAAAATGTAACTGTGTTGTTTCAATACAGACCACGACAGCTGTGATTGGTCTATTTTGGAACCAGAGACTGTGCGTCAGGATGACAAAAAGTCAATTGAGGTAGTCGCATTTTCTCCAAGATTATTTTAAGATCTGTGCATCATATCATATTGCCTTTAGACTCATGAGTATTGTTTTAATTAATTAACTCCATTTTAACAGTACAATAATGTATTAAATACTTTTGAATCCAGTAATTACTTTGCTATTTTTGTCACGTGTAATTATTTAGAAAATACAGTATATGCATTTTCTTTCAATACATTAGCACTCTGGCTATGTATACTTGCAAAACAATGTAGACTCACCAAGGCAAAACTCTAAATGCAAACCTGTCCAACATGGTGCCTGTGTAGGTTCGACACAGAAGTATAAACCGGCCTTGAGGCTTTTAGTCTATATTAATCAGCCTTATCCTTTTGTGGAAGAATAAACTGAAGAATAAAAGACATACATGTTTGGAACAACATGAAAATGAGTAAAGGAGAATTCTTTAACCCTTCAATTTTTTATCTGTTTATTTCAAATGCATTATCTTCAATGTGTACTAACATTTACAAGAATATCTATGTGACATATGTCTCAGTTTTAACTGTCTAACTAAACTATTTAGTATGGCATTATGGGTAACTTGTCAGTGCTCTCCAGAATCTAAACATGCCTTGTGACTGAGATTTTTTGTGACTGAGATTTTTTCTTTTTTTCAGGTTTCTAAATGAGTTAGCCAGGCTTTTCTTCTCACTGTAATAGTATTACATCCCCTGTAATAGGCTCTTTTGTCATGCCACTGGATGTGACAGTATTCTACCTTGAGTGTAGCATCCCTTGATAATTACACTCAAAGATGTAGAAGATATATAGGCTTATTACTTGCACGATAGATATGTATGATGTGATAAGTGTCCTAGTTGTAAGCGCAGAGTTAGACACTGGCATTTGCAACAAATGTATTTATCCTATTCATCTCCGAGTGCAGTTATCTAAGAATAACATGATCTGTCTTGCTAAGTAAACTTACATGTACCCCAGGTGGTAGTGAAGCATGTTCCAGGGGGTATTTGGAAAGATTTCCATTTCACATTATTAAACCTCTATTACAACTTTAAAAATATTAGGGCTGTAAAAAGATAAACATAATTATAATAAAGATTAATAAATAACAAATTAACATTCTCATTTTGTGGTTTTTTTTTTTTTTTTTTTTTTGTAATTTACTTAACTCATTAAGTTTGTTTGTAAGGAAAGAGAACAAAATATTATGTGTAAATTGTGTTTATTTGCATGGATGATATTGCTCATAGGCGGAGGTTGAAAATCTTAGCCTTCCCCAAGCCAAGGGCATGATGTTCTTATATTCAGTGGCGGGCCACGCATTTTATTTCTAGGCCTTCAGTGTGATTCATGCTATTAAGAAAACACAGTTTCACAATGAATAAGACACCCTATGCTTTTGGGCATCATACATTATGTTGCAGCTAACTAGTAATACCAATTAATTGACATTTTAAAACACGTCCACGCACGAAAGCCAGAAATTGAAACAACACTTAATGCTCAAGCAAGCCTAATTTTAACTGCAGCATGACTGTTTTGTGAAATGAACTTCTCCCGAACAGACATTCAAAAATCATAATTTTTAACATGAATCTACCAAAGAGGTCTATAATACCTGGAAAAATCTATTTGCGATTTAAATGTTGCTTGCAATAAATTTCAAGTTGGATGTGGGATATCTCCGACCATAAATGCATTCCATTCCCCCATATTCAGAACTGCAACACTCCCGTTAGCTTAGCTGACTCTCATTAGCGTTAGCATTTGTGCTTCAGGTGTACAATTATCAAAAGAAATTATAATGTTTAATACACCCGTTTCAGCATTGAACAAGCTTTAATATCATGTAATGTGGAAACAACTTATTTATCGATATATTACTTAATTAAGTGAATGTTTATCACTTACATTGTATATCTTCTTTTACTTACTTTGAGTGTCGACATGTGACATCATGCCCCGAAATCAGAGATGAGAATTTCTGCACATTGTGATTCTGAATTTAAGATGCATTCAATTGCACTTTTCCCAGTAGGAAGTTGTAAAATCCGACTTTCCGAGTTGAATGGAACGCAGCACTACTTTTCAAAACTTGATCCGACACTGAGTGCTCAAGCAGCCTAATTTACACTAAGAAAACTCCTGATATTACTATAACAATGCAAAAAGCATTTACCAATTTACTTGAAGTGAAAATCAGTCTTCCTTTCCTGTTTAATAAATTAATCAATCACACAGTTATGGAGAACATCTCGTGTTTTTAAATCCACAATGAAATCTTTCTCAATGGTGATGTGGCAGTGACTCGTCAACAAGATCTCATGCTCTTCGCTTTTAAATGACGTACATCACTTAAAGTGTGATTGCGTCACTCAAGGCCAGCTAGAAGGCCTCGACCGGGACATATCCTAAAGATCACACCATCCAAGAACAAATAAATGAATCTGATTGGCTGATGAATCTGACAATCTGACATTAATTGTCCATTCATTTGCACTGTTGAGGGATTCTGTAGAAATTCTGAAGGCCTGATGTGGTGGAGCTCAGACTCACACGCTGCTTGGGGCATGCAATTTGTGAAACAGTTGTCACACTTCGCTTGTAAGCATCAAGGAATATATTCTGACTGGATAAACTTTTCATTTTTCTCTATTTGTTTGTAGATTAATTAAGAGTGGAAAGTGATTAAGAATACGTATGCAAAAAGGTGATTGAGAATGAAAGGATGTAAAATATTTATTTATTTGGCATGTTAGACCAGCAGAGAAGGCTTTGCTGGCCCTGAGAAATCACTACTGATTAATGTCAACATGATCACACGGTAAATCAACATACTGAATTTTGTGGTACCCTAAATATCAACCCCATTCTGCCGAGTTACTTACAAGAGCCATCATCAGACTTTTTTTTTTTATCAATTCAAATACGTTTTCCTTTTCCTGCAGCAAAATAGCATATTCCGTGATTCCGTTTCACATAATCAGTGAATCGGAGATTGTTTTTTCTCGTTAAGATTCACTTATGGTTGGGTTTAGTGTTGAGGTTTGGATTATGGTGTATTGTTGACGTTGACTGTATTACATCATTGAGACGTAACACTGCTGCAAACTTTGCTACATAACTCAATGTGCAATGGATCAATCTGCGTCAAATCTGACTGGATGGTTTGTTCACACACACTGTGTGATATAGTAAAAAAAAAGCAGTCGCGTTTTTATTTAAAGCTCTTAATGGTTGACACCAAAAGCAGCGGCTGGAAAAATCAAGCTATGAGCTGACGTTCCTGTCTGTGTAACACTATTATAATAGTAAACCTCATTGCTTTTAGTGCCTCTGCTTTGAACTCGGGGCCATGGCAATCAAAAACCATGACTTCATGCTCACCAAACACAATTCACAAGGGCACTTCATGCCCTCGCCATATTTCCAAATCACTCTCAGCTGTTTTGTCATGCTCTTTGTAGAAGAGTCACAGTTGATCATTACAGTTTGTGTTTAATCTTGCGTTTGTCCTCTGTGAAGTTGTTCAAAGCAGCCAATGGTCAATGGTCATGTTCCATTCACAGTGATGATAATTGAAAAGCATATAGTGCAAATGAGAGTGCAGCATTTTGTTTTTATCAGAGAATGCCAATTTCTTTAGATTCATGGACAAATCTGGACATGAGCAGCCTGATTGTGCAGTGGATCTCTGTCTTTCACACTTAGTTTGATTACTTTGTCCAAACTGAGTTCAATTCTACCCCCCTCCACCTACCCCTTCTGGTTTCTTTGCACATTGTACTTTTGGGTTGGAACTGTTGTACATTTGCATCATAACATGAGAAATAACGGCAGCTGTTTAGCTAGGTAACGACTCTGGGTGAAAAGATGCCAGTTTCACTGTGTTATTAATTTTGTTGTCCCTTTGGATTTACCATGAAACTTTGTCTACCATGGAAAGATGGTTTTTGCTCCCAGAATGGTGTAGTAACAATCTGTCTTCTACCATTACTTCTTAAGTAATCTACCAGCAGGGGCTAACTTCCAATACTAACTGGCCAAACCCTTAACCCTTGTTGATACTGGTTTAATGAGAAATATAACAAACTACGAATCACAAAATTCAAAAAAATCTGGAGAGCAACACTCTTATTTTTGGGCTAATTTGTTCAGGCTGTTTTAAGCAAATAAAAATATCATGTCTGTCAGAATGGTTAAAAGGATTCAAACCCACACATTTTACCCCCTGTAAAACAACATTTTGTTTATATTTTTAATCAGTTGCATTCAGTACCTTACAATTTTGTACATTTCTCACTTGGCAAAAACATTAATACATTTGTGTTGATACTTCTTTGGCTCCCTTCCATAAACATATTTGGCATTTCTGAGCCCAGTATTTCATTTTCTTATTTACCCTTTCAAAAGCAGTAAAGTGTATAGCTGCTGGAGGGTAGGCTATAATGTTTGTCCCGGGACAGGTAAAGAATACGCTATGAATACTGCATATTTTTTGGTACTGGAACCAAACGCTGTGAATTTGTCAAGACCATCAAAAGAAATTAAATGAAAATTAAAATGTGTATTTGTATATAAACCATAGGAGTCATTTACGGTGGGGACCTGTCCCCATACTGTATCATAAGCTTGGTACCACTGGCCTCATTTACTGTGGTGATATGTCCCAACCACATGTAATATTCATTATTTTTAGTCAATTTTACTCTGACTAAAATGGTATATAATTTTATAAAATTACATTTTAGTAGACAGTAATGTGCAAAGCAACAAAACATGTATCAAACTGTAACAGACCAAATTTTAACCACATATTTGGAAAAATGTATAAACTACTTACAATAAATTAAACATGAATAAAACATATTTAAGATTAAGATGAGAAACCTGTTCTGAAAACCTGAGCACCTGAAATAATGGAGTATAATGAATATAATTAAGTATTAGGTACTTTTTAGAAGCTATTCTGTTGTGAATTCCTCAGTTTTGGACAGTTTGGAATATTTGATTCTGTGTTGCACGTTTTTAAGGAAACAACATATTCACTATGGCATATAAATGCGACAAATGTGGTTAATGGTAATACATGATGGGACATGTCCCCACCACTTTTTTATAAGCTTGGAACTGTATATGTCATTTATGGTGGAGATATGTCCCCACCACTCGTTCATAAACTTGGAACCATATGTGTAATATGCGGTGGAACCATAGGCATAATATACTTTGGGAAATGACCCCACCACTTCTTTTATTAGCTTTGAACCATAGACATAATTTACAGTGGAGACATGTCCCCATTACTCTTTCATAAACTCGGAACCATTTGTGTAATATACGGTGGGACATGTCCCCACTGCTCTTTCATAAACTCGGAACCATTTGTGTAATATACAGTGGGACATGTCCCCATCGCTCTTTCATAAACTTGGAACCAAAGGCGTAATATACGGTGGGACATGTCCCCACCACTCTTTCATAAACTTGGAACCAAAGGCATAATATACGGTGGGACATGTCCCCACCTCTCTTTCATAAACTTGGAACCAAAGGCGTAATATATGGTGGGACATGTCCCCACCGCTCTTTCATAAACTTGGAACCAAAGGCGTAATATATGGTGGGACATGTCCCCACCGCTCTTTCATAAACTTGGAACCAAAGGCGTAATATACGGTGGGACATGTCCCCACCTCTCTTTCATAAACTTGGAACCAAAGGCGTAATATATGGTGGGACATGTCCCCACCGCTCTTTCATAAACTTGGAACCAAAGGCGTAATATATGGTGGGACATGTTTCCACCACTCTTTCATAAACTTTGACCAATTGCCGTAATATGCAGTGGGACATGTCCCCACCACTGTTTTATAAGGTTGGAACCAAAAGCGGGATTTACAGTGCAGAAATGTCCCCACCATATTTTTATAAGCTTGAAACCAAACATGTCATTTACAGTGAGGGGATGTTCCCAACATTTTTCACACAAATAGGCATACATTTTTTTTTAAAGCTTGGAACCGTAGACGTCATTTATGTGGAGTTCAATATTTGGAGAGAAATTATGCAGTTTTTTCACGCTTTTTCCTTTTCTTCCTTCAAAATGCATACACAAATGGTCACAGGAGATGCTTTTGAGACACATATCATCACCGGTGCAAGCATTGATGTGCCTCGCCTGACCACTTGTGATCAGATAACCCAAGACGAATCTTAATACCAGGTGCAAACAGAGCCAAATCTAAGTGTGTGAACACACCCATGCTTGAAACAGGTTGTGACACGTGTTGACTTTTCCTTGTGAGATCAAGATCACCTGTTCAAAGTGCTTTTTGTTACCCCTGCACATTTTTTTCATACCTGTGGAAAAACTAATTTTCTCTTTTATCTGTTTTTATTTTAACCCTGATTTCCATACCATCTGTGTCTTTCCTTCCTCGTGTTTTGTCTCCCTTTCATTATATTTAGTTGTTTACTTTCTGCAGTGCACAAATGTATGCGTTCCATGGTAAATAAACCGCCTCCTCCAAGCAGCACGGGATGAGCCCAGTTTTCTTCATCTCTTTCTGCTCAGCAACGCACACACTATACTACAGTAATTAGACACATACTCGCTGCTGTCTCTTTTTCTGGGGAGCCATTTTCAGGGACTGACATGTAACTTGGCCCAGGTGGATGGGGAGGTGAGTTCCTGCAGCTGGGTCATTTTCCCTGCCAGTCAGACATTAGCTGGACATGTTTCTGCCGGTCTGTGTGTCAAACAGACAGCACTTCATACAGTTTCAGCCATCAGCAATGAGTCATCTTCATTGTGAATGTTGCAGAGGGAGAAAAACATTCATCCTCTTCGTTTAGTCACCTCTTAGTTTTACACAAGAACATAATTGCAAAAGAGTTAGGGGTCGTTCACACAGAACATGTGCTTGCTTTTGTCTGCGTTGCAAAAATATATGTATTTGTAAACATGCTCTAGGCGGGCATCTTTGAACATTGTGATGTGTCTCCCTGTTCTTTTTTAGCATCTCACGCTGTGTTTCTGAGATAATGTGCCAAGTTAAAGAGAGAATCAGGGGCGTATTGGCCATAGGAAGAACTGAGTGTTCTAGATGATATGCAGATAAGGACTGCGACAACACTACCCCCCTCCTCCACTTTTGGGCCGGTTGTAAAATATAAAAATGCAAAATTCAGGCCTAATTACTCTTCCCAGTCCGCCCGTGGAGATAATCATCATTTACTCACACTCATGTTGTTCCAAACTTGAATGCTTTCTTACTTCTGTGGAAAACAAAAGGAGACTCTTCGCTTTCATTGTATATAAACAAAGATGCTGTGAAAGTGAATGGTGACTGAGGTGTTCTCCATTCCACATCTCCTTTCACTTTCGTTGCAAGTTCATTGTGAACAATTAGTGAAAATGTTTAACAGTGAGTTACATCCATTTGCTTTAGGACTACATAAATATCATGTAAAAAATATGCTACAGTACGCTATTGTTACCTAGGTAACTGCAATATTTTATTTTGACATATCTAATTTTTTTTTTCCAGATTATATACCTCAATTTAGGTTTCCACAGGTTTTAATTTGATGTTTTTTAAATTTACTTTTAAGTATTTTAAATCAGTCACTAATGAGTCTCCATTTATTAGTCTCTATCTAGTCTGTTGGCAGCAAGGCAGCTAACTAGCTTAATATTCAACCTAAATGAATGTTACCTGATTTCTAAGGGATCTTTTGACATCATTGACTGCCTCTTTCTCTCTCTCTCTCTCTACTGACTTTCAAATGATGATAATTATAATGAGTATGATGATGTTGACTATGCTAATCATGACAGAAAAAGCTATGATTTAGCCTTCACATTGTGATGTACCAGACAATAAAGGACACACACATTCCAATGATTCAAATAGGAATTTTAATGAAATCCTTCTCTTTTATAACCATTTCATGGCTGGCACAATGCAACCAAAGATGATTTCATTGTGTGCTGTCAATTCAGTGTGTATTTTCAGCTTCTGCCATTTGCGGAAATTGCACCAACACTTAACCTAACAATCTGTAACAATCAGATTCCTGGTGAATCATGAGAGTTCCCTCTTACCACCTTCAAGCTTGCATTAAGTGTTTACCACATATGGAAAAAATTGTCTTTGTGTAAATAACAGAATATATTATTGCCTATAGACGTGTACAGTAATATATCTATTCAACATGCTTTTACATTGATAGAAGTCAATATGATGGAATGGGGATGTAATTTTAGGGGTGACACCATTGCACACAGCAGAACAATGCATGGGAACACAACATCACTGTGATAAATTACTTCAGTTGGCACCTTTGAATTTGACAGAGTCATTATTTTGCTGACAGAAATGTGCTTGAGACCATTAACACTGACCATGTTCACTCAGTTAGTGGCTGCATTTAGAGCGCATGAAAATTCCTTATTTGTGCCTCAAAACACTGAACATGTTTTTTTTTTTTATTCCCTTTTTATCCCAATATGGAATGTCCAATTCCAACTACTTAGTAGGTCCTCGTGGTGGCGTGGTTACTCATGGTGGAGGACAAGTCTTAGTTGCCTCCGCTTTTGAGACCGTCAATCCATGCATCTTATCATGTGGCTCGTTGTGTATGACACCACGGAGACTCTGCATGTGGAGGCTCATGCTACTCTCCGCGATCCTCTCACAACTTACCACATGCGCCATTGAGAGCGAGAACCACTGATCACGACCACAGGGAGGTTACCCCATGTGACTTTACCCTCCCTAGCAACGGGGCCAATTTGGTTGCTTAAAAGACCTGGCTGGAGTCACTCAGCACACCCTGGATTTGAACTTGCAACTACAGGGTTGCAAGTCAGCGTCCATACTTGCTGTGCCTTGTTAAAACAATGTATTTTTACTGTTTCATAAACAGTTTTACTTACATAAAATACAGCCCATTTCAACAGTACTTGCTAGGAGAAGAAATTAGATAGTAATCAATTTTGGGTTCGGGTTGGGCTATCGTTTGG
Organism: Xyrauchen texanus; assembly: GCF_025860055.1. Taxonomy (NCBI): domain Eukaryota; kingdom Metazoa; phylum Chordata; class Actinopteri; order Cypriniformes; family Catostomidae; genus Xyrauchen; species Xyrauchen texanus. Next base: position 32,862,027 of record NC_068302.1, on the reverse strand, counting down.
GTCCATGCAGACTTCTAATATATTTATACTACCGGTCAGTTAAACACTTGACTGAAATGTTTCTCATGATCTTAAAAATCTTTTAATCTGAAGGCGTATGCTTACATGTTTGAAATTAGTTGTGTAGACAAAAATAGAGTTGTGCCACCATAATCATTTAATTACAAAACTAACATTTTATAAAATAAAAAAATAGTTTTTGAAATTGATGACTTAGACCAAATAATAAAGAAAAGCAGCCAATAAGTGCCCAACATATATTAAAATACTGTTTAAAAAGTATTTATCACCCAGGGCGATACCTCAACAAGTTGGTTGAGAACATGTCAAGAGTACATTTCTGCAAATTCTAGATAAAGGGTGACTACTTTGAAGATTGCCAAAATATAACACAGTTTTGATTTATTTTGGATTTTGTTTAGTCACAACATAATTCCCCTAGTTCCATTTATGTTATGCCATAGTTTTGATGACTTTACTATTATTCTAAAATGTGAAGAAAAAAAATTATAATAAAGAATGAGTGTTTCAAAACTTTTGACCGGTAGTGTATATACACTGATCAGCCACAATATTGTGTAGGTCTCCCTTGTGCCTCTAAACCTGCACCAACCTGCATCTCAGTATAACATTCTGAGATTATATTTTTCTTACCACAATTGTACAGAGCGGTTATCTGAGTTACCGTAGACTTTGTCAGTTCAAACCAGTCTGGCCATTCTCTGTTGACCTCTCACATCAACAAGGCATTTCCATCCACAGAACTGCCGCTCACTGGATGGTTTTTGTTTTTGGCACAATTCAGAGTAAATTCTAGAGACTGTTGTGTGTGAAAATCCCAGGAGATCAGCAGTTACAGAAATACTCAAACCAGCCCGTCTGGCACCAACAATCATTCATGCGATCATGTGGATCAGCCAATTATGTGGCAGCATTGCAGTGCATAAAATCATGCCGATATGGGTCAAGAGCTTCAGTTAATTTTCACATCAACCCCAATGGGGAAAAAATGTGATCTCAGTGATTTTGACCATTTTGTTGGGGCTAGATGCGCTGATTTGAGTATTTCTGTAACTGCTGATCTCCTGGGATTTTCACGCACAATAGTCTCTAAGGTTTACTTGGAGTACTCAGTTTAGTTAAAAACTAAGACACTGAGATTGTGGCCCTTGTATAACATTGTCACAATCAGAACAAATATTAATTTGATCAGCCAGCATTGCAGCTGATTGTATAAAAAAAAAGCCCTTTCCGGTTTCTGCTGTTTGTGTGTTCTTTGTGTCAAAAGAAACTGATTCATATAGCTGTGGAGCTATATGAAGTTCTCATTAATGAGATAGAAATGGCTCACCACTGATGTTCTCTTCACCTCCTGTGGTAAAGCAATAAAAGGAAATCAATTCCAACTCCTTTCCTGTTATGCTTGAGCAGCGAGGAGATGCGGATCCAAATTGCAGTTAGGACTTTTATTAAATAAACAAAACAAGAAAACACAAAGGAACAACCCTCAATGGGGAAATAAAACATAAAATTGAAAACCAAAACACGATGAAAACAAACAGAGAACTCTGGCAGGGAACACATACCGGGCTAACACCAAACAACGACCGACAATGACTAAACAAAGAACCAGGGTTAAAATACACAAAGGAACAAACGAGGGAATGAGGGACACCTGGGGCAACAATCAGGGGAAAACCAATCATAAAAAGAACCTACAAAAGGACTACAAAAACCAAACAGGAACTAAACTAAACTTCAACATAAAAGCACAGAAACAAAAGACAACAGTGAACATGACAGCATAAAAGAAACTATAAAGGACTACAAAAACCAAAACAGGAACTAAACTAAACTTCAAAATAACAGTACAAAAAACAAAAGACAACAGGGAACATAACATAACCCCCCCCTCAAAAGGACCAGATTCCAGACGGTCCTAAAGAAAACGACAAGAACAACAAACACAAATAAATGTCCAAAGGGTGAGGGACTGGAACAGGGGGAAAACAGACAGACCAAAGGGGGCACAAGGGGTACAGGGACAGTCCAAGGAGGCACAAGGGGCAATTAGGCAGTCCAGGGAGGCCAAGAGGGCAGACAGGCAGTCCACGAAGGCGCAAGGGGCCGACAAGTAGACCAGGGAGGCCGAGAGGGCAGGCAGGCAGTCTATGGGGGTGTGAGACGGGGCCAGGGTCAGGTGGCCTGGGGAGCCTCCACCGGGTAGGAACAGGTTTAGGAGGCCAGGGAGGTGGCCACAAGACAAGGACCGGTTCAGGAGGTCTGGGAGGTGGCCACAGGACAGGGACAGGTTTAGGTGGCCTAGGAGGTGGCCGTAGGGCAAGGGCTGGTTCAGGGGGCCTGGGTGGAAGATTGGACACTAGGGGAGCTGGCGGAGCCAAGGAGGACTCCTGAGGCGGAGCAGTCGAAGACTTGGGTGGCGGCGCCGAAGGAGGCGTAGGCAAGGCTGCAGGAGACCCTGGGGGCGGAGCAGAGGCAGGTTGAGCCGTGGCAGACTCAGGTGGTGAGGCCTTGGGTGGACCAGGAGGCGGAACCGTGGTGGGCAGGGCCAAGAAGGACTTTGGAGGCGGAGCCATAGAAGACTCAGGAGGCGGAGCTGTGGGAGGCAGAACCATGGAAAGCTCTGGAAGCTCAGGGGGCAGAGCCGTGGGAGACTCAGGAGGCAGAGCTAAGGGAGGCTCAGGAGGCAGAGCAGAGGGAGGCGGAGCCGAGGAAGGCAGGGCCAAGGAAGGCTCGGGAGGCTCAGGAGGCGGAGTCGAGGGAGGCGGAACCATGGAAAGCTCTGGAGGCTCAAGGGGCGGAGCCGTGGGAGGCTCAGGAGGCAAAGCCGAGGAAGGCTCAGGAGGCGGAGCTGAGGAAGGCTTTAGGGGCGGAGACCTGTAAGGCTCTGGAGGCGGAGCCGAGGGAGGTGGCGCTGTAGGCAGCTCTAGAGGCGGAGGCCTGGAAGGCTGTGGAGGTGGAGCCGAGGGAGGGTGCGACCGTAGGATGCTCTAGAGGCGGAGCCCTAGAAGGTTCTGGAGTCTCTGGGAGAAGAGCCGTAGGAGGCTCGAGAGGCTTGAGGGGCGGAGCCCTGGGAGGCTCGAGAGGCGGAGCCCTGGGAGGCTAGAGAGGCTTGAGGGGTGGAGCCCTGGGGGGCTCGGGAAGCTCGAGAGGCGGAGCCCTGGAAGGCTCGAGAGGCGGAGCCCTGGGAGGCTCGAGAGGCGGAGCCCTGGGAGGCTCGAGAGGCGGAGCCCTGGGAGGATCGAGAGGCGGAGCCCTGGGAGGCTCGAGAGACTTGGGAGGCTCGAGAGACTTGGGAGGTGGAGCCCTAGGAAGCTCGGAAGACGGAGCTCTGGAAAGCTCGGGAGGCGGAGCTCTGGAAAGCTCGGGAGGCGGAGCTCTGGAAAGCTCGGGAGGCGGAGCTCTGGAAAGCTCGGGAGGCGGAGCTCTGGAAAGCTCGGGGCAGGCTCTGGAAGCTCGGAGGCGGAGCTCTAGGAGGCTCGGGAGGCTCGGAGCTCTTGGAAGCTCGGGAGGCGTGAGCCTGGAAGCTCGAGGCGGAGCTCTAGGCTCGGGCGGACTCTGAGGCTCGGGAGGGAAGGTGTGGGCTCTGGCTCGTTGACCGGGGAAGGCGTGGGCTCTGGCTCGCCAGACCGGGGAAGGCGTGGGCTCTGGCTCGCGACCGGAGCGCGGGCGCCGGAAGGCGTGGGCTCTGGCTCGCTGACCGGGGCAGGCGTGGGCTCTGGCTCGCTGACCGGGGCAGGCGTGGGCTCTGGCTCGCTGACCGGGGCAGGCGTGGGCTCTGGCTCGCTGACCGGGGCAGGCGTGGGCTCTGGCTCGCTGACTGGGGCAGGCGTGGGCCGGGAGGCGGACGCCTGTCTTCTCCTCCTCCGGGCGGACGAATTTGGCCGTGCGGGTTCAAGGGAAGCCATAGGCGTGGGGGGTTGTTCGCTGACAGGATGGGCTGGTGTGTCAGGGAGCGGTGAGCTGCACGCTAGTAGGGTCGTTCCCAGGTAGTCGCGGAAAGTGCAGCCGGGCGCTGCCTGTGGCACCTGCTCCCTCAGCGAGGGGTTCAAGCTGCTCCTGAAAAAGATCATCAGTGCAGAGTCCAGGAAGTCAGTAGCGTTCGCCAGGAGGAGGAAGTAGCGAGCGTGGTCTGCGAGTGGGTAGTGTTCTTGCTGCAGATTGAGCAGCCGACATTTGGCCCAAATAGCTGCTGGATCCATGTGTGGTCGGTCGTTCTGTTATGCTTGAGCAGCGAGGCAGACGAGGAGATGCGGATCCATTTGCAGTTAGGACTTTTATTAAATAAACAAACAAGAAAACACAAAGGAACAACCCTCAATGGGGAAATAAAACATAAAATTGAAAACCAAAACACGATGAAAACAAACAGAGAACTCTGGCAGGGAACACATACCGGGCTAACACCAAACAACGACCGACAATGACTAAACAAAGAACCAGGGTTAAAATACACAAAGGAACAAGCGAGGAAATGAGGGACACCTGGGGCAACAATCAGGGGAAAACCAATCATAAAAAGAAACTACAAAAGGACTACAAAAACCAAACAGGAAACAGGAACTAAACTAAACTTCAACATAAAAGCACAGAAACAAAAGACAACAGTGAACATGACAGCATAAAAGAAACTACAAAGGACTACAAAAACCAAAACAGGAACTAAACTAAACTTCAAAATAACAGTACAAAAAACAAAAGACAACAGGGAACATAACATTTCCTGTAGCTTCCTATAGCTCAACTCGAGTTCCTGTAGCTCATCTGGTAGAGCATGGCGCTCGCAACGCCAAGATTACGGGTTAGACTCCCAGAGAACACATAAACTGATACAATGTATGCCTTGAATGCACTTTAAGTCGCTTTGAATAAATGCATCTGCCAAATGCATAAATGTAAATGTACATTTCCCTTAATACAGCCTGTCTCTGCTTACTTTAGCTCTGATAATACTCCCAGACAGGCTTGCTAAGTGTCAGAGGTGATGCCGGAAGGCAGAAAAAAGAGGGAGAGGACAAAAACTTGCTAGTTAAAAGGGATTTGTTCAGGGTAGCAGGTGTTGGCGAAGGTCACACGCTCTTTAGGCCTCACCTTGAATTATCCAAGAATGAGGGAGTCAAGTTCAAATTCCTGTGAAAATCGTGAAGACATATTTCCGTTCTCAGCCTCACTAACATATCTGGTCCACTTTTCTAAACATTAAAGACTCTGAAAGGTTTGCTTTTGTCTATTTGACAAAAAATAACTTGAGTCAGTTTATATGATTATGTCTTGTCCCGAAGTCACCTGGCCCTATTTTATAAACTCTAAACATTTCTCATCATCGTTTCTCTTTTCAATGACATATCTCACTTGAATGACTTATTTTCCTTATGATTGATTCATCTGATATTCATCTGCGATCCTCTTCTGCTGATATAATTAACTTTTTCATTCATTTGACTTTTATGAGGAATGCAACCCTTCAACCTATAAAAAAAAAAAAAAAAAAACCTTAACATGAAAGAAAAAAATACAATTAGTTGCATTTCCTGATGAAGTATGACTCAACAAAATAGAGGACTTTTAAAGATGTCAGGTAAACACAAGCAGTGGAGAGGAAAATATCTTGTGGTCGAAAGGCAAACACTAAGTACTGATAAAAAGAATAATCCCTTAACGTCTGTGTTCCTTCTGGTCCAGGTACACCTTGTTAGCTATTTGAGTGGAATCATGGATCTGTGCCAGTCACTGCCAAATATGATTATTACTGGAGACGCTCACATGTGCTCACAGTTTATTTCTGTAGATTTATAGTTTGCTTGCCTTGTTTCTTTTTGAGTGTTATGGAAAAAATATATCAAGGGATATGCTTCATAAACAGCAGTGTTTTTGCATGGCTGTGCCTGGTAAATTATTTGTTATTATTCTTATACTTCGAATATGTATTTTTTGGGGCTGTGAATCGGTTAAGAAAATTTTAGTAATTACAGTTAATAATCGCACCATTTCTGTAATGAATCGCGATAAATCATGTTACATTAAAACCAACTTTAAAATATTATATAAATATATTTACTTTATACTTGTCTCAAAGAACTTGCACAAATTGTTCATCAATTCTTAAAATTCTTAAAATATGTACATTACAATTAGGGCTGTTGATTTAATGCGTCAATTCAGTGCGATTAATTATATTAAAAAAACACATTAAAACAATTTACGCAATTAATCACGTTTCCGGCCCACAATAAGGAATATTCCTTCCATATGAGCAATTCAAGTATGGAGTACCACTTGTTTCCTCCAGGGGCAGTAAGTAAAACTCACTGTATATGGTATGCACTTATATAGTGCCTTTTTAACCTTAGCGGTATTCAAAGCCCTTTACACTGCATCTCATTCACCCATTCACACACACATTCACACACCAATGACAGCAGAGCTGCCATGCAAGGTGCTAGCCTGCCATTGGGAGCAACTTGGGGTTCAGTGTCTTGCCCAAGGACACTTCGGCATGTGGAGTCGTATGGGCCGGGAATCGAACAACCAACCCTGCTATTACTGGACAACCCGCTCTACTAACAGACAGAGAACAAATCACACTTATGGTGGGTCGGCCGCGAAACGGGCCGAATGGACCGCGATAAGCTAAAATGAGCCGCCGCGTTATGCAGAACGGACCACAAAATGGTGCCGTGATATGCAGAAAAGGACAGCGAACACACTTTTGGGCCAGTTGCTATGTAAAATCCCAGGTCGATTTCTCTTCCCAGTCCAGCCCTGCTTGTGTGCCAAAATGCATTCTAATTATGAGTTCAAATATGCAGATTCAATTCATATCAAGCTTTATTCACGTTCAGTCTTTACTGTGCACACGCTGGATCTTTTTCGCGCAGTGTCGTGTTTGACACTAGTTCAGATGACAGTGAGTGTTTTCGGCCGAACCTGGCTCCGAGGTATTTCAAAGAATACCATGGATTAACGAAGCTACCTGTATATACTGTATATAAAAAAACAAACATGCTAGTATCATGCCCAAAACACATGGCTATATAATGGTACATTTCGTTAGTAAAATAAAAAATACAAAATACTAGGGCTGGGAAATTTACTGCGTTAATATTTGTTAATAGTTGAGTGTTTAACGCTTAAAAAAATGTATAATAATAATTATCTGAACCTGGCTCAGAATTTGCGGTTAAATTCTCCATTCTCCGTATAGTAGATCCACTCCTGTGTTTATTTTGCCTGGGACATGCATTGCACATAATGAATAAGCATGTACTGCTCCACACAATTCATTTCTGTGGTGGAATGTGATGTCGTGTCGAGCTTGTACTTCCTGGAAATATATATATATGCCAATTTTAGTCGCATGAAGTGGGGGAAAACATTAGTGAAGTTTCAGGAAATGCTAAATAAAAACAAGCAAAAAAAAAAAAACATAAAAAAAAAAAAAATAATTAACACTTTAAATGTACCAGCTCTTGTATTTTGTTTCTATTTGACAAAATGTACCATTGTACAACCATGTGTTCTGGATATATATATTCCATGGTTAAACTGTGGAATTCTTTGAAATACCTTAGTGTATCTTGTAGATATGGTATATGAATATGGTAATCATTCAGTACAATGGTATTATCATCTGGTACTGTCATTGTATCATTGTAGTGGCACAGCTTTTAATAAAGGCACTGCCTTGTAGCTGAAGTGTGTAATTTCTGTGTCACTTTAATAACATCTAAAATGGCCCTTACATAATTATTCAGAACCATGGTATTATCATCTGGTACTGTCACTGTTGTTGGGTGACCAGATGACCATGGATGCAACAGGATACATGCACAACTGAAATGTGCCCTAAAATTATTTAAAATCTGAAAGTAAAATGCTGTTTAGATGTAAAATGTATCAAAGATTCTTAATCATTTCATATTATTCTAATGAATGTCATTTCACGCAAGGTAAATGTATTCAAGTGTGCAGTTGATATTAGAAATAGGTTAAAATGCCTGTTTTTACTTTAACAGCTCCCCAGTATTATCTTACAGTACAAGCAAAGCCCAGCACACATGATATACATTCTGTTTTCATTGCACAGTTTCTGAAGAGCCATAAATAAACCAGTAACAGCTCTATGATTGGGTTGCATTTCTGTACAGTAGTTTTCAACAAAATTGAAAAATGGGCATATGTCAGAGGAGAGGATGCAGTTAGCTATATGAAGAGGACACGTTTTATTTTGCCATTTGATTACCTTGACCTGTACTGTATGGCGTTAATAACTCAAGCTACAAATGTAAAGGGTTAATAAATCTGAACAAATTTTTAATGGATGGTGGACCTGTGTGTACAACTCTGTTGTTTGGCCGCCTCAATACATATGTATGTGGACTGGGGGAGGGAATCCCACACGACTGTTTCGATGTTTTAATACAGGATAATGGGTATACCGATGTGTTCATTTTGGTCAAAATGCAGGATGTCCTGGCTAATACAAGACAGATGAGATGGCAGCCACTAGCTTGTATCACATCAGAATGGGGAAAAAATGTGATCTCAGTGATTTCGACTGTGGCATGATTGTTGGGGCCCAATGGGCTGGTTTCAGTATTTCTGTAACTGCTGATCACCTGGGATTTTCACACAGAGCAGTTCTGTGGACGGAAACACCTTGTTGATGAGAGAGGTCAATGGAGAATGGCCAGACTGGTTCAAGCTGATAGAAAGTCTATGGTAACTCAGATAACCACTCTGTGAAATTGTAGTGAGCATAATAGTATCTCAGAATGCATAGCATTTCTAACCCTGGCGGATGGGCTACAACAGCAGAAGACCCATAAGTGTTCCTAATGAAGTGCTTGTGAGTTTAGTTGGCCCTGCTCCATCTATCAATATAAGTTTTTTTGCGAAGTCAGAATCACAATAGCTCTCAAAAGAATCCTTAGAGAATTGTTTTGAACAAAACATATAATCCCACACTGAAGCATTCCGTAACTTTTTTTAAATAAGCCACTCATTCCTAAAGTTGGGATCCTTAAGAAGGCTTTGGAGAAATGCAGTTTTTCCACAACCAGAAACACAATGTCTGGGGACCTTACTTAACATCTTAATCTTTTTGTTGGTTAAATGCAAACTACTGTAACAATAGTACCACCTTCAGAGTTAAAGTACCTTAACTGCTCTATCAGTTCAGCACAACGATTACGTATGCTGTGGTGGCAGGGGGATTCAAAAGACAGTGCACTGTGATGTTACAATATAGCACAATTTTTAATTAGTAAATAATAAATGCTCTTTTTGGACTGGAGAGGACGTTTTGAGTTCTGAAACTTACAGAATGTTTTTTTAGTACAAGGACCTCTTATTTGTCAAAATATCAAATTATTCCTTATGACATGACCGCATTAAGCTAAGTCTGATTATTGGGAAAAAAGGCGTCCTGACTGTACCTCCAACTGGACATGGCTCGTAAAATCATGACTGTTCTAGTTTTATCGGGACAAGGGCTCGAGTTGAGGGGGGGATACGAGGGGATGCCATCCCCTTGTTGCAAGAAATACCAAAAAGCATCCCCCCTGTTAAACCACCATCACCCCTTACCATACCCTTTAGATCAATTGTGTCATGTATTACATAGAACTAATGCAAGTAAAATATTTAATATTTAATTTAATACGTTTGATAAATAGCAGACTTTAAACAAGGGAGATTAGCTGGTCAGAATTAGATTTCGACATGTGTGAGATTGACGGATTTCTATAGGTGAAATCCCCAATCAGATCTGGACACTTGTACAGTTTGGATATATGCTGTAAGGGTAACGCTTTAGTCCCACAATCTGGCAAACTTGAGCACACAAGCTCTCTCTCTCCACTGCGAAAAGACGCCAGTTTTTCTGACAACACTGTAAAACAGGTATGTCAGAGTTTGTGATGGGTTGAATTGTCCTTCCTAGTGTTCACATGAAACATGCACCACAACTTTTCAAATGATTCACGCACTTTATTCAAACATGGTCAAGTAGTAAAGTGGAGTAGAAAAATGTGTGTCTTCAATGGGCGAGCGATCTAGAAAAAAACCATTTTAATGATCATAACATGGATTCTTTTTACAAGATTCATCATAAAATACAATAACAGAGGGTAACAGGTATATATTACAGCCATGTGGCATAAGGGACAATGAAGTGATGCTCATTTTTGTCCATATCTATTAAATTAATAATACATTTTAAAAAATGCAATTCACACAAACCATTTACTTGAATACAACTCTTCTATGATAAACATTTTACAATTCCTGAGTTTAAAGTCATATTGATATTTTTTTTCTAGGGCTTAAAGTAAAAAATGTCATGTGGTGTCCAGAGACTGTAAAAAACAAAAAGTAAAAGTCTCATTAAAATCATTCATTGGATCATTGGGTGTAACCAACATGTAGGTAATTCCTTTGTTGTTTATGTTGACCATTAAAAATCATAAAACAGAGAGGACACCTTAAGACCCTCAAGACTGAGCGCGAAGATTTAAAAAACATCTGTTATTTATTTTGACATTTTTGAAAATGCACATTTTGTTCATGTTGAAAATGTATTGTTACTTTTGACTAAAAAATTAAAAATAAGTTTGAAAACTTTTATTCAAGATGCAAAGAAAGTATTATAATACATTTTACTTAATGGTTACACCACATGACAATTTTAAAGTTAAAAAGTTTTTTTTTGTTGTTGAAAATGCTATAAAATGCTATAAAAATTAATGAAACCAAATTGGACACAAAGATTACATTTCTGAGAATATGACAGATTTCTCATTATAACACCTTGTATAACCTTATTTGTCAATAACCTATAAATATTAGACCCCCCTCCCCCCAAATACACCATCCCCCTTGAATGTTTTTTAAATGATCGGGATGTCTGGTCACCAATAATCATGGCTTTGATTGAGCCAATCTTGGTGTGATCAGGATAATTTTTACACTTTCAACTTAAGAATGGCTTATTTATACTGTAGTTGTGTCTGCATATTAAGATGGGACACAAGACAATATTTTAACATTTAAAAAATGACACACTTCATCTACTCAGGACTTTTCAAACTTCAGTTGATGTCACTGATTTTTTTTATATCTCCGTGTAGCTGTACCAGCTCACGAGTTTGATCACAATATCACAGTGTAATCGTTTAGATTTGTTAAGTTCAGGCATGCTCCGGCTCATTTCAAGAGATTTCCAACAGTTTCACTCTTCAATGTAGGAAATGGATCCATCATGTCAATAATTAACGAACAGTCTGCCACAGAGTACATTACTTGGCTTTTGTTTCTATACAAATGCATGTTTATTTCTCAAACACCCTTTCTTCTTTTTTCATTCATCTGGAAACCGCAGTTGCTAAAGAGTCTAATTAGGACTCTTGACTGAAAATTGGCTCTGGGTTGTGTATGTTTCTCTGGCTCTTGGAAGCTCTTATTTGTATCATGCAGCTGCAATGTATCCCTCTACTTCTGAGTCAATGTGTGGCCTGTAATTAGCTCACAATGGGCAAGGCTACAGAAAGAGTCACCACGGGGCAGAGGTCCATGGATTCAGACTAATGGATTCTGAATGAAGGAGTGTCGTTAGCTTCTCACAATGGTGGAAAAATTTATCATTCAGTGATGCCAAAGTGTTTTCATTTTTTTGGTTTTTTATTGAGTTTGTGTTGTCTATTGTGCATTTAAAGTATGTTATTTTTGGGCAACAAGTGTCACCAAACGGAATTTTGGCCTTAATAATCTCACTTTTGTCCTCTAGAGTTTCAAAAGTGATATCATCAATGTCACAAACTGTACTAAGATTTGTCAATATAACAAAGTCTGCAGTCAAAAGTCAGAGATTTCAAGGTGAAGTGAACTATATATGTAGACTCACTGAACACTTTATTAGGAACACTTGTATTAGGAACACCCTACTTATTCATGCAGTTATCAAATCAGCCAATCATGTGGCAGTAGTGTAACGCATAAAATCATTCAGATACAGTTCAGGAGCTTCAGTTAATGTTCACATCAACCATCAGAATGGGGAAAATGTGATCTCAGTGATTTCGACCATGGTATGGTTGTTGGGGCTAGATGGGCTGGTTCCAGTATTTCTGTAACTGCTGATCTCCTGGGATTTTCACACACAACAGTCCCTAGAGTTTACTCAGAATGGTGCCAAATACAAAAAAACATCCATTGAGTGGCAGTTCTGCAGACAGAAAAGCCTTATTGATAAGAGAGAATAGCATCCCAGAAAGCACATCATGTTGAACCTTGAGGCGGATGGGCTAAAACAGAAAAAGACAACTTCAGGCACTTTATTAGGATCATAGTGTTCCTAATAATGTGTTCAGTGAGTGTAAATATACAGTATATCAAATCTTTTTCTCTTCTGTGTTTTTCTTCTGCTCTAACGTCTGTACTACTCCAGCTACAAATAGAACTTAGCGGTGCGATACTGCGGATATTGTTGGCTTTTGCATGACAAATGGCTAATTTTGTAAGTTGCTTTGGATAAAAGCATCTGCTAAATGGCTAAATGTAGCCTGACTCATTTCTCATCAAATTCTTCCACATTATAACGTCAACACATGAATATTTTTTAGCTCTATACTGTCATTGTGTCAACAGTGTATCATTGGTGTCTAATTTTATCTCAGGCAAAGTTACTTGAAGTAAACATTAATGAAACTCAAACCTTAAAGCAATATAATTGTCCAACAGTTACGCATAGCTACTAGAGATGTAGTTGAGTACCGAGTACTCGGAAGTGATAGCAATGATCTATCATAAAAACAATGATCGATAATGAAAATGAGTGACGTGATTTTTCTCTAAGTTCTAAACTAAGTAAAAACTTCATGACAACTAAACACAAATGTGTCAAAGAGGGGCCTTATTTTTAATTTTGAGATAGATTACATGTGATCTTTGATTTTAAGCGGTACCTTGATTGTCAACAGAGATGTCTCGTAGCAACTAAATTGATAAACGATACTGCAGTGCTAACGTTTGTTCTACAGGTTTACGATAATCAAAAGAAAGTTTAATTCACTGTGTTTTGAACATCTGCCTCTGCAAACATTTGCTGAACAAGTTTTATTATCATGTAATGTAGAAACTTTGACTCATTAGTGTATATTTTTTAATAAAAGTTAAGGTTTATCTTTGATTGTAAATCTCCCTCGGTGACAATGTGTTGGGTGAAGTCACACACCTGCATCTCAGCTAAATAAGACCTGAAGATTTCCGCACAAGTTTGATATAAAGTGCCGTTGCAGCAGCAGCCAAAGACATATCAGGAATATGTACGTATCACATATATCTACATGTTGACGTATCACATATATCTACACTACAGAACTGATCGCAGACTGGATCTATCATCTACAAAACAATCGGCAATGCCTTTTTCTCCCCTTGTACTCTCTATTTCATTTAATGTTAATCATTAGCCGGTCTCTCGCTTATCGGAACAGTGCACATACAAGATGCTTGATTGATTTCTTAAGCAGCAACCCTGCTATTTGTGTCACTTTATTATCACCTGTGGTGTGGAAATGAGAAGCTGACATTTGCACTCACATAAGAGCAGATATCTTGTGTAGCCATGCTGGACCAGCAGTCGATAGTTGTAGTTACAGTTATAGGCTATGGCTTGATTAATTCAAAATGAATAATTTAATACTGTTTAAAACTGAGTGAGTGTACTGAGGACAAGATGGATCATGATGAATCAAGAATCACAATTTTGCAATTGTAATCGAATTGAATCGAATCGTGAAGTGAATATTCACGCCTCTCTAGTAATCACTATAGACTTTGAGTGGAACACAGTATCCCTCTCCACACAACAAATATTTAGATTAGTGGTCCAAAAGTATGATGATTCTTAAAAATGTACCTTTGCCCCCCAAACTTGATCATTTGGTTACATAATTGATTTTGTTTTTTGGCAACACTTATGATTTATTTTTTCCCCAGCTGAGTCTTGCATCCTCCCAAGGTTTAATTTAAATTTAAATAACATCTTAAAGAGTTCACTTCTCTCCTCAACAGTTTCCTGTAACATTTAACTGTCTTGGTAAATATCAATAAAACTAATATCATATACCTTCTGCAAATATGCAGATACCTCCTTTAAACAGACGTAATAAACAATCTTACTAACTTGAGGAAAACCATCGTCCTGTGGAGTGCTAATATTTCTTCCTCCAAAGCACGTATTCCATAAGCCTCTTATCAACAGTTCCCTGTAACTTTTAACTTTCTTGTCTAATGATTAAAAGGCAAATATCATACTTCTATCATGTACCATCTGCAAATATGTGGATGTCTCATTTAAACAGATTCATGAACCTCGCAAAAATCCAACCTTTTCTTAACGTCAAGCAGTCATCTATTAATATCTTCCTCTGAAACGCGTATTAAATAAGCCAGAAAACAAGCCTTCAGGATCAGGATCAAAAGTTCCTCAGACGGTCTGTTCATGACAATCCAAGCAGGCGAACCAGACTGTTTTAAATGACATTGGAATGCTGCTCTCGCTGGATCCGCTCTTGTGTGTGAAAGCAACTTCACGTGTGCTGTAAGCAAATGTCTTATTCACTATTCACTCTATGTGCAATTGGTTTCATTCTGTATTTTCTGTGTAAATGTGATTGTTAATGTGGACATGCCATGGTTGCTGGACTACAGTGTGTACTGTTATTTCCTTCTTCCTAATATAATAATTATTTCTTCATGTGCAAATAAATTAAAAAAATTAGAAGAAACTGCTATGTACCATTTAAAATACAATTGTAATTTTTTAAGATTTTAAGGATTTTTAAATATAAGAGTTTATTCATTATTTAGCAATTTTATGTTTATATTATTTACTATATTAAATGGTGTGATACATCGGCATTGTATCCAATTATCGGACACCCTGCTCTCTGGATATTGGCAGCGGCCATTAAAAAACCCATATCAGTCAACTACTAATAAGGATGGCCTCAAAGCCAACAGAAATGGACTAAAAGCCCCCAAATATTGATTTCATGTGGTCTTTAATACAGAATGTTTTGAGTGTATCATTTTCAGATATGTTCAGTATGTCTAACATGAGACATTTGTAAAAGATCAGACATTTTGTGAGAAAATGAACTAAAAAAAATCAACTCAGAATTTGTTCAGTCTGATTAATTTGATGAGCTGATATGGAGAAGATATAATCTTCCCTGAATGAATTGTTTCACAGCATTTGAAGGGTGCCTTTGGACGATTTGTGAGATTAGCTGGTATTTTATTGGGATTTAATTTGTTTACACTCTGGATAACGAATTCCCTCATAAGGTTTATGCAACCCTGCTAGAACACTGTCATGATTTGTAAAGACTGTCAAGGTTTCAGAATTATATCCAAGGCAACGCATAAAGCAAGCAGCATTCTTTCTAAAGAAATGAATGCTTACTCTGAATGAGACTCAAGGGGAATACATGATCATGTTAGTTACATATCTGACTATATAGTCCAAGAAGTGGAGTGGTGGTGGCATAGTGGGTGTAGTGGTCTAAAGCACATAACTGTTAATCAGAAGGTCGCTGTTTCAATCCCCGCGGCCACCACCATTGTGTCCTTGAGCAAGGCACTTAACTCCAGGTTGCTCCAGGGGGACTGTCCCTGTAATAAGTGCACTGTAAGTCGCTTTGGATAAAAGCGTCTGCCAAATGCATAAATGTAAATGTAAGAATACCACAGCTATTTTTTATTTGAAACATCAAGCAAAGGATGGGCCTATTAGCCGTTCATGTTACTGTCAATGGTAAAAGGTGATGTATGTAACTTTTCAGTGTTAAAATACTTTCTCCTTTCCCATCTAAATTTTGATTGTCAACTATGAGTAAGCCATTGGTAGGTTGATTCCTCTCAAAATTGTGTCTCTGTGGCTATTAAGACATTGCTCTGTTTGTTTAAGCAACCCCGGTTGGCCCAAGAGTGCAACATTTGCTCACCTCACCCAATGTCGTGAATTTGTCATGGTTTTAATGATTATTTTTGGATTTCTGTTTGGTGGGGCAGAAATATCACACTGCAAATTCTTTACTTTATTTACTTACATAAACTCTAGACCAACACATAATAAAACACACATAATGATAAAATGTGCCAAATGGTTAAATGTAAATAAAATGTACCCATGGGTTCCAGGTTTTAGGACTTCAAACTGGACTACTCTATTACATCACAAATAGATCATTAGTTGGTCTTTTCCATGGTAACCCTTTGTTCCTCTCTCTTTTCCTCTGTTGACAGAACAATGCTGAGAATCTGGCCTCAGAATGTTGGAATTGGGCACCTGTTCGGTCAGCGCTCAGTCCCTCTCTGACCGTAATGATCTGGCTGTCCCGTCATTCAGTCAGGGTGTGTGTGGTAGTAGCCCATCTCCACGAAGCTATCTGCTCCATCCTCAGGACCCAGAGGCCTGGCTTAAGCACCGAGGAACACTGGAGGATGGCTCCCGCACTTGCTCCCTCCTGGAGCCCCAGAGCCTGGCGGTCAATTTCCTGTCCCATGCATCCAGTTTCAACACCCTCTACGTCCCCCATGCCCATCCGATGGGCCTGGCCCCATCCTCCCTGGATCTGGGGGGGTCATGCGAGGGGCCATTGGGTCTGGACCCCGACATGCACGTCAGCCCGAATATCATTAAACGGCGCAGGGGGGGAATTATCGAACAACGTGACATCATTAAAGCACACCAGGCACACAAGATTCAGAGCACCCCACAGGCCCGACGCAAGGAATGGGAGTAAGTGGCACATGCATACACACAGCATGCAGTTTAATAAGATGTACATATGTTTTTGCTGGCTCATAATGATAGTAGAATTTACTTGAATTAAAGCTGAAGTGTGTCACCAAATGGAATTGCCAAAATAATCACTGTTTTCAAACAAAATACTTCTCCCATCTTCCATTGGTTTGACAGAAATGTGAAGCTTATCATTTATAAAAGCACATACATTTTTCTGTTAAAAGGTGTATTATTTGATCTGTAAAGTTGTTTAAATTGTTATTTTAGCATGTTTACAGCTTAATGTCAACCTGGCAACAAAGCTGTGAAATTGGATATAACTTTTCACACTAAAATCATGTTAACACAAAATATTGATTATTGATCAGCACATTATTTTATCTATACATTTTTGAAGCATTGATACATTACTATCAGCCAACATTTAAATTAAAAGCCTAATTTGTGTGCTTTAATTCACTGCCAGTTGCATTCCATTCAATGTAGTCTGTTGTAATAGCGACATAGTATTTACTGAAGCCAGTCACGGCATGGAAGAGGCACAGGTATAACACACACATTATGAGCTGATGGCAGTCAGCTCGTAACATCCTGGGTACATCCTGGGTTAAGTGTTATTTTCTAATTGCTTATGCCTCAAAAGTATAGAAAATGGCTATTTTTCCCCACAAACTTTGCTTTTGTGACCAAGACAGTGATATTTTGAAATGTACCTATTTCCAATGAGAAAACGGGCTAATTTGTAACTTTTCGTTCAAATAAAGTCAGAAAACAACAACATATGAATCCAAAATGTATGTATTTATAATAAAGTAATACAAAAATGACTACAAAAGATTTAGAAATGAGTAGTTTTTCGAGATTTATGATTATACTGTAAATCACTTTCACGAATCAGCCCCCAAATGTAGTCTCCCATCATGTTCTCGTTCTACTGTCCTTGGTAGCGCCGTTCAAAGTCCAGCATATCCTGATAGAAGCACTTGCCTTGCTCCTCCGAGTATGCTCCCGTGTTCTCCTTGAATCAAAATGAGTGTCAAAGATATGGACTTTGAGGGACATCCTACAGCCCATTGTGCATTATTTCTCAACCAGCTCCACATAGTTTTCAGCCTTGTGATTGTCCAGGATGCCCCGAACCACTACGACAAAGCGGTTCCAAGCCACTTTCTCCTTAATAGCTTCTTGGGGAATTCATTGCACTCCAGGATCTTCATTATCTATGGTCTGATTAAGACACCAGCTTTGACCTTTGCCTCAGACAGCTTAGGGAAGAAGTCTTGAAGGTACTTGTTGTTTCATAAGGCCCAATTTGATGTGCAGTGGTGGCATTAGCACCTTCCGGGGGTCCAACAGTGGCTCCCACTTGATGTTGATGTTGTTCCTCCCCACAGAGAACTCAGTCTGCTGTGGCCAGTACCGCCTGTGGTAGTGTCCCTGTTGTCCCAAAGGCAAAGATAGCATGGAAACTTGGTAAAACCGCCTTGGCGACCCATCAGGAATGCCACCATTTTTAAGTCTCCTATGACCTCCCAGCCATACTCATCATACTTCAAGGCATCCAGGAAGGTCTTGATATGTATTCACTTAGGCAGCTGAAACTAAACTGAACTGGTGGGCTTAAGGCCCCTGTATTTATACTACTATTTATATTACTGGAAAGTTCTAGAAAGTTCTAGATGTTACTCCAAGTTTACTCAGCACTGAATCTATCTGGAATGTTCTTGAAAATATGTACATTTCAAAATATCACCATCCTTGTCACAAAAGCAAAGTTTGTGGGGAATAATAGCCATTTTCTTTACTTTTGAGGCATACGCAATTAGGAAATAACACTTACTACCCAAGAACCAAAACAATAATAATAATTTTGTTACACAGTTTTAAAAAACATTATCAGTTTACTTCCAAAGTGGGCCAGACAATCATGTGTTCCCATAACGATAAGATTCTAGATTATTTCAGGTTACAAGCAAGAAGGTAGGGAAACATGGGATTCCATGCATTAAGTACCTTTGGTGATGCTTGTGCATGACAAAACTGACTTTGTGTGCTTTTGAGGGCAAGTCTTCAATCTCTGTATTTTTCATTAGACTTACAGGTGTGGGTTTGACAGTCGTTTAACCAGGAGAAAAGTGGGCTCTCAATTTAATACACTTTCTGTGAGCTTATTGTTATCAGTAACTTATATAGTACTTGTCATAACACTGGAAAATTATAGGTGTGTTGCATCATTAATAAAGATTTTCAATTCAATCGTTTAAGTAAAAGGACTCTTTGAGCAGAATGGAAAAAAAGACCATTTTGATTTCTAAATCTCTCTTGAATTTTGATGGTTTCATGCAGCCAATAATTCACTGCACAAAACAAATTGTGGTCGGCACAAACCATGTTTATCCTTGCTGCAAGTGAATGCACATATAAGGTAGTGTGGGCTGTATTTTGATGTCAACAAGATATGTTTTCTCTTTCCCTTTAAAATTTGACCAGCCTTTTTTATTTTGCTATCCTAACTATGAACAGTTGTATTGTCAGTTGCATTTTATTATTTACATTTAGCATTTGTTTCCACTGCTTTCCCTGACCTTTTCAAAGAAATTTGCCTAACTGTCACCCACCAGTTTGAGAACCGCTGGATCATACAAAAACAATTGTGAAACAACTTTCTTAAATGTATTTATTGTAGAACTCTTTGGATTGTTTCTCTATAGTATCTTTGATAAGTTACAGCATTAAAAGTCTATTGATGAACTATTGCATAATCAGGGCAGAGCTGTCAGTATGTTGTGGCAGTGGCCTGCTAAAGAGTCCCGCAAGTGCTGGAGCATTGCACTACAGAAATGGTTACCTTTCATTTGGATTTAAACACAATATGACTGGGTGGAGGTATAATGACCCAACAGCTCAGAGGCACACATACAGGCTCTGCATATTTAGATCTAGCTAAGATCCAGCTGAGCCGGACAGCATGTCTCAGCAACTGGTTTGTTCTCTGGTACATTCTTTAAACAAATTCAAATACAGAGATGGGAATGTGTCTGAAAGGGATTTTAATTAGACAGGATGATGAATAACGACATCAGATGAATGTAAAATTATAATAAAGAGATGCAATCCAGTGTTTGATTTGTGTGAATTAAATGACATTTTGATGTACTGTTGCTACGAGATGAAGTGTGTGGGTTTAAATAAGCTTTATATAGCTATAC
The DNA here is from genome assembly GCF_025860055.1 of Xyrauchen texanus. Taxonomy (NCBI): domain Eukaryota; kingdom Metazoa; phylum Chordata; class Actinopteri; order Cypriniformes; family Catostomidae; genus Xyrauchen; species Xyrauchen texanus. The sequence goes on along the minus strand of NC_068302.1, from coordinate 32,841,984 downwards.
TATATTATATATAAAAACTATAAATTACTATGGTATGTCCTCATTTAGATTTAGGTTTAATGGTTTATGAGGACATTTTTTAAGGTTACAAACTGGTAATTACAAGGTTATTATGCTATAAATTCATGAGGACATTTCTAGTGTCCCCATAATTCAAATCACTTAAAAAACATACTAAACTATGTTTTTTAAAAATGCAAATTAATTTTTTTATGAGAGGGTTAGGTTTATGGGTAGGGTTATGGGATAGAATCTATAGTTTGTACAGTGTAAAAATCATTATGTCTATGGAGAGTCCTCATAATGATAGCTGCACCAACATCTGTGTGTGTGTGTGTGTGTGTGTGTGTGTGTGTGTGTGTGTGTGTGTGTGTGTGTGTGTGTGTGTTAGACGTGTTTTTGTGTGCACCCGTTCTTTAGAATACTTTTGTCAGTGTGTGGCCTTGAAAATAGTTAAGAGAATAATAGACGTATTAATCAAATCTCTTTGACACATTAATCTGTAAGACTGATGGGATAGCAATTAATGAGTTTTAACAGCTCATTGAGACCAAACTGTTTTAACTGTCACAGTCTAACCTATATTCTCTATATTGTTTCAAAAAGTCAAAAGGTTGTCAAAAGAACCCCTGCTTTGACATACAGATAGAACTTTTTAAATGTCAAATTGTCTCTTGGTGTAGCAATATTTAAAGGGATAGTTTACGCAGAAATTAAAATTTTCATAATTTACATAATTGTTCTAACCCTGCTGTATAGGCATAAGACTTTCTTTGTTCTGTGGAACACGTCAAGATGTTTGGCAAAATGTTATCCTCAGTCACCATTAAATTTGATTGCATGAAAAAAAGATTAATGAAAGTGAATGGTGTCTGAGGCTAACACTATGCCTAAAATCTCCTTTTGTGTTCTATCAAAGAAATTCATATGGGTTTGGAACTACATAAAGTTGAGTAAATTATGACAGAATTTTCATTTCATAGTTGTCACAGGTTTTATATGGAATTTAACCTCTTATTTCCATTATACATACAGTATTCGCTATATCATGAGTCATTTCATAATAGTTCTACTGTTTAAATTGAGCTAAAAAGCCAATTCTAGGCCATTATAATGGCATATCCAATAAATTGATCTCATATAATGTCACAACATGCCCCAGAAAGTGTTAACATGTAGTTAAAGGGATAGTTCACCCAAAAATGAACATTCTCTCATTATTTACTCACCCTCAAGCCATCCCAGATGTATATGAATTTCTTTCTTCAGCAGAACACCATTCAGCCTGGTCACCATTCACTTGCATTGTGAGGACCTACAGAGCTGAGATATTCTTCTAAAAATCTTAATTTGTGTTCAGCAGAAGAAAGAAAGTCATACACATCTGGGATGTCATGAGGGTGAGTAAATGATGAGAGAATTTTATTTTTGGGTGAACTATAACTATAACTAACACTTTAAATCTGTCTATAAAACCCTGAGAAATATTCACCGGAGTGTGAGTGTGACATCTAGCCCCGGTCTCCCTTATACTGTAAGCTGTTTCTGATAAAACCATCAGTTCAGTGCTTGAGTTTTTTTTATTTTCTACAGTATTTGTTAGAATTGTACATCTAGATTAAAAAAGGAAACACTTCTTCCAATACAGAAGACTGCTTTAACCTGAAGCTGTTCACGAGTACATGGCTCTCATCAATCTAGCCCTGCTGGATAATTAAGACTTTTCAGCTGTGCGCTTGCTTTGAGGGAGAAAATGAATAGTGTGAGGCAGGGGGAAGGGTGGGGGTTGTAAAGACTGTACTCGACTGAAAAATAAAACTCATACGAGAACTCATGTGGACACGACTGCTGCAGATGATCTTTTTCAAACAGAGTGTTTGTATTTTATGCAAGATTTTGACCACATAAATCAATTTAACATATATGTATTATGTGAACATATGCAGTACAGTGCAAAAGTCTAATACCTTAATTGGGTGTACTCTTTAATATGTAAAGAAACACAAACCTCTTACTTAACATTATTTCAATATAAATGTATACCTTATTAAGAAACACTTTATTATTAACTAGTATACTGGATAATGTAGCAGAAAAATGTACAGTAATCCTAGTATACACTCACCTAAAGGATTATTAGGAACACCATACTAATACTGTGTTTGACCCCCTTTCGCCTTCAGAACTGCCTTAATTCTACGTGGCATTGATTCAACAAGGTGCTGAAAGCATTCTTTAGAAATGTTGGCCCATATTGATAGGATAGCATCTTGCAGTTGATGGAGATTTGTGGGATGCACATCCAGGGCACAAAGCTCCCGTTCCACCACATCCCAAAGATGCTCTAATGGGTTGAGATCTGGTGATTGTGGGGGCCATTATAGTACAGTTAACTCATTGTCATGTTCAAGAAACCAATTTGAAATGATTCGAGCTTTGTGACATGGTGCATTATCCTGCTGGAAGTAGCCATCAGAGGATGGGTACATGGTGGCCATAAAAGGATGGACATGGTCAGAAACAATGCTCAGGTAGACCGTGGCATTTAAACGATGCCCAATTGACACTAAGGGGCCTAAAGTGTGCCACGAAAACATCCCCCACACCATTACACCACCACCACCAGCCTGCACAGTGGTAACAAGGCATGATGGATCCATGTTCTCATTCTGTTTACGCCAAATTCTGACTCTACCATCTGAATGTCTCAACAGAAATCGAGACTCATCAGACCAGGCAACATTTTTCCAGTCTTCAACTGTCCAATTTTGGTGAGCGCTTGCAAATTGTAGCCTCTTTTTCCTATTTGTAGTGGAGATGAGTGGTACCCGGTGGGGTCTTCTGCTGTTGTAGCCCATCCGCCTCAAGGTTGTGCGTGTTGTGGCTTCACAAATGCTTTGCTGCATACCTCGGTTGTAACGAGTGGTTATTTCAGGCAAAGTTGCTCTTCTATCAGCTTGAATCAGTCAGCCCATTCTCCTCTGACCTCTAGCATCAACAAGGCATTTTCGCCCATAGGACTGCCGCATACTGGATGTTTTTCCCTTTTCACGCCATTCTTTGTAAACCCTAGAAATGGTTGTGCGTGAAAATCCCAGTAACTGAGCAGATTGTGAAATACTCAGACCGGCCCGTCTGGCACCAACAACCATGCCATGCTCAAAATTGCTTAAATCACCTTTCTTTCCCATTCTGACATTCAGTTTGGAGTTCAGGAGATTGTCTTGACCAGGACCACACCCCTAAATGCATTGAAGCAACTGCCATGTGATTGGTTGATTAGATAATTGCATTAATGAGAAATTGAACAGGTGTTCCTAATAATCCTTTAGGTGAGTGTAAGTCATCAGTAGAAAAGAAGCCATTTTATTTGCATCTGGAATTTAAAGGATTCAGATCTCTTTTTTTGTTCATTTAGTTGTAAGATATCAGCTCACTTTTCATTCACACATTTATTTTTTGTAACCCATTCAGCTTAAATATTATTATAATTTGTAAAAAAATATATAATATATTATAATAGTAATATATAGTAATATATCTCAATCGTGCACCTTTAACTTTTAGACCCTCAAGCTTTTATTTTGACATTCAGAACTCTCCTGGAATTCCTGTAAGTGTGTCTGTTTGTAGGCAAGTTCACAGTAGTTTAATTCGATTCTTATTCAAATTTTGGTAAAATGCACCTCCAGTGCCATTCTAAATGCATATTATAAGTGACCCGAACTATTAAGATGTTGTTTGTGAGTAGCGCTCAAATATTGCACAACGCGTGAAGGCTAAAAATAGCCACGAGTGTGTGTGTCAACAGAGCAGTGTCATTCACTGACACGCTGGAGCGTTTTATATATTTATTTATTAAACACAGCCTTTTGTGATTAACAGCACTATCGCACGTCATTAAGTGGCTTTGAATAAAATGCACGAGTCATATGAACTACTTTAATTGTGTTTTTATGGTTCTTTTATTTAGTTTATTGAGTTTTGGATCGGGCTCGTCGGACCGATACCCGATCCATCTAAAAACTTCAGTATCGGAGCCGATACCGATCCAGTTATCGGATCGGTGCATCCCTACCAGAAACATATAAGGACAAACTTTAATTTTGTTCTTTTCAAAGACTTTAAGATGTTTTAAAATGTTCAGTGGTTTAGATAATGGCCAGGTTTTTCCATCTGTTGTAAGTGTATTGTGTGAGTGTGTTCTAAAATACAGAGCACTAGTTGGATTTATGTGCTTTCATTTTCACCACACACTAATGCCAAGCAGCTAATAAGAGAAATGGGAACGGCATAACAGTTAATCTTTGAGCTTTGTCATATAGTTTTCTGTCTTAGATCAGTCCAAATTCTTTAGACAGATATGCAACTGGACTAAAACCTGGTTACATGGGGGTGTGTTGCGTGACTGCAGTGTATGTGTGTGTGAATGTGTGCACAGTGTGACTGCGTGTGAGTCTCTAATCAGTTGTTAAATAGCAGACAGGAAAAAGACATAAAGAGAGAGAAAAAAATTTATCAACTTATCAAATGTGTCATTTAACACACATGCAGAGGCAGTTGCACTTTGCAATATACACAAGGAAATTATCGCCAATGTCTGTACATATGCCTAATGGTTTGTTGATACTTGCGCTGGTTGGGTGATTAAGGACTGTCAAAATAATTCCACAGATGAAGGTAGACAAAAGCACTGGTGCAGTCCAGACAGACAATGTTTTCATCTCCCAGTTGACTTTCGAGTGTATTTAGAGTGGTACAAGTCATCGGCATTGCCATGGAAACCTTGCCGTTGATTGTGCCAAAATCGCGGAGGAAACTCTCGAAAAGTGGCTGGAGCAGATGCTTTCAAGGTCTAATGAAACCTCTCACTGATACTGACCTTTGACCCTCCTGTTAAACATGGGCAGCTTTAAACACACTTTGCTCAATAATGTACTAGATCCCTGAAAAACATGAATCAGCACGATATTGGCACCATTCAAGCCGCTGTATGGTTCTAATGTATGGTAATGTAATTTTTTATTTTTAGAATATTTAAAGTGGTCTTTTAGACTATTCTAATAGAACAACAAATATTTAAAGGTGAAGTGTGTAATTCTTTATGTTAAAATACTTTCTGGATACCGTGGAGAATAGCGTGAAGCCTCCACACATGCTATATCTCTGCAGTAACATGCTCAACAAGCCACGTGATAAGATGCGCGGATTCACTGTCTCAAATGCGGAGGCAATTGAGATTCGTCCTCCCTCCACCCAGAATGAGGCGAGTTACTAAACCACTAGGACCTAGAGCGGATTGGGAATTGGACATTCCAGATTGGAGAGAAAAGGGGAGAAAAAAAAATATGTTATTGTTTCATTCTGTTTTCTAAGGATTAAAAAAGATTTCAATACAATTGACAAGGTTTTTCTTCAGGTTTATAGCCTACATCTAACAGTACTCTTATAGAGGGTAGAAACAAGACACGTGGTCAACTTTATACAAAATAAAATGTATTTTTCAGATTATATTTTTTTTATAATTTATTTTGGCTTTAGTACAATGATAATAGAAATCCAGTTATTCAATTATTTTATTTTGTAAACAACAAAATATGTCTTTTTTCACAGTAAAAATTAGTCTTTACACATGAAAACACATGACTGCCTTTGTATTTTTTGGAGGGAGACACATTGTACGATAATGAGACCTGCTACTAAAAAGAGTGGGCAGGAGCTGTTCTGAGTATACAAGAGAGACTTAACATGACAGGCAGGCCTATATTTAGATATGCATGAAATACAGACACATAGTGACACGCATATGCATTCATGACACATAGCTGCACTGATACACACACACAAACACACACACACAAACACACACACACACAGGCAATGAAAACACACACATATACATTCATGAAACACACACAGATATGCTCACAAATATTCACAATTACTCATTGACGTTCATGAAAATTAGATACACTTACATACATTCATAAAACACACAATCACACACATATTTCTCTCTGCATTGCCCTTAGCCGGTATTATCATTCTGTGTTCTGAAAGAGAGCAGAAATATCTGCATAGTTGTTATGGCTGAGCCTCTTTGCTTTATATGAAAACATAACATCTGTGTGTTGGGCAGAATTGTGTGTCTCAAAACCTCCAAAATATCACCCATAAGGAGTGCGATAATGATTTTAGTTCAACCCAAAAATGAAAATTCTGTCATTATTTACACACTCTCATGTCCATATGTACAAGAGAGTAACCCTTCTTATGAAAATGTAATATTTTTATTAACCTTCATCGGACAGTTTACACTGCATGACCAATTATTAGGCAAGTGAGTATTCTGATCTTATCATACTTTCCATACACATTTTCCAACTCCAAATCATATAAACTTGAATGCTTATTGGATTCAATCATTTTCAGGTGGCATGTATTTGTGTAATGAGGGAGGGTATGGCGAAAGAGACTAACACCTTATATCAATGTGTGCATAATTATTAGGCAGCTTCATTACCTCAGGTAAAATGGGCCAAAAAAGAGATTTAACTGACACTGAAATGTCAAATATTGTAAAATGCCTTTCAGACAGATGCAACACTCTTAAAATAGCTAAACTATTAAGACGTGACCACCGGACAATCAAATGTCTTGTTGGGAATAGTCAACTGGGGCTAAAAAAACACATGGAGAAGAAAAGGTGCAAATTAACTGCAAAAGATTTGAGAAGAATTAAACGTGAAGATACCAGGAACCCATTATCCTCCATTGCTACCATATTCCAGAACTGCAACCTACCTAGAGTGTCCAGAAGTACAAGGTGCCAAGTGCTAAGAGACATGGCCAAGGTCAAGAAGGCTGAAACACGACCACCACTGAATATATTCACAAGTTGATGCGTCAAGATTGGGCAAAAAATTACACAAAGACAGATTTTTCAAAGGTTTTATGGATAGATGTGAAATGAAAACGACTTTTAGACCAGATGTTTGGGCCCATGGCTGGATTACTAATGGACACAGGGCACCACTTTGAGTCAGGTGCCAGCAAGGTGGAGGAGGGGTACTTGTATGGGCTGCTATCATTAAGGATGAGGTAGTTGGACCTTTTTGAGTTGAAGATGGACCGGAACTCAATTCTCAAACTTACTGCCAGTTTCTAGAAAGCACTTTTTTCAAGCAGTGGTACATGAAGTCCTCAGCAATCAAGAAGGCCATGCAGGACAATGCTCCATCACATGCATCCAAGTACTCCACTGCTTGGCTAGCCAGCAAGGGCCTCAAATATGCCCAAATAATGACTTGGCCCCTTCCTAACCTGACTTAAATCCTACTGAGAACTTGTGGGCTCTTCTCAAATGTGAGATTTACAGTGAGTGAAGACAATAGACCTCTTTGAACAGCATTTGGGAGGCTGTGGTTGCTGCTTCAGTGAAAGTTTTTGGTGAACCGATCAAGAAACTCATGGCAGTTATTGAAAAGAAGGGTGGATATATTGGTCACTGAATATTTTTGAAAGGTCAACAATTGTATATAATTGTCATTTTTTGTTACTTATTTGTTGCACTTATGCAAATAATTTAGAATAAACAATTGAGTTTATTGTAATTTAGTTGCTTAATAATTGTGCACACTAATAGTTTTCTAATAATTGTGCACACATATATATTCCCCTGAGAAAGACAAAACATACTTTTTCTTTATTAAACATTCAGGTTTGAGGTTTATTAACATTTTGGATTTACTGAGAGCATTGTGTTTGTTCAACAATAAAAGTAATCCTGAAGAATACAAATTGCCTAATAATTGGGCACACATTGCGTAGCACTCTCGGTGATCCATTCATAGCAGAATTATTAACTTATTGCAATTGGATATTATCAGTAAATGATAACTTTGGGTTTGTTTCTCACACAAAGCTGTCATGGCTTTAGGAGTCATTTTGGTATATATACACTGGTGGCCATAAGTTTGGAATAATGTACAGATTTTGCTCTTATGAAAGAAATTGGTAATTTTATTCACCAAAGTGGCATTCAACTGATCACAATGTATAGTCAGGACATTAGTGATGTGAGAAATTACTATTACAACTTGAAAAAAATAAAAAAATATTCAGAACTTCTTAAACTACTTCAAAGAGTTCTCATCAAAAAATCCTCCATGCACAGCAATAATAATAATAATAATAGTTCCTTGCATTTATATAGCGCTTTTCTAGGCACTCAAAGCGCTTTACATAGTATAGGGGGAATCTCCTCAACCACCACCAGTGTGCAGCATCCACCTGGATGATGCGACGGCAGCCATAGTGCGCCATAACTCCCACCACACACCAGCTATTGGTGGAGAGGAGAGAGTATAGTTATGTAGCCAATTCAGGGATGGAGATTAATACGATGCCATGGTAGATAGGGGCCAATGGGGGGTATTTGGCCAGGACACCGGGGTTACACCCCTACTCTTTACGAGAAGTGTCCTGGGATTTTTAATGACCACAGAGAGTCAGGACCTCGGTTTAACATCTCATCCGAAGGATGGTGCCTTTTTTACAGTATAGTGTCCCCATCACTATACTGGGGCATTAGGACCCACACAGACCGTAGGGTGAGCACCCCCTGCTGGCCTCCCTAATACCACTTCCATGACAGCTTTGCAGATCCTTGGCATTCTAGCTGTCAGTTTGTCCAGATACTCAGGTGACATTTCACCCCACACTTCCTGTAGCACTTGCCATAGATGTGGCTGTCTTGTTGGGCACTGCTCACGCACCTTACAGTCTAGCTGATCCCACAAAAGCTCAATGGGGTTAAGATCCATAACACTCTTTTCCAATTATCTGTTGATCTATGTCTGTTTCTTTGCCCACTTTAACATTTTCTTTTTTATTTTTCTGTTCCAAAAGTGGCTTTTTCTTTGGAATTCTTCCCATAAGGCACCCTTGAGTCTTCTCTTCACTGTTGTACATGAAACTGGTGTTGAGCGGGTAGAATTCAATGAAGCTGCCAGCTGAGGACATGTGAGGTGTCTATTTCTCAAACTAGAAGCATATCCTCTTGTTTAGTTGTACATCTGGCCTTCCACATCTCTTTCTGGCCTTGTTAGAGCCAGTTTTCCTTTGTTTTGTAAGACTGTAGTGTACACTTTTGTATTAAAACTTCAGTTATTTGGGGCAATTTCAAGCATTATATAGCCTTCATTCCTCAAAACAATGATTGACTGACGAGCTTCTAGAGAAAGCTTCTTTTTTGCTATATTATGTCCATATTAAGACATGCCAGTCTATTGCATACTGTGACCAATCAAAAACAAAGACAACGTTAAGCTTAATTTAACAAACCAAAGAGCTTTCAACTGTGTTTGATATAATGGAAAGTGATTTTCTAGTACCAAATTAGCAATTTAGCATGATTGCTCAAGGATAAGGTGTTGGAGTGATGCTGCTGGAAATGGGACCTGTCTAGATTTGATAAAAATTACTTTTTTAATGTCCTGACTATACTTTGTGATCAGTTGAATTCCACTTTGGTGAATTAATGTACCAATTTCCTTCTGAAACAGCTAAATCTGTTCATTATTTAAAATTTTGGCCGCCAGTGTATATATAATTTTTTATTATTTAATTTTCGGCCATGGATCCACATGTATAGCGTTCTCTGTGTATCTCTGTGACTTAACACACAAGGTTAAGTTTTCATCTAGTTTACTTTGTAGAATTGGTCTGGATGTTTCTATTGCGATGCTTTGGGTTTTTTTCATCTTCAAGTGATTTTAAAATATTTGAAAGTGTTTTTTCCTCAAATTGTTCTGTTGAGCCATTAAATGTTCCTCCCTCAACAACCAGCAGTGTTTAAGTGTCAGACTTGTTTGTCAAAGCTGAATAATTTATGTTGACATGTTGAAAAGGCCTATTCATCAGCCTGATCTGATGCATCTCTCAGTCACAAAAGGAGGAGGGGCAGAAATAGAGAAAAGTATGTCTTGATGCATGGCGCAAACTCTTATTTGTCAATATGTTTCTAAATTTAGCTTAATGCACCAAGCAATTATACTTAAATACATATTTGTTTGAGGTGGATGGGGAGGGACAAGACTGTGTCATGTTGATTCATTACTTTCATAAAGTACATGTTTGAATGGGTTCGGTATCGATAACCTAGATATGTCTGCAGTCTAGTGTAGTGAACTAAAGAAGGAAACGTCTAAGGATTTCTGTCAAAAATATTATATTTCTAAACTGATCTGGGCATTTGCAGAATATCTGAATTTCAATGGGAGTTGTTTATTCAATTAAATAATTTCATAAGGTTTGGTTGATCATACGCAACATTTGTAAAAATGTCTCTTTGAAATATGAACGTTAAGCCTTGACTTCAATACTATATATCTGAGACCACATTGAAAATATGGGACTTAAAACCCTATTTATATCTGGAAATGAATAGAATATTTTAGGATTTAGAAAATGTTGAACATTTTAGATGTAAAATAAAGAATAAATATTACAGATACTGCACTATTTCTAGGTCACTAATCAAATGTGAACAAAATTGTGACATTGACATGGTTAACTCATTGTGGCTTGTGTTAAAACACACATGCTTTTTTGGAACATTCTCAAATAATGCTGGTATAACATAACTCATCGTTTCATGCCAGCTCAAATGCATGCTGTCACTAATGCAAAATGAGTATATACTAATTTAGAAATTCTAAAATGTATTCAAATTCTTCAATTCAACTGCACTTCAACTCCATAAGACAAGAATGCAAAATAGACACATTTTTATTACTGGTCTTAGGCTTTAGTAAGTGACAATATAAGGAATGAAATCTGCATATATGTACGTATGGCATTGTCCTATAACAAAATCTATGCTGCAGTACAGTTTGCTAAAAATGAACACTTTTCATTTTGCAGGTAGGCATCAAGTTAACCTCAAATCAGCTTCTGAAAAAGGCTATTTATTTGGAGTCATAAGGTGTCCGGGACTAGTTTGTAGCTTGTTAAGAAGTATGAATAAGTCGTTTCAGTATAGGGCTCATGTAAGCGAGGAGAAACAGGGCAACCTTCTGTATAGATTACCTATTACACTGGCAATTTTTCCTGTTTTCACTTCATAAACCCCTTCAACAAACAGCTGCTGCTTCTGGGCATAAGATGAAGGCTGCTTCACTTAGCCTCAAAGAAAATTGATATTTCTTTCATTTCAAAAATCCCCAGTTTGTTGATTTTCTTTATTCAGTTTGTGAGTGTGCGCATTTTGAGATCTATGCTTTGAGGTCTACAAATAATTTGTTTTTGCTTTTTGCTTTCAAGTATAATATGTTTTGGTGGACGGAACATGTTATATTTGTACATGCAAAAGACTAGTCTGAAGATTATGATCATGTCTTCTGAATTCAAACTTTGTGTGAGGAACAGATCCAATTTTAAGCCATTACTACAGTAGCTTGCTTTCAATTCCAAACATGAGTTGCCATGATGAACCAATTAAGAACCAATGATGCGTCTAGAGGCACCAATATTTGAATGAGGACAAATGCAAATGAGATTTGAAAATTACAGCAGAGGGGAAGATTTTCAGTGAATTATGGTTTAAAAATTTTTTTCAGGTAAAGCTATCATATGGCTTCTAAAGACTTGGAATATAACCCAAAAGTGGGGATATTTAGGGGAGTATTAAACTTGTCATTAATTCAGGCCTTGTTCCTTTGAAAATAAAAATAAATAAATAAATAAAAGCAGACAGCTTCTTTTTTAATAATAAACATGCCAAACACCCAGTATATTATTTTACAATGCATGTGTTAATTGAATATATTTGTCATAGTGCAGTTCCATTTTAAATGTATTTTAAATGTTGACAATGACAATAAAATTGTCTATTTTGCTGGTTTAGGTCCAGTGAAAGAGATCAATCAATTTGTTTCATTGCCACTGAAGGTTAAGGTGTAAGAAATAACTCTGTTTAAGAATACACACTTTGGGGACCTGTGTAGCTCAGCAAGTAAAGATGCTGACTACCACACCTGGAGTCGCCAGTTTGAATCCAGGGCGTGCTGAGTGATTCCTGTCAGGCTTCCTAAACAACCAATTGGCCAGGTTGCTAGGGTGAGTAGTGTCACGTTGGGTTAAACTCCTCATGGTCGCTATAATGTGGTTCTTGCGCTCAGTGAGGCACGTGGTGAGTTGTGTGTGGATGTCGTGGAGAATAGCATGAAGCCTCCACATGCACTAGGTCACCTCGGTAATGGGCTCAACAAGCCACATGATAAGATGCGCCGATTGACTGTCTCAGACGTGGAGGTTCGTCCTCCACCACCCAGATTGAGGCGAGTCACTACGCCACCATGAGGACTTGAGTGGATTGGGAATTGGGCATTCCAAATTGAGGAGAAAAGGGGAGAAAATCCAAAATAATGCACACTTAAATGATTTTTCTTGTATTATATTAAACCCTGTTCTCCCCTTCTGCCTCTTTGAGATCATTACCTCCCTGCACTTCCTATTGTAATGTTGTTTTAGCTTTAATAGACCCGGTCTCAGTGGACGAACATGTGAAATATGTTCTATCACACTGCAGCCTGAAAGGACTCTGTTATACACCAACACACAGTCTTGTGCGTTTTTAATTATTTATGCCCCAGATTTATTTGTATAATGGAAGCCGCTGCAGGCAAAGTCATGAAATTACATGTAAACCACTTTGTTGGATGGAAGCGCTTCATTGTAAATTTGAAAGTTTGTCAGTTTAGATACTAGAATCTTTGATTTGCATCAAAGATTCATTCAAAGAGAGTCCATTGTCTAAGCCGAATTGTTCATATTAAATCATATTAAAAGATCTATCTATCTATCTTTCTTTCCTTCCTTCCTCCTTCCATTCATCAGATTCCAGATCAAGAAAGTGCTTTCCAGTTTTGAGTGCAATATGCATCAGACATGCTGTCTAAGTGCTAATTATTCAGGCATCTCATTCTCTCTTCATTAGTGATCTAGAATCTTAAGATATTAGAATCTTGTGTTTTCAAAGCAAAATCATTGTCTTAGTTGAAATGCTAATATTAAACCAAATGAAACATTAATAGCAGGTTTGACTCCAATTGTATGTATGATTGTATGAAGCTGTGACGAGGAGGAGGGCGTGGCCAGGCTGTGAGGATGCCTGGCGCTGAGTTGCCCCAATCAGCGGGAGAGAGAGATAAGGAGGAGTCGAGACGCCAGAGAGAGAGAGAGAGAGAGAGAGAGAGACGCAGCGGAGGATGGTGTGGACGGGAGGATGCATGCCTGGCGCTGAGTTGCCCCAATCAGCGGGAGAGAGAGATAAGGAGGAGTCGGAGATGCCAGAGAGAGAGAGAGAGAGAGAGAGAGAGAGAGAGAGAGAGAGAGCGAGAGACGCAGCGGAGGAGGGTGTGGACGGGAGGATGCATGACTGGTACCGAGTTGCCCCAATCAGCGGGAAAGAGAGATAAGGAGGAGCCGGAGATGCTAGAGAGAGAGAGAGAGAGACAGAGAGAGAGAGAAACACTACTGCGTGCGTGTCTCTCTCTCGCTCTCTCTCGCACACTCTCCCGCTGATTGGGGCAACTCAGCACAAGGCCTGTATCTTCACGGCCCAGCCACGTCCTCCTCCTGATCACAGAAGCCATTAAAACATAATGTTCAATAACAAGAGCCATATTGCAAGGTAGACTCCCACATACTGTACTTCCTTCAGTCTGTTTTGTTAAAGTCTTATTGATTTTTTTCCCCCATTAGTAATTTTCAGAAAAGAGATAACATTTTCTTTTCCTTTCACTCTTATTTTTCATTATGTCCATTGATGTCTCACACAAGCAAATTCAAAAGGAGCAATTACAACAGTACAAAAAGATTTCTACTTGCAGTCATAAAAAGTATGTCATTTCTGCAACCGAACTGAGTGATTAATTAGACAATTATTAATTAACAATGCTAAATGGCAATCTAATCCAATTCAGTGGTATTTTGAAACAGATTAATTTGTTACTTGGTCGTATGGCTAATAAAGTAATACAACTTTTGAACACGCATTTGTTTCATATACTGTATTAGGCTGTTAAATCACACTTTTGCTGTTGTTTATGCATTAAATATTTATTTATTTATTTTTTCCTATTTAGCCTATAAAATTTGAATAATTTTGCCTATTAGTGGTCCTACGGTATTTGCAGTACATGTTACTATACATTTCAATTTTTGACTTTAAGGATTTTTTTGTTTACGTTTGTATTATAAACAATTTTGATCCTGTGTTGGGTCACCACTTAATATGCTATGTAAAATCTGGTTCTTGAAACAAAACCAGTTTTGTAGAAGGACTCTTTGGTGATGGGTAGCTTGTGTCACGATACAAAGACAAAAATTTTGCAATTGTGGGGGTGGGAGCTTTTAGGAGCATCACTCTGTGCTCTGAAACATAAAAGTGATGAATACAGCAGGCCAGATGAATGTCGGATCCTTCTTTTACTGTGGAATCACTTGCATGTTCATACCACATTTAAATATCAAAGGTAACAGTGTATTTGGAAACCCTCTGCATACCAGTGAAAAGGTCTGACGAAGGAATAGCATTAACCCCTTTTTGGCCTTGTATACGATTTAGAAAAATTGGTGAAAACCTGTTCTTTGAGCATTCACCACAAATTCGTTTTTAATGAATGTGTCTGACCTTCCTGTTGTTCACCTGGGACAGTCTTGCACAGTGGGGGAGTTTGCCAACACTACAGGCAGGTGAAAGATTGTGTGTGTTTGTGTCATCAGTCATCTTGCCTCTTCATACCTCTGTTGGGAGGCCACTGTTATTTCTCATGTGTGGTGAGTAATTTCTGTTTAGAGAGTGTGCTGATTGATCAAGACAGCTAAAAGGTGCATTTCATGGAAGCACCTGACGCCTGCTTTTTTTCAACCCTAATGCAATCTCATCAGCTCTCTCTAGTGTTTGATTCAGATAATGCATTGAAATATTGTGGAGGTCTGGGTTGATTTTCAGGGATAGTACACCACAAACCTACTTCATGAAGTAAAAATCTCATTCATGTTCTTCATTTAGATTTTTAGTGATGATGTGTAAACCTACTATGAGCTTAGATTTTTAACCATTGATACATGCATATGTAGAAGCCACAAGTTAGTGTTTCCTGGTTAAGAAATATACTACCCAATTAGAGAAGTCACTAAAACTGGCAATCACTTCAAATAAGTTCCCATGAAGCATTTAAAATGATGTATTTGAGTCAGCCTCCCTACACTTTCAAACTAGTTATATTTTTGTATACTGTCTCTGCAATAATTTTCGATATTCTTGCATTATATTGTTTTTGTACTTGTAATGAATACCTTTGTCTTCTTTCTAATTTTCAGATACTTTTTTACTTTGAGTCCAAGTTTGTGTTCAGAGATAATTGGTTTAGTTCATGCTTAGAACTTTTTGGAAATCCTAAAGGAGAAAATGAATGTGGATTATACTTCCGGAACCAAGGATGCTAAAAAAGTGTGTTGGTCACTATTGTGCTCTATTATCATAGTCCTCAAGTGAATAAATACCTTTTAGAAAATAAAGAAGTAAATAAAAGATACTGATTTTATGGAATTTTATGCATATAATATTGATGCACCTTTCTATTTGATTGCATCATTGTTGTAATCAAAAACCTAATTTTAATAACATGATCATATGAAGTGATACTTCACTTACCGCTACTAATCATAATTGAACCCTGCTTAAAACAAAACATCACACGCACTAAATAGTAATATAGTGTTTGTTTTACTATATTAGTAAAGACATTTCATAGACAAAACATTTTTTATAGGGAGGTGATGATAATTGCTATACTGTAAACACTTTCAGAAACTTGCAAATATCAGTGCAGTTAAAGCAAAACAACACATGATTTAAGCAGATTTATGAACCTTTAAAATAGTGAGGACTTCGTAAAATGTCCTTACAGGTTAGTTTTTGACTTTTTCACTATATTTGTGAGGACTTTTTCCAAAAACGTTCCCCTCACAGGTATAGCCAAACCTGCATACACGTTTACTTTTCTATCATGGATACTTTCCATAGGCTTCTATAGTTTTAAAGGAATAGTTCACTTAAAAATTATCATTCTCTCCTCTTTTACTCACCCTTGTGACGTCTTAAACCCATATGACATACGTTATTCTTCGGAACACAAACAAAGATATTCTCAGATGTGTTTTAATCCATACAATGCAAGTCAATGGGGTCAAAAACTTTTAAACTCCAAAAAGGACATTAACATAATCCTCGTATGGTTTAATCCATGTCTTCTGAAGAAATACAGTCGGTTTTGAGTGAGAAACAGAACAAAATGGAACTCCTTATGCAATATTAATTACTATAAATGTAGATGTATGTTTGTGTTCCGCTGAAGAAAGGAAGTCATACAAGTTTGAGACAGCGTAAAGTAATTGATGAGAGAATCGCCATTTTTAGGTGATGAATTTCTTGAAAACTGAGCAACTGAAATTTCCCTAAATTTATTCTGTCCATCATCCTACAGTTTACTCCTCAGTCAAACCTTTTTGCATTTAGAGTTAATGAGTTTAGAGTTTAAAGTTTATGCTGGTCCCAAAAATGTAGGCAAAATCTGACCCTCACAAACTCACAGTCAGCACTACTAGTCTTCCTCCTGTTCATCCACAGCCCCATCTGTCCCTTCCCTGAATCTATGACTGATGCCCTTTTCTCTGCCAGCGGGGCGAGAGCCAGGCTTTTCATCCATCTTCCTCCGCCATTTGGGTTCTAAACCTCCGGGAAACCTTGCCAGTGCCATCTCTTGAGGGAGGCTTCTGAATGGTCACTGTACAGGAAGTGTAATTTACTATGTTGCTGAAATCTGCTCTCTAGATGCCAGTATGAATAACTACATTCATTTCACCTCATTTAAATAATAAGAGCAGTAAAATGTATTATACGAAGATTGATTATTTAATCTCAGAAATAGGAGTAATATACTTTAGCATTGTTTAGAGGATCTGGAATGCTTGTGGGAGATTTTTAGAATTTGTTTTAATAGCAGATTTCTGCTAGTTTATAATTTTTTTGTCATAAGGTTTAATACAGTCCAGTTATTAAGGAGCTTCTAGTAATTGGAAAATAAATATCAGGGGGCCTGAGTGTCACAGCCAGTATTGACACTGACTACCACCCCTGGAGTTGCGAGTTCGTGCTGAGTGACTCCAGCCAGGTCTCCTAAGAAACCAAATTGGCCCGTTTGCTAAGGAGGTTAGTCACATGGGGTAACCTCCTCATGGTCATGATTAGTGGTTCTCGCTCTCAATGGTGCACGTGGTAAGTTGTGCGTGGATCATGGAGAGTAGAATGAGCCTCCACATGCTGGGAGTCTCTGTGGTGTCATACACAACAAGCCATGTGATAAGATGCGGATTGACGTTCTCAGAAGTGGAGGCAACTGAGACATGTCCTCCACCACCCATAGTATCATTCAGACTTTCTGATTTCTGAACATTGTTTCTTTTACTAATTTAATGCTTTGATCCATTAACTCAAAACAATCTTTATAAAATGTAAAACCATTTAGTATTGTTTTATATAATCCCTATACTCATTTGAGGTAGTGTGATGGGTGTGCATATTTAAATTAAATTAAATGATATACAGTATTTAGCATAACCTCAGACATGCTGATTTCTATACAATGGAAGTAAATGGGGTGCAAAATGATACCATCAAGCTGCAAAAATGTCATAAAGCACCATAGAATTGTTTCATAAGAATTGTGTTACTGACTTCTGTTACTGTCACTGGGGTTTTCTTTTTATGCTGTTGCTTCAATCTCTTACCACTAGATGGAGACAGTTGTCTGTCTTCTCTCACTGTGTCCAAGCACTGCAACATTTCACACATGCAACAAAAAGTAACAGGTGTGTCTTACAGTTTGTTTGTTTTTGTTTTTAATTCAGAGTCCAACATTTTTTTTTAAAGATTACTGCAGCGAAAAAGCTTTTATGTGAATTCTAAGAAAGAATCTGTATGAAGCCAAAATAACAAAACAAGCAGGATGCTACTTAACTAGACTGGGCTTGAAGATATGAAACAGGTAAACATTGACATTAGAGTTCAAGTGTGGTTTTGCAATTATTTTTATACACTTTTATCTTATATCTGAGGTATATACATATATTTTAAATGGACAAAACAAGAAAAAGCTTCTCTGCTTTTGGATGAATGCAAACAGCAGTTCACATGTTCATACAAAGATCGCTGCTGTCATATTTGATTATATGTTAGGTGATCATATACAACAATTAATATCTTGTTTCATGTTGTTGTTGATAGTCTTTTCTCTTACCCTATAAAATTTAGCATTTCTGCATCACATAGGAAGGTGAAAACGAGTGTGGCTTTAACCTTAGGTATCTCCCAAATACAAACTCACAAATTTACATTTGTATTTAGTTTTGCACAATTTGTGTAATTTCTGCTGTCTTCCAAGTGACAATATATTATCGTACACTAAATAAAGATTATTGTCTGAATATGCAGTTTATGTAAGCCTGAGTTATGGTTACAGCCCAGTCAGTTGAGATGAGGAGAAGATGAGCCTGTTGCTAGGGAACAGAGGACAGAATACACAAGCCAGATTACCTGATTTAGGGCTTGGTTGAAATACTGCAGTGAACCCATAGACAGTCATTATTTAGTCTCTGTTAGTTGTGATCAAGTGTTCTTGTCGGGGCTATTTGTGTTGCAGACACTTTTTGTAGTGACATTTCTAAGGTGATTATTTCAGAAGGTTCCCAGGCTCATTTTGCAAGACAGCAATAGTGTGTGTGTGTGTGTGTGTGTGTGTGTGTGTGTGTGTGTTTTCTTGTTGAAACAGTGTTCTTCCCATATTGATTTTGACGTTCAGTGTTAGGGACACTGTATAAGTTTGGTTCATGATCCCTAGTAGGGCTGTATGATATATTGGTGACTAATTTTTATCAGACAATATTAATGGTCTTGACAGATTGACCAAATTTGGAAGCAGATTGTATCAGGGCATTTCACCCTCCCTCCCCAATTCATGAGTGTACTCTTTATTTTAAGCCAGGTTTCAGAAATAAAAAGAAGTACATCCTTTCAAATGTATGTTATAAAGAAGTAAAGTCCAATTTTTCTTTAACCTCTTCAACTCTGTGGACACTATGGGGGCACTATGTCACGAAAAAAAGTTTACGCTTATAATGTTGAAGTCTCTGAATAAAAAAGTCAGGCATATGGGGTATTGTTTGAAAGATTAGAATCTGAACTTTTCAGAGTTAACCATCACTTCTTCATTTATTATACATAAAATAACAAAATAAGGCCTGAAAACATTTGCATCGCAAATCAGCGCCTCCTAGATGTCATGTGGTAGAAATATTAATACAAATAATAGTCTTTCAAATAGCACTTAAATAGGCAAATCATATATCAGATGCAAGCTTTTGTTCTCAGTGAAAGTGAAATATGATATCTGATATTAAATACAAACATCTCTTTTGCGCCGATAACTGGTAGCTTAAAACGTTATATACTCTTTTACCTTCTGAGAAATTAGACCAATTTTGGGCAATTAGTCCATATTATATATGTAAATGGTGAGCTTTTTAATTTGAGTGTGAAAAATCTTGAAGAATTTCAAGAACATCACAAATCTGCACAACACGTTTCTCCTTGAAGTCAAATAAAATACATCAACTTTCCATTTAGTCATCATCCATTTTTACTGCCAAACAAATTTACAGTTCTCTACCTTGAACTCTGCATCTATTGAGTGTTTGCACTGAAAAATTATCGACTCTTTGTATCAGTTTTTAAAGACTGACAAATAGCAGCCTTTATGGGAAAATATGTTGTGTTTTTGGTTATGCAATGTAGTGTACTTCACTATCAGGATGTATTGTCAGCTGAAAATATACTGTAGATTTCAGTGTCAATTTCACACCTGCTATGCGTCTTTGGTTTTAAAGAGGTAATGTGACATGAGAGCCAAGTGTTTGAGTGTGTATGTATTTGATCACAGCTGAGAAAGGTGTCTTTTGCTGAGCGAATCCTGTGTAGCCAACAATGTGATGAACAAATTAGAAATTCAAGGGTGTTCAGTCACCATGGAGACCACAATTAGGATGACAAGGACACTATATTAAGTGGGATCAGAGATGTCGTACAGGTTCATGCCTTTTAGTTAGCTTTTAATTAGTAGGAACTAAAGTGCAAAACTTAAACAGAGAGGTCAGGGTGTAAAGATTTACCTTGGACTGAGGTGCTAAAAGAATTGTCAAATTAATTCGATGTTTTCTGTGATCAAACACAGACCCGCTGGACAGAAAAAGGGAGAAAAACTAAAAGAGAAGCAATTACCAGTCTAAACATTACATATTTTAAATGTTTTTTATTAGAATTAAGTGAATAGTAACAATGAAATGTATACTATATAATAAGTAGTACCCTAAACATGAACTTAAAGAAATGGCTTACATAAACATGAACATCTTCCATTGTTAACTTTATTTTAACATCTAACTTAAATTTCGGTATGTTCCACAGAAAAAAAGAAAGAGATTGTATGGCTTCTTTATGTGTAAAAGAACTGTGTGAAGATTCTTTATAAATGCTCCTTTCGTGTTAAAAGGTAAAAAAAAAAGGGTTTGGAATGACATGAGGGTGAGTATATAATGACAGATTTTATATTTTTATACCTTTTACTTCCTACAAAAATATTGATCTGAAAAATTATTTTTGGTCTCTCATTTCTCTTTGGAAAAGAGAACTGAAAGTCCTAGCTTCTCTCCCTGAGAACAGTCAAGCTGTATTCTGTTCAGGCCACTCCCATGCTTTCCATAAGGCTTATTCAACAGATTATTATGAAGACGTGTTGACATTTGGTGAATGCATATGCTACAGTGTTTCCTCCCTGTTTCTTTCATTCTCCCATTGTCTCTCTCTCTCTCTCTCTCTCTCTCTCTCTCTCTCTCTCACACACTCTCTCTCACTCTGACACACATTCACACTAACACTTTCTCTCACACCGTGCACCCTTGCACACACTCACACACACTCTTTTTCCCACCATGAAGCAGAGCTATACTTTCACATTGTATGTAGTAACTGGCCATTGAAGATGGACTATTTAGCAGCTCTGGAGTGAGACCGAGTGTTTCTGTGTTTCAGTGCGTTTGTGTGTATGTGCTTGCTTATTTATAGTAAGTCTCAATATAGGGCACCTGCTGAAATGTGCTTCTTCTCAAACTCATTTCAACTGGCATTCAACTGCACTACTTAAACATGTCTGTAATTAGGCCAAAGGTCACAACGTTTCAGACAGGCATTCCCTGGAGGGTATTGGAGATATTGAAGACACCAACTGTATTTACATTTTATTCTGTCTGCACATCTTTTTTGTTTTCTGAATCATTTGTTTCTATGCACTTCTGGGAGAAAGAGAAAGGACATAAGTCTATTTTTATCCATCTTTCTGTACTATTATTTAGATAATTACCTCAATCTAGAATGATCTACGGGGTCATTGGACTATTGCAGTTCCCACAATCATTTACATTAGCCAAATCTATTTTTTCCCCGCTCTACTACATCTCTCATTTTGCAGTTGACTATTATTAGCAGGTCCTCTCTGGCCCTTAAACAGTTTTGCTCATTAATTTTAAGCAGATTAAGTGACAGAAAGCAATGTCTCACTGTCTCACCTCACATTTGTAGAGTGCAGTTATTCGCTTTCAAGTAAGTTTATTATTTGGTTTCTTGGTGAGAAGAGAAAAAAGGGAATATATTTGAAAATGTTGTAGAATTAGTCATATCTATTGACATAACTATTGACTCTGTTAACAAGTAGCAAAGCAACATCTTCACTATGTGAATGTTCATTAAGCAATGATGTGTTATGACTCATGTTCAAGAAAGTACAAGGTGCAATTTGGGGTTCTTAAAGGACAAATGCAACCTACATTGCACCTGAATAAATGATATATGAATTCCGGTAGGGTTGTTCAACTGATAATGTTTTGTCTTGTTTCTTCGTGTCAATTTGTGTTGTTACCAGGCCAACGGGCCCAATCTCGCACACAAGGTATCAGTAGAACTTGCTGGCACCCCGGAACAGTGACTTTTAAGCCCCAATTATCTCTCAAAGCAAGCTGAACGAGACGCTCCAAGAATAGAGATGTTTTTACACCATCCAGAAATCACTTGGTAGAGGTGTCTGTTGTGAGATATTTTTTTTTTTTTTACAGTTTTTTACAGCACTTGTAAGGATGCACTATACTGACATGCCTCAAACATTCTGTTTATGGGATTGTTCTTGTAAAATTATTTCTAGACTTTGTTTGTCTGTTCGAATTGCAAAAACCACACTTCCAAAATAAAAATAAAAATCTTTTGGAAATTCCCCATAGCTGTTGTTTTCTTCTACGGGTGGGTGGGCAGTCCATGTCTACTGTGGGTGTGTTCCATTCAGAAGGGGTCATCCCTATGTCCTAGACATTACCATCCACTGTGAGTATTTTGGAGGGCTGAAAGGTGTGGGGTTTAAAAAAAAAAACAGTCATTCAGAACTTGGGAATTCTGTTAGAAATGACATCACAGCATGGCTATCAGGATTATTCTCCCTCAGAAGGCATCATATATGTTATTTAGAGCGTAAGGATTGTCAGCAAAAAGGTGGGACATGACTTTATCCATTGGGATTTGATTGGATTGTGAAAAGTGATTTCTATGAAAGATGGTTGGAGGAGAGGGGATGAAGTGGGCTAGATGACGTCAAACGAAAAATAGATGAAAAAATGCTTATGAAGAAAAATATATATATTTTTCTCGTTTAGAATAACAAGCACAAATTAGGCAACAGTAAGAGCAGGAACGTGTGTTTAGAATGTAAATATGGTCAATTTTGATTTCATGTTATTTGAAATGTTAACAGATTTTTAGTATTCCAGTGGCTCATGCATGTTAACAGATATTTGACGAACTAAACTGTTAAACTCTTTCAGATTAAATTAAGCTGAAAAATATATTTTAATCCCTTTTAACGCTCGTGGTCTTAAATATAACAAGGGTACAGTAACATGAAGGAAATCATGAAGTAACCTGTTCGAAATGCCGTAGATTCGGTGTATTTTTCCCGCCTTCTGAATAATTAAAGCGAGCGAATAACGGTCGGAGAGCTGCACGCGCTCAAACACATTCGCGCTTTGATGAGGGCTGGCCAGGTGCGCGTGCCAAGCTTAAACAAACCACATTCGCGCCTCCCCGCACACACAGTGAAGATGGAGCTTGTGGTTGATGCGCTAAAAGATCAAATAAAAACATAACATAAACATAAATGAGATGGAAGAGTGACAGAGGATTGAGAAATAGAAGCTGAGGGACTCAAAAAACGTTGGATTTTTAGTTTTAACATGGCGTTGTAATACAAGAACATGGGCAGTGTTGATTTGTACTTTTCTTCAGCAAAGTATTTGCTTTCCTCCTGTTAAAAAGAACATATTCATGGGATGTACGACTGGATATTCGGATTATAAAACGTGTATTCCCTATTGTACTTTCAGGTAATGTTTCTTTTGATGTTTTTGCGCTTTTATGGTCTTCTGTTTGGAATAAGCTACATGTTGCGCTTTTTGGAGGATGATGCAGTCGATCGTTTAATTAATCTGTTTTCATAAAAGGGGAAAAAAAAAACGATTACAATAAACTCGTGCAGTGTTGGATGGTTATTTTCAAGTCACCATGTGGATGTAATTTTACTTTTTTCTTTCTTTTTTCATTTTTTTTTTTTTGCATCTGCTGAAATTCACTCAGCCTTGTTTTCTAAAGGGCTGTAAGATTTCTCTGTTTTTGCCCCACACAGAATGGCTCGGTTCGGAGACGATG
Organism: Xyrauchen texanus; assembly: GCF_025860055.1. Lineage (NCBI taxonomy): Eukaryota > Metazoa > Chordata > Actinopteri > Cypriniformes > Catostomidae > Xyrauchen > Xyrauchen texanus. Next base: position 32,818,058 of record NC_068302.1, on the reverse strand, counting down.
TTCCCGGTCTTTTGGGAGCCGGGGATGGTGGGTCGGAACGCAGTCGGAACCTGGAGGCTCCGGCGGTATCCACAGGTGGAATTTCACCAGCTTTCAAACAGACCAAAGCGCAGCGAGCAAGAACTATGGCCCTGTATAACCCAATCCCAGTCCGACAGAACTGCTTCACCGTCAACAGGTCGCTCTTCATTTTCGGAGAGGACAACATCGTTAGGAAGTACGCCAAGAAGATAATAGAGTGGCCATATCCTTTTTTTCATAACGGTAAAACACGCCCTACCCCCAAACACACACACACACACACACACACACACACACACACACACACACACACACACACACACACACACACACACACACACACACAGATGTTGGTCTACCTATTATTATGAGGACTTTCCATAGACATAATGATTTTTATACTGTACAAACTATGGATTCTATCCCCTAAACCTAACCCTCACAAAAAAACGTTCTGCATTTTTACATTTTCAATAAAACATCGTTTAATATGTTTTTAAGCTATTTAAATTATGGGGACACTAGAAATGTCCTCATAAACCATATTTATAGCATAATACCCTTGTAATTAACAGTTTGTAACCTAAAGAATTGTCATCATAAACCACATAAACACCCCCCACACACACACGCACACTTGCACAGTGTTGACAGGATGCTTTGTCAACATGTATTTACAAAAGCATGCTCTCTTCTAATCTGAAACTACAAATGGTTTGTTCTTGTTCATACTCTTGTACATTGTCTCCAATTTGCGCAAAATATGTCCTTTTATTGTACCAAATGTACAGAAGTTGTTGTTAAATAATATATAAAATGGAACTTCCTGTTTTTGCTGCTTCTTTTTAACTTTCTAAATATACGTCATATTACAATGCATAATTCACAGAGGAAACTAATGTATTTCAGAACCACGGACAGGGACAATGCACTAGTCAGAAGAGTCATCTGCAATGACTATTGCAAAATTGGTTATAGCCAATTTTACAACATCGTTACCATGATGATGTAGTCAGCAAACCTTAAAATGACTTCAAAAGCACATAGCTGGTAATCTGATAATCAGAAGGACGCTGGTTCGAGCCCCACAGCCATCACCATTGTGTCCTTGAGCAAGGCACTTAACTCCAGGTTGCTCCGGGGGGATTGTCCCTGTAATAAGGGCTCTGTAAGTCGCTTTGGATAAAAGCGTCTGCCAAATGCATAAATGTAAATGACTAACCCAGAGCCATTTTTAACTATTTATTTATGCAAACCTGGATTATGTTGTTCCACGTTCCAGACTGTTCATACTTTACCCTGGGTTAGTAATTGTAACGAATGAAGGCAGACGAGGAGAGCGGATCTAAAAGCAAACCTACTTTTATTGGAACAAACACAAAGGAAAACCCTCAATGGGGAAATAAACACAAGACTGAGGAAAACGGGCAGGGAACACACACACACACACACACACACACACACACACACACACACACACACACAGTTTGGTTTCCATGTTTTATGGGGACTTTCCATAGACATAATGATTTTTATACTGTACAAACTTTATATTCTATCCCCTAAACCTAACCCTACCCCTAAACCTAACCCTCACAGAAAACTTTCTGCATTTTTACATTTTCAAAAAATATAATTTAGTATGATTTATAAGCTGTTTTCCTCATGGGGACCGACAAAATGTCCCCACAAGGTCAAACATTTCGGGTTTTACTATCCTTATGGGGACATTTGGTCCCCACACAGTGATAAATACACGCACGCACGCACGCACGCACGCACGCACGCACGCACGCGCACACACCAGGCTAACAACATTCAACGACAGACAAGGAGAAAACAAGAAGCAGGGCTTAAATACACAGGGAGTGATGACTAAATTGGACACAGGTGAGAACAATGAACAAAATGGCAGTGATGATGACAGGTGGATACTGGGAAGTGTAGTTCTTTAACAATAGACTAGTGAGACACAGGGCAGACAACAGAGGAACGTGACAGTAATTAATCAAGGGTAGTCAGGTTTTGAGATTTCAAAATGTAAATTTGAGCACCCCGTCTGTGGAAATGTTACCAGTATTTAACAACACAAGGTTAAATGTGGTGCTAACCTCCTTTGAAAATGACTTTGCGTGAAGCATTGCTTAAAGGAATATTCAGGGTTCAGTACAAGTAAAGCTCAATCAACAGCATTTGTGCCATAATATTGATTGCCACAAAAATGTATTTTGACCTGCCCCTCATTTTCTTTAAATAAAAAAAGCTAAAATCTGGGTTACAGTGAGGCACTTACAATGGAAATAAATGGGGTCAATCAATATACGTTAAAATACACACAGTTTCAAAAGTGTAGCCTCCAGACATAAACAATTTGTGTGTTAACATGATTTTAGTGTAATAAAATCACCTACTAACCTTTTCTGTGTAAAGTTATAGCCAATTTTACAACATCGTTACCATGATGATGTAGTCAGCAAACCTTAAAATGACTTCAAAAGCAACGATTTACACAACAGCTCAAGTAATACAGAAGTTTTAACAGAAGAATTAATGTAAGTGTTTTTTTTAAATAAAATTATAAGCTTCACATTTCTGCCTTGAAACCCTCCAAAAAATGGCCCTGTTCACTTCCATTGTAAGGATCTCACTGTAACTTTGATTTTAGCATTTTTTCAAAGAAAAGGGTGGACAGGTCTAAATAATATTTTCCTGTCGGTTTGAACCCAGGCTATTCCTTTAACCCAGATTTTAAAAGAAATGAACACTGTGTTAAGCATATTGTCAAAAAACCTGCAGAATAGAGGTTTGTCTTTTGTGTTGTAGCATCACAAATTACAGCCAGACAGTATGTTCTATGTACGAAGAGGTTTTTATTTTGTTACAAGCTCATTGCGTGAACTTCTGGAGTAAATTAATACTCTGTTAAACTGCTAAATGACAATGAAGATGCATGTAAACAATTGTTGATTAGTTTGTCTGAGGAAGGTAGAAGCATACTCACAACAACATATACCCTGCATGAGGTGTTTGGCCATGTGTAATTGATGATAGATTTTAAAGTGCCTTAGTGTGATTTAAAAAAGGCATCTCTCTGATGCAAATGAGATGAGTCAGTGACAGGAGAAGATAAGGGTGTCGACCATAGTTGTCACAGATGGGAACCACTGGACAACTGTTGGGTTTTGATTGGCCCTTTTCAATTCCTATCATGGCAGACTGTCCAGTAATTAGGAAGGTCAGACAGATGATGGCATTTAATTAAAATAGGCAGAGGATGGTTTATAATTGCACATTGTCAATTGGTTTGTTAAGCCACCGTCAATTTATGTGACTTGTTTTGTAATGCATCTTACAATTGATTTACTAAATGACTGTAAAGAATCAGTAAATGTCTTGCTGTAGTCTAGCGTGTTGTCACTGGTGGTCTAAAGCTTTACGATTTTTTAAGGTTCAACATTATTTTGAGGGGAAATTAAGAGAGAATGTTAGATAAGCACTCTTCAGGAAGAGCACAGTGTGTGTTTATTGGGACATTTAGATGAAAACATTTAAGATTAAAAGATTAATGCTACTTAGACATGAGAAACCTTGGTTTATCTAATCACAAACTTGGAAGTCTGTTTATTTATACAGTATATTAATAGGCTTAAAATGAGCTCTGGTTTACTTTACATTTTATGCTAAATTTAAAACGATCTAAATCAACTTTATTTGCTGAGATGTCTTCTCTCACATGCAGGCGAGGGCTGTAAAGTGTGAACCAATCTGAGCCTTAAACAGAGGCGTTCAAATGTAGAGAGATGTTCAACAACATGTCAGCATGTGTTTATCCCTGCATCAATTGACTGAAATCCTTTACTTATGTTGAAAAGGAGGGCTTAGAGCTGGCCCCTCCACTGATCATGTGACAAAAGTTTTTTGTAGTTTTTTGTGTACTGATGGCTGTTTTAAGAAACTAACATGTTTAATGTTACAAGCACTTCAGCAGCTTAGTAAAGAAAGGAGAGTCATTGATGCCTGTGATATCATGGAAATGTGCTCGTCCATGCTGATTGATATGATATTCCCCTTTCATTTGCAAGAGTATGACTCAGTGTACAACTGAGTTGGCATTTGTGTGCATGTTAAATTAAATTATAGCATCTATCTGGACTCAACTCTCTCGTGTATCTAATGGGCCACTTGCAACATAATTCTTGTGTCAGTGTCTGCGATCACCTTTTGAAGCATAGACATGGTGATGTAATGACTTGGCATTGCCCCAAAACAAATGCAACTGCAATCTGTCCCTTAGAGAAAGTAGAAAACCATGTCCCTGTTGGAGTAATATTCAAGTGCGCTAAATGGAAAGATCAACTGTGTAATTAAATGCATGTTATAAGCCAGGGGTCGGCAACCTTTTTGGCATGAAGTGCCATTTTTTTATTCTTTGTTAATCAATGTGCTGACAACATACATGTATGAAACTTTTTAATCTTGTTCTAACCCTGGCCTGGACCATCCAACTCGGCTGCGCAATTCATTTCGCCAGGCCCCTGCTCCCTTTTGCCGGCGTCCGCTTTACCTCAGTGCATGGCGAAGACGCCAACACCCTGCATGTGGAGATCGCAATTCTTTAACTAATAAAGATGTGATAGAGCCTGTCCCTCCAGCCGAGATGAAGAAGGGTTTCTACAGCCCTTACTTCATAATACCCAAGAAAGACAGTGGCTTACTACCGATCTTGGACTTGCGAGTTTTCAACCGGGCCTTACACAAATTCCAGTTAAAAATGCTCACACAAAGACACATTCTAACTTGCATCCAGCATCAAGATTGGTTCGCGTACTTCCACGTCTCAATTCTGCCTCGACATCGAACCTTCCTACGGTTCATGTTCGACGGCCAGGCATTTCAGTACAAGGTCCTCCCCTTCTGCCTGTCCCCTCGACAGGAACCAGGTGCTCATGCACCTCAGCTGTTTTGGGCTTCAGGTTATCTGGCAAAAGAGCAAGCTCACCCCGGTTCAGAGCATCTCTTTTCTCAGCATGGAGTTAGACTCAGTCTCAATGACAGCACGCCTCATGTACGAGTGCACGCAATCTGTGCTAAGGTGCCTCACTCTCTTTGAGCCAGGCACAGCGGTTCTTCTAAAACAATTCCAGAGGTTCCTGGAGCATATGGTATCCTCGGCAGCAGTCGCGCTGCTCGGGTTGATGCATATGATACCGTTTGAGCACTGGCTTCAGACTCGAGTCCTGAGATGGGCATGGTGCCACGGTACGTACCGTGTGTTAATTACCCGTTCCTGCCCTCAGACTTTCAACACTTCCCTCCCAAGACAACTCCCACTGCCCACTCTGGCACTCCCTAACGGGGGCCCCCCTCGGGACAGACGTGCTGGCACACAGCTGGCCCCGGGGGCTGCGCAAGTACGCATTTCCCCCAGTGAGACTTCTTGCACTGGTGCTGCGCAAGGTCAGGGAGGATGGGAAACAAGTCACCTTAGTGGCTCCTTACTGGCCCACTCGTACTTGGTTCTCGCATCTCATGTGACATCACCTCCCTGGCAAATTTCCCTGAGGAAGGACATGGTTCCTCAGGGACGGAGCACCCACTGGCATCCGCGTCCAGACCTCTGGAACCTCCACATCAGGTCCCTGGACGGGACACGGAAGATCTAAGATGACCTACCACCTGCAGTCGTAGACACGATCAACCAAGCCAGAGCTTCCTCTACCAGGCAACTTTACACCCTAAAGTGGCGCTTGTTCGCAAATTGGCGTTCTTCCCGGTCTGAAGACCCGGAGAGATGCGCAGTTTGGTCTGTGCTATCATCCCTGTAGGAGAGGTTGGAGGGGAGGCTATCGCAGGCCACCACGACGCAGTGGACTGCAAGTCCTTAGGCAAGAACGACTTGATTATCAGGTTTCTTAAGATGCGCCTGGAGGTTGAATCCTCCCTGGCCAAGCCCGTTCCCCTCCTTGGAGCTCTCAGTGGTCCTCTCGGGCCTTCAGAGACCCCCATTTGATCCGGGTTGAGTCGGTCTCATCCTGTGTTTTCTCAGGTCCGAGCTGGTAGAACTTGGTAATGCGGAACAACTGACTGGGTGTACCGCTTGCACCTAACGCCTTTCCCCTCCACTGAGGCGATCAAGTGCGCTCTCATCCCAGGAGATCCCACTTACTCGGCTCCCTGGATGACACCTTCCTAGCCCTCTGGTCTGCAAATTCAGCAGAGGAATTCCCCGACCAGACCCACTACGGGTACTAAAATGTCTCTGTACTGGAATAGGTGCTCCATAGGACGTGTGTGGATTATTCACCCTGTGTGTATCTTCCGTGGTACGGTCACCCTACAGGCAGACCCGCGTCTCCCTTGGGCAGTCCCCACTGCCCCCTGGTTGCCATGTTTGTAGCAACTCCTCCCTCGTAGCAGGTATTATCTACCACCGCGCCATTTCCACATGTGTCCTGAAAACCCATGTGATGTATTCTGCTACTAGTTATCTCCCCCCAGCCTGGGCAGGTGGTGGTCTCAGCGGGTCTTTTCCCCCTGAAAGAATAGGAGTTGGAAAAGAACGCCTTCCCCAATGCGTGTGATGCGTTAAGATGGCCCCAGCTGCTTTGACTCTATGCGAGAAACATAGAGAGAGAAAAGGCGTGGCTGGCGCGGCATGCTCCCATGCTTGGCACGTTGCTTTCTTCCCCCCTTCGGGGTGCCGGGAACCTAAAAGGTTTATGACGATTTTATGGGGTGTTGGGTAAGGGTAAGTGCAGTCTGACACAGCCTGTCTCTTTGGCATGCCACTGCCTGCCAGCACCTGCATCAGCAGCACACGTACACGGTTCAGCACATGGCGCGATTGAATATGGACCCCTTGTGTCGCTTCTTCAACACAACGCCGAAGTGAGCGACAGACAGGGAACGTCTAGGTTACTGTTGTAACCTCCGTTCCCTGATGGAGAGAATGAGACGTTGTGTCCTCCTGGCCACGATGCTGAACCGAGCCACTGTTATGGCCGAACCTCATTCTCGGCTCCTCAGTGCAAAACCTGAATGTACAGATGCATATTTCCCTCCCTTTATGGGAATATACAATTCGGTCTGCCAATTTCTCATTGGCCTTTTCTCAAGTTCAGAGATGCGGGAGGCTCTCAAGTGAGACACCTAGTGTCGCTTCTTCGATACAATGTCTCGTTCCCTCCATCATGGAATGGAGGTTACAACAGTAACCTAGATGTTTTGTTGTTATAACCTAACGTATAAAGGTAAATTCAGTGATGTTAAACATATTTATTAAAATATTTATTGTTAAATATATAATTTTTTACTTGAATCAAAGCAGTTCATTTTTATGTTACTACATGAAGCACATAGGCTACTTGTTGTCAGTGTGTATTTTAAGTTTGAGTCCACTCTTAAATATGCTTCTGCTCTGCGTTTTTCAAATTTAATGCAGTTTAATTTTCAATACAAAATATATTGTCAGCATAAAGTTTCAAACTCCTGCAAAAATTTTGCAAATTCTGCTGATCCATGTTATCCAGTGTGATTTGTGAATGATCCATAGAGCATCTTGACTGTCTTAAAAGAAGTAAGGAAATCTGACCTTTTGTGTAAAAGGAGTTAACACGGTTCATTTGCTTATTTAATTAGTGACCTAAAAAATTGTGTGGAATCTTAAATATTTATTTTACATTTTATTACTTAAAATGGTCAACATCTTTTAATTTGTCAATTTCCATATTTAATTTAGATTTTGAATCAGACTTTTGAACCACACAATGTAAGTTTGTTCTTTTAATGTAGTTTTAGTTTGAGAGTCACCATCATTGTGGTTTAAGAAGCATTTATTCTGGGCTGAAAAAATCCAACATGGTTTGCATATCTTCTTATTTACATTGTGTTGTTCTAAAAGCAAAAAGCAAACAAATAAAATAAGAAAATAAATTATTTCCTCCACTCAACTTCACAGTACAACCGGCGCAAATTGGACACGTTTACAAGCGCTGCCTCAATTGGTCTGTGCCACGCTTTGTGCAGATTGTGATGTTCAAGTGGATTGCACAAGCTGTGCTAGTCTAGCTCAGTATTGTCACACTGTAAAGGTGCACTAAGGAAGTTTTTGGTAATTAAAAAAGTTTTAAACATAAAGACATGAATAGCATTTTTTTTAAATATATCAAAAATGATATACACTCACATCAGATGAAGACTCCAGTCATATTAGAAACCCAATAAAAGCAGTTTGATTTTATATGGAGTGGGTTGTCCCCTAATCGGTGCTGCCATGTGATACTTTGTCATGTAGTTGACTAAGTAACTACCACTAATAATTACAATAATAATAATACATTTACTTTATATAGCACTTTCAGACAATGCTTAAACATGAAAGTACATGCAAACAATAAAACTGTTACGTTCCCGTGTTGTCTGCCCCGTGTTTTCTGTTTTACTCGTCACTGATCACGCTCCATGTCACGTTTTCCTTGTTGTCCGCCCCGTGTTTCACTGTCCTTGTCTAAAAACTACAATTCCCACAATTCCCGGCCTCCCTCACTGCCTGCACTCATCATTGTTCTCACCTGTGTCTCGTTCAGTCTTCATTGTGTCTGTGTATTTAAACCCTGGTTCTTTGTTTAGTGACTGTCGATTGTTGTATGTGATGTTCCATGTTTCCAATGTTTTATGCCTGCTCTTGTTCCCATGTTTGATCGTTCGTGGATGTTTCGTGTTTGTGTGTTAATTTCATTTTCCCATCGTGGACCTTTAATTTGTTCCAGTGTTAGTGTTCTTTTCACCCGTGTGTTAGTTTGTGTTTGAGTTACTTTTCCCATCGTGGACCGTTTATTTTTGTTCCAGTGTTTTGTGTTCCTCTTATTATTTAATAAAACCGCATTTGGATCCGCACCTCTCGTCTGTCTTGTCCTGCTTCCACACCATTCGTGACAGAACGATCAGCCAAAAATGGATCCAGCGGTACAACAGGCAAACTACCGGCTGCTCTGTCTGAAACAAGGGGACCGACCGGTGAAGGACCACATTGGTGACTTTCTCGAGCTGGCTAACGTCTCTGACTTCCCGGACTCTGCCCTGGTGGTCTTCTTCAGGGGCAACCTGAATGCCTCACTGAGGGAGCGGTTGCCACCGGCAACGCACGAGTGGACTCTCTGCAGCTTCGTGGAGGTGACTTTGCGGGTCTGCGGCTCGTCGTTAACCGTGGGCGTCGCTGAGGAGGACCTTACCTCCCCTCCCTCAGTGGTGACTCTCCAGTCACCCATGGCGCTTCCTGTCACGCCAGTCCCACCTGTCAGCGAGCTCACCCCTACGCCAGTCGCCTTCCACGAGCCAGCGCGGTCCACTTCGTCTGCCCGGAGGAGGAAGAGAAAACGGGCTTCCGCCCCCCGGCCCACGCCTTCCCCGGTCTGCGAGCCAGAGCCCACGCCTGCCCCGGTCTGCGAGCCTGCTCCCACTCCTGCCCCGGTGAGCGAGCCTGAGCCCTCGTCAGCCACGGTCAACGAGCCTGAGCCCTCGTCAGCCCCGGTCAGCGAGCCAGAGCCCGCATCACCCACGGCTGGCTCCACGACTGGCTCTTGGACCGTCATGGCTACTGGCGCTGGCTCTTGGATGGTCATGGCTACTAGCGCTGGCTCTGGGACGGTCATGGCTACTGGCGCTGGCTCTTGGACGGCCGAGGCTACAGGCGCTGGCTCTTGGACGGCCGAGGCTACAGGCGCTGGCTCAGGGACGGTCGAGGCTACAGGCGCTGGCTCAGGGACGGTCGAGGCTACAGGCACTGGCTCAGGGACGGTCGAGGCTACAGGCGCTGGCTCAGGGACGGTCGAGGCTACAGGCGCTGGCTCACTGACATCGGGGGCTAATGGCTCTGGCTGGTTGACCGTGGGTGATGCGGGCTCTGGCTCGCTCACCGTGGCTGACGAGGGCTCAGGCTCGCTCACCGTGGCTGACGAGGGCTCAGGCTCGCTCACCGTGGCTGACGAGGGCTCAGGCTCGCTCACCGTGGCTGACGAGGGCTCAGGCTCGCTCACCGTGGCAGGTGTGGGCTCTGGCTCGCAGACCGGGGCAGGCGTGGGCTCTGGCTCGCAGACCAGGACAGGCGTGGGCCGGGGGACGGAAGCCCGTTTTCTCTTCCTCCTCCGGGCAGACGAAGTGGACCGCGCTGGCTCGTGGAAGGCGACTGGCGTGGGGGTGAGCTCGCTGACAGGTGGGACTGGCGTGACAGGAAGCGCCATGGGTGACTGGAGAGTCACCACTGAGGGAGGGGAGGTAGGGACCTCCTCAGCGACGCCCACGGTTAAACCCTGGTTCTTTGTTTAGTGACTGTCGATCGTTGTATGTGATGTTCCATGTTTCCAATGTTTTATGCCTGCTCTTGTTCCCATGTTTGATCGTTCGTGGATGTTCTGTGTTCGTGTGTTAATTTCATTTTCCCATCGTGGACCTTTAATTTGTTCCAGTGTTTTGTGTTCCTCTTATTTAATAAAACCGTGTTTGGATCCGCACCTCTCGTCTGTCTTGTCCTGCTTCCACACCATTCGTGACAAAAACTACAAAGACATATATTACTACAAACAAGTCAACAGTATAGTCCAGAGTGATGATATGGTATGATCCACCACACCGTCCAAGTCACGGTCCAGCGTACAAAAATGCCCATTATAGGGATGTATATATTATGAGATGGATAAAATGATATGATTTACACAGACTAAAAGTAACAAAACGGAAAATAAACAAATTCGGTGTGATGTGACAGCATTCCTGGACAATGGGTGTCGGTATAGATTCCAGAATCACAGGTTACTATTGGGACAGATGGGACGAGTAAGAGCCAGCTAAAAACTTACTTAGTGCACCTTTAGTGTTTAGCTTCCCATTCAGTTCATAATCACATAAAACACACTGCATGAATATGAGGAAGGATTACACCAAAAGAGTAGACTAGCGTGCCAGGGACTTCTCTCTTACTTTTTCTTGTGTGCCGCCTGGGCAAGCTTTTGCCCTCTAAGTGCCAGTGATGGCATGCATGCCATAGGTTGATATCATTATTATTAGCAGTGATAATCACCTAAAACTTTAGCACATTCCTTTTTTTTTTTTTTTTTTGCCTTTTAACCACATATATATATAATTTAACTTAACAATGTATTCTGTATTCACCAACAGCTGTTGACTAAGACTTTTCTAGGTGCATATAATTGCCAGACATTGTGACCTTCCCAAGGGTGAACGGACTCCCATGCCATGCACACATGGAGTATATCAAACCTTTTGAGTATTTTGAGTGTCTCTTTAGATGTTGATGACTTCAGTCACAATCAGGACCCGACTACTGATGTTGATTATAATTTACTAAAGGTTACCATGTAGCTGTTATCTATTTTATTTGTATTTATTATATTCTCCCCTTTTTCTCCCCAAACTTTTATGTTTTACTTTACTGGAGTAAAGGAGTGTTAGTACAAATCTTAAAAAAAACACACATCTTTGTTCATTTCAAAGAATATTACACATGTATGTTCGGGTATGTTTTGACTCACGAACATCACACGTATGACTCACAAACGAACAGTGCACAAGGGCTAAATGCAGTTATATTTAATGTGTTGTAGCTTTCTTAAAGTTCAAATAATAAAGTAGCAGCATGTAAATAACTACATACTCCTAAACTGTAATTTATCTTTGCGGCCAGCGCCTCTTCTATGAGTTGCGCGAATGTCCCAATCTAAGGGGCAGAGACTTGTTGTATCATTATTGTATTTATAATGGATTTTAATTAATTAATATCTGCAAAGATTTACTCAGCCGCTTTTATTTACCCTGGTTTCTGTGCATTATCATTAATATTAACCCTTACATTTATTATTTTAATTTTGAATTGTATGTATTGATGTAACGTATGTGACATCAAGCCATAACGGATAGTGAATAAGTGAACAAAAACACATCCCACCTCATGCACAAGCACACACAGAAGCTTGTGTGATAACCAAAGGTCACACCAGTTTGCAGAACAGCATGTTCACAAGCCCTGTGTGACAACCTGTGTGTGATAGCGGTAATTTAGGAGGGCTTTGTTTGAAGTGCTGCGTGATGTGTGATTTGAGCTCAGGCTGATGGAGCGCTGGGGAGGATGGAGCAAAATGTGTTTGGAGAGAAATGCAATTATTTGGGAAGGAGCACATCAGGTGATGTCATCATGTGGCGTCTTGGTTTCGGTTAGGGTCAGTTGTACAGGTGGATGTCGATGGTCACTGTGGGAAGGACAAAGTCTTAATGAACCACATGGGCCACTATGCTGCTTGGCCGGTGGGGAAGCCACAGCTGTTTGCCCCTCTGATCCCCACTGTGTGGCAAAGGGAGGAAGTACCCCACCGTGCCCATGCTTACTCAATAATTTATCCTGTCATTCGGCCCTGAGACACCCTAGAGAGAAAAGGAGACAGAGAAAGAGGATATGGGTGTGTGTGGGGGGGGGGCTCTATCATGTCTTTGAGTAGAAGGGTCGCTATCCCCAAATCACCTCCATCGCCAGCCGGGTCGTCCTCAATCCGGTGGGAAGAAGGAGCGACGCAGGGGGTGGCTGTAGTGGCATTCCTTTTTAGGAAGGAAAGCCACGACCACAACGTTGCCATGGTAAGGTTCTTGCAGTGAGAACACGAACCATCCACAAATGCTGCCTCGGTGTGATCGTGGCCCAGACACACGAGGCAGCTCCTGTGACCATCATGAGCAGAGAGAACTCGACCGCTTCCAGGAACTACACAGGGGCGGAAGGGCATCTTTATAAAGACACGTCCTGAAAAGTACTTTCAACGTTGCCGCTTATTGCTCTTTTAGAGAAATAAACTCTTTTAAATGAAACTATTCTCTTTCAACAGTGCTGTCGAAGTGCCCAGGGGCAAAGCCGCACTGGTGTGCAGAGAAGGAGAAAGCTGCTGATATGCTCTTGCAGAAATGAAGTGAACAGTCTCATGAAAGCAGCTCACTGATCACACAACCGCTCGGCTCCAAAGTAAAAATTTGAATGGACAGACACATTTCCCTCCCTTTATATGTCAGGGGGCGGGACATGCAAATTCTGTTTGCTAATTTCTCATTGGCCTTTTCTCAAGTTCAGAGATGGGTGAGGCTCTCAAGAGAGACCCCTAGTGTTGCTTCCTCAACACAACGTCGAAGTGAGTGACAGACGGGGAAATAGATTTGTAGATTAAGTCACTAAAGTCACATGTTTGTAAACAGAGATTTAATACTGCCCAGTTTTTCTTGAGCTTGTTATTAATTGATCTGGTGAAATATTGAACATTTAGTTGTGGCTATACTGAAAGGATGTTGGTGTAGATGAGCTGAATAAGGGAGTCACTATTGATTGTATGAATGCACGTGGAGAACACTAATGGCTGAGAGACCATATTAACTCTGAATACTGACTTATGGCAGAGTGGAGAGATCTTGTTGCCACGGAGACCACCCTCCCTCTCTCTCTTTCTCTCTCTCTCTCTCTCAATCCCCCTTAGATTGTGAAGGCTGTAGTATCTTTGTTTCTCACTTTCGTTTCCCATAAAAGTCAAAATACAGCAAGCGAAATGCTGCGTTAATTGACCAGAATGTATCCAATCAAAACAAGTTACATATTTATTATACATGTGGAACAGGATTTTGGACCAATGAAGTTTCACAACAAAAATAGAAATAAAGCATATAATGAAATGTCTTATTGTGCTTTGCTTGTCACAATGACAGGTGGTTATGACAAAAAGTGTGATTATCAAGTAAAAGGTAGGATTCATTCCTTGTCGGTTTATTGCAGTGTGCAAGGGTGTAAACTTTAAACTTTGTAAATTTGACACAATTAAATTGCTATTTGTTTAATCAAAATTATTTTTATTTTTATCTAAAATAACATTAAACATAAAGTCCATTTTTTAACAGAACCATTAGCAGAGCATATTGAATGTACTGTTTACAAATTGTACTGTAAACAGTACTGTTTACAAATTAGATTTACTGATCCGATTAAATGAACTGTAGTGTCGTACTACTAGAACTCAAGAAAGTCTATTAGGTAGAGCTAAATTTAATTAAAACAAACTGGTAGAGAGAAAGAGGAACACTTCCCAAGGGGTCTGTCCTGTTTGCACTGAACTCTCTCTCTGTCTGTCTTAAGCAGATTTGGGCTCCTTTATTTACCACAGATTTTTATCCTCACACACACTGGCAGAAAAAGGGTCAGTGTTCATGCTGCAAATTCAGTAATTTTTCATTACACATGCAAATCAGTGGCTGCCTGTGAACTCACACCACCAGGGTTCATGAGAACATCTTGACAATTTGCAGTAAGTAGCTTGTCTCTTTCATTTGATGAGACAAGACCATTTTGTTCACTCATTCTTTGGGTGTGTGTGTGTGTGTGTGTGTAAGTTAGACAGAGTTGCTTCAGGGTATGTTCTGTGTCATTGCCAGCATGCCGTGCCCTACTGGGGTGTTCTGACACAGGTTACATCAGAAGCCCTGCTCAATGTTGAAGGACAACACACACACACACAATGCAATACAGTTATTCTGATAATATCAATATTGGGTACTATTGGATGAAGCAAAGTGGACAAGCCTCAATGACTCTGGAATATAAATACTGGAATCAATTAAACAGATTATTTTATGTTAAAATGGCCTTATTATAAAATTTTTAAGCATATCCCTGCTGGAGTTTTCATAATTTTCTTTTATGCTACCATTTTTCAAGAATTAAACTGTTGTTATTACTGTACCTTTAAGACTTCTATATGTAAATTACCTCTATTATGATACTGTAAGCCAAGGCTACTCAACTTTGGAAAGGTCAGGGGGCAAAAAGCTGGATCCCTGTACCCATGAGGGCTACGCTCTTAATTTTTATGATATATAGTAAGACATAGTAAGAATGTTGGAATGTTAGTTAACTGGATAGAAATAAAAATTACATTTATGATTATTAAGAATAAAATATTTCAGCTCTGTGGATGGGAGACACAGCAATATTTAAGACCTTTTTTTCTATAAATCTCAACTTTCACTTTCAGATGTGAAAGTGAAAATAAACAGGCACCACATGTGAATTACAGAGGTGAAAGTGGAGATTTATTGTGTAAAAGGTATTATATATTTATCTGTTTCTCACCCACACCTATCATATAACTTCTGAAGACATAGATTTAACTACTGGAGTCATATGGATATCGGTAATGCTGCCTTTATGTTCTTTTTGGAGCTTCACATTTCTGGCCACCGTTTACTTGCATATTATGGACCATCAGAGCTGAGATATTCTTCTAAAAGAACCCTGAATGACCGGGAGAAAGATATTCTTCTTTCTGTGTTCAGCAGAAAGTCATACACATCTGGGATTGCATGAGGGTGAGGAAATAATGAGTACATTTTCATTTTTGGGTCAAATATCCCTTTTAATAATTATTTAAATCTGTTTAACAGTTCTATTTTCTGATGTATATCAGTTTAGTTGTAACTGTGATTGTCTACTAACAAACACCATGAGGGTTCAACATCACACACACCTGAGATGTGTTCAAAAACAAGAGCGATATACCCAAAATTAGCACCAAAAATCCTTAAGTTACAAGTCATAAAGATTTGTTCAACCCCCTCAGCATTTTGCGCCAAAGTAGATCACTAAAAAGCATTTGCGTGACGGCATCTAAACTGCAGGAAAAACGAATAACGTAACCTCGGTTCTCTCTAGATGAGGGAACGAGTATTGCGTAAGCTGGCTTACGCTACGGGAAAGATTAATCTTTTCTGAGATATTGAAGCCAAAAAATTATCCTTAATTTTGTATCATTTGTCAACGCAGTGCAGCAACTGCAGACCTTGAGCGGGCTAGCTAGCAAGCTCATTGGTTGCTCTGCGGCAACTGCTGCAGCCTATAGACGAACTTGGGCGAACTCGCGTCCAATGAGAGGCGTCCGCGCGTTTACTGCATCAAAGCCCGCCAAAATGGGCGTGGCTAGAGTGCATATAAGCGTAGTTCGTAGGCTGGAACCCTGGTTTTCATTGAATGAAGCGAAAGTCGCTCGTGGCGCGAGCAAAGCCGGCTACGCAATACTCGTTCCCTCATCTAGAGAGAACCGAGGTTACGTTAGGTAACCGATTCGTTCTCTTACGAGAGGTTCTCTCGTATTGCATAAGCTAGCTTACGCTACGGGAACCCATTGTCAACGCCGTGCACGCCAAGCATCCACTGCATGAGCCCCGGGGTGGGGGACCCGGGGAGCCCTTGTGAGTGGGGAAATAATATTTGGCCGGCAAGAGTGCGGGCCAGTGTGTGTGTAATACATAAGCACATAGTGGGAAGGGAACGACAGAGCGGCGGTGCCGGTCTGTGTGGAATGAGTCCCATCAGTGCAGCTCACCAGGGGAGCTGTAGCGTATTAAACCGCTAGTAATTTTGCCTGCAGGGCGGGCACTTCCAGATTGTAAAATCTGACAAAGGTGGAGGGGAAGCCCAGCCCGCTGCCACACATATGTCGTGAATGGAAATCCCGCTGGACCATGCCCACGATGAGGCCATGCCTCTAGTGGAGTGAGCCCTAATGCCCAACGGGCATGGCAGGTCTTTTGACGCGTATGCGGCAGCAATAGCGTCCACTATCCATCTAGACAGTGTCTGTTTCGAGGCGGCGAGACCTTTGGTGCGCCCTCTGAACGAAACGAAAAGCTGCTCAGAGCGTCTGAAAGAGGCGGAGCGCGCAGTATACAATCTCAGTGCTCTGACTGGGCAAAGGAGATTGGCGTCGCGTTCGCTATCGGATGCTGGCAGCGCCGATAGGGAAATGACCTGTGCTCTGAAAGGAGTACCGATCACCTTGGGAACATAGCCATGTCTAGGCTTTAAAAATGACCTTGGAGTCACTTGGTCCAAACTCAAGACACGCAGCGCTGACAGACAGCGCGTGAAGGTCTCCCACATGTTTGACTGATGACAGGGCAGTCAGAAAAACGGTTTTGAGTGAAAGGTATTTCAAATCCACGGATTGAAGTGGTTCGAAAGGGGGGGCTTTCATAGTTTCGAGAACTATAGAAAGATCCCAGATAGGAACCGATGGGGGGCGCGGGGGGTTCATCCTTCTAGCTCCCTTGAGGAAGCGGATGACCAGCTCGTTTTTTCCCAGTGACTGGCCGTGCAGGGGTTCAGCGAACGCTGCGACGGCCGCCACATACACTTTGAGCGTGGATGGGGAGCTGCCCTTATCCAGCAGTTCTTGTAAAAACACGAGCAGCGACGACACCCCACATGTCCGTGGGTCCAGGTCTCTGTCGGTGCACTATTTTGAAAACACAGACCATTTTGACGCATAGAGTCTTCTCGTGGAAGGGGCTCTAGCGTGTATGATGGTGTTTATTACCCCTTCTGGCAGAGCGACGGGTAGTCGCTGATCACCCACGCTGCAGCGCCCAGTGCTCTGGGTGGGGATGCCAGATCGTGCCGCGAGCTTGAGAGAGGAGATCTGCTCTCACTGGGATGGGCCACGGCGCTGTCAGTGACAGCTGCGTAAGCTCCGGAACCATGTCTGATTCTCCCAACGTGGGGCTATGAGGAGCACCGAGTGACGCTGCTTCCCTGATCCTCTGCATTACCTGTGGCAATAGCGAGACGGGAGGGAAGGCGTAAAGCGGGCGGTTGGGCCAGTCCTGGGCCAGCTGCCCTCGCTCGAGAAAAATATTGGGCAGTGAGAGTTCTCTTCTGACGCAAGAGGTCTATCTCTGCTCTGCCGAATATGCGCCATAACTTCTGGACTGTTTGAGCGTGCAGGGACCATTCCCTGGAGGAATATTGTCTCTGGACAATCTGTCTGGGCCGCCGCTCAGGTGGCCTGGCACGTGCGTCGCCCTCAGTGAGCGCAGGTGGCACTGGGACCAACTCAGTATGCGTTTCGTCAGATGGAAGAGGTTCCTGGATCTGACACCGCCCTGACGGTTTAGGTAGGATACCACAGATCTGTTGTCCGAACGGACCAGGACGTGGTGACCCTGAATGACCGGGAGAAAGCGCACAAGCGCGTACTCGACCGTTATCATTTTCAGACAATTTATGTGAAGGAGCTTTTCCTGAACTGACCATAGGCCAAAAACCGGAGAGCCCTCGCAGACCGTGTCTGTCGAGATGACTTTTCGGCGAGATACAGCTCCCATCGTCACTCCCCGCTGATACCATTCGGCCACTGTCCAGGGCTGCAGAGCTGAAATACAGGTCTGAGTCACCTTGATCGGCTGGCGGCCTGTGGCCCAAGCCCGGCAAGACGCGCGGGTGTTTAGCCAATGCTGAATCGGGCGCATGCGCAGTAAACCCAGCTGAAGTACTGCTGCGGCTGAGGCCATGTAACCTAGCACTCTCTGAAATTTTTTCAGAGGCGTGAGGCTGTTCATCTGAAAGGACGCGGCTAGTCGCTCAACACGGCGTGCGCGCTGTGTAGATAAGCGAGCCGTCATTGCCACGGAGTCTAGTTCTATTCCAAGGAAGGAAATTGCCTGACTGGGCTGTAGTGAGCTCTTGGTCCAATTGACTGCAAGACCCAAACTGTTCAGATGGCTGAGGAGAACTGTTCTGTGAGACAGAAGCTCCGTATGTGACTGTGCCATAATCAGCCAGTCGTCCAAATAGTTCAGAATTCGCAAGCCCTGACTCCGCAGGGGTGCGAAGCGCCGCATCCATGCACTTCGTGAAAGTACGGGTGCTAAAGACAGGCCGAACAGAAGGACGGTGTATTGATAAACCTGGCCGTCGAGGCTGAATCTCAAGAATGGCCTGTGACGGGATTTATCTGAATCTGAAAGTAGGCATCTTTCAGATCGAGAGAGATAAACCAGACCCCTGGCGCGTATGCGCGAGGAGTTTCCTGATTGTAAGCATTTTGAACGGTCTTTTTGCAAGCACCTTGTTCAAACCCCTGAGATCTAATATTGGTCTGAGGCCGCCGTCTTTCTTGGGAACAAGAAAATAACGGCTGTAAAACCCTGACTCGCTCAGCGAAGGCGGCACTTTCTCTATGGCCCTTTTGCACAGAAGGTTTGCTATTTCTGAACGAAGCATGCAGGCTGCTTCCGTGTTCACAATAGTTTCAAGCCACGCTCTGAAGCGGGGAGGACGGCAATCGAACTGTAGCAAATAGCCCTGTTTTATTGTGCTTAACACCCATTTGGATATCCCTGGGATATTCCCACGCTTTGAAGCGTAACGCTAGAGGGTGAATGGCCAAATCGCCCTGATTGCCGCACACAGCACGCTGAACAGAATGTGTGAGCGCGCTTACTGTGCTTATGCATGACTGCTCGCAGACAGCAGGGACAGGCTGTTCTGTGAGTGACTTCCCGATTGAGGTGAATGGGGAAAGAGTCACATCTGTTAAGTGATGCGCGAGCATAGTCACGGGCACGGGACTTACATACAGAGAAGTGTTTGCTGGCCGTGTGACAAAGCGGGCAGAGAATGGGCGCGCGCACGTATTCGTGAGCGCGTTTATTGACTCTAACACTCGAGCGAGTTGTGTCCGCTTTATGTGAGTGGGCTCTGATCGGGACACGGGAAGTGTAATGCTTGTGTGTAGAGGTGAACACTGGATTGTGGGCACATTTTCTACACATAAGGCTGGTCGTGTGACAGAGTGGCCAGAGAAGGGGCGCGCGCACGGATTCGTGGGCACGTTTATTGACTCTAACACTCGAGCGGGCTGTGTCCGCTTTATGTGAGTGGGCTCTGATAGGAACACGGGAAGTGTAATGCTTGTGTGTAGGGGTGAACACTGGATTGTGGGCACATTTTCTACACATAAGGCATGTTTGCTCTTTACAAGATTTCTTTGGGTCGCCGTGAAAACGGCGTTTGAGTGCAGGCAAGCGGGCAGTATCACCGGCTTGTTGGCTGCTGAATCCACCACTGTAGTAGCCTGAGAGAGGGGACTGACAGGGGCTAAGCTTTGACGGTGGTCCGCCGCGGCGGACTGAGCCGCCGTTTTTTCAACAAGGCTAGGAGGACTTCGGTTGCTCAGGTTTCAGCGCAACCTTAGACCGAGGCCCGCGGGGGGCGGCGGTCTGCGGCCGCCCTGTCGACGCTGAGAAGTCTGACTTTGTTGAGCTGGGTGCTGTGAAGAGGCTCGTGCAGGAGGCTGGTCACGTGGGCGGCCTGCAGAGGAGCTAGCGCGACGCGGCAGGAAGAGGTTCATGGCTTGGGTGGCTTTCTGGACTTCTGAAAAGGGGTCAACAATGCCACTCACCGCGGCGCCGAAGAGACCGGTCGGAGAGAGCAGTGCGTTGAGGAACGTGGAGCGCTCTGCTTCTCCCATGTCGGCTAGCGTTAGCCACAGATGTCTCTCGGTCACAGTCAGCGAGGCCATGCACTTCCCTAGAGTTTGGGCTGCAGCTTTGGTGGCACGAAGGGCCAGGTCCGTCGCGCTTCTTAGATCTGTAACAGCCTCTGGGTGCCTGCCTTTCTCATCCCACTCCCGAAGAAGGTCCGCTTGGAGGATCTGTAAGACGGCCATGGAGTGCAGAGCAGATGCGGCTTGGCCGGCGGCGGAATAGGCGCGGCCAACATAGGCGGAAGTCACTCTGCAGGCCTTAGACGGGAGCACTGGCTTTGACCGCCATCTCGCGGAGGGCGGGCAAAGGTGTGCTGCTACCGAATCCTCGACCGGGGGGATGGAGGAGTAGCCCTTGAGTGTGGAGTTCCGGCAGGAAGGGAGCGGCCCGGGCCGCGGTTGTTGCGCGCCGACGGCTCTGAAGAAAGCAGCCGTCGAGTCTGTTGGGAGCCTGCTCAGGGGGCGGTGACCACTCGAGCCCGAGGCGGTCGACGGCCTGTGTGAGGAGGCGTGTTAGTTGCCCTTCGACTCCGGCGCGGTCCTGCTGGATTCCCGGGCCGAGGAGGAGGCGTGGGAGCCTGACCACTCCTCGCTGTCCGAAGCCATGATGGAACAGCCCTTATCCTCCGCCTCGTCCTCCGAGATGGCAGCAGTGCGGCCGCTGGGCGGCAACTGCGCGTCCCGGGGGGGCGGGGAGGGTGAGAGCGATGCTCGAGGGAGAGGCTCCGGCGAGGCAGTCGCTTCTATCACCGGTTCTGGCAGCCTTTGGGAGCGGCGCTTTTTCCTGCGCGGCGGAACAGAAGGCGGCGCGGCGGCTTCGGTTCTGAGCGCTTCGAGTCGAGCCCGCAGGGTCGACATCGGAAGCTCCTCGCAGAGGTCGCATCCGCCTTCAGCGAGGGCGAGCTCTGCATGCCCCAGTCCCAGGCAGAGAGCGCAGATGATGTGGCGGTCTCCGGCGCTGAGAGGGGCGCGGCATGAAGCGCAAGTGGTGTGAGGCATCTTAAAAAAAGACGCTCGTTACTCTTTTGTGAAGTTCGTTAAGAACTAGCTTGCTCTAAAAAAGGATACGTCGCCAGATGGCGTAGCTCGCAGGATGGCTGAAGGTGGCGGAGACGGCCGGCTTCTTCGAGCGCTGTCCAAGCTTGCTAGATGCCCCTCGAATGGCGACGCAGCTTCCAGTTCAGAGATGCGAAGAGCTTCGCTGAAGAGATGAAAATCAGGGTTCCAGCCTACGAACTACGCTTATATGCACTCTAGCCACGCCCATTTTGGCAGGCTTTGATGCAGTAAACGCGCGGACGCCTCTCATTGGACACGAGTTCGCCCAAGTTCATCTATAGGCTGCAGCAGTTGCCGCAGAGCAACCAATGAGCTCGCTAGCTAGCCCGCTCAAGGTCTGCAGTTGCTGCACTGCGTTGACAAATGATACAAAATTTAGGATAATTTTTTGGCTTCAATATCTCAGAAAAGATTAATCTTTCCCGTAGCGTAAGCTAGCTTACGCAATACGAGAGAACCTCTCGTAAGAGAACTGTTGTTATTTTTTTTCCTGTAAATACTGTTGTCATGATGAGGACATATATCTGATGAGCTATTCAAGAGATTGGTTGAGATTGTTGAAGTGAGAATGGGAGCACGTATGTTTGATTGACAGACCGCGCGTGAGTCCACATGTATGAACGCGTGCATGCAGACCGACCTCCTCTCTCATAATGCCATGCTCAGATATTATAATTTTATTATTATTATTATTTGTAACATGCTCTTGCAGTTGAATTCCCACTCTAACGTGATTCAGAAATGTAGAGAACTAGTGTAAATCCTCATGAAAATGAACACCTCACAATTCATACTAATTTGATAGACTGCTGATAAATATATTTCTGATGATGATATCATAACGCGGGCAGCAAAAAATCGCTCAAGACCCGGATGCAGCCCATGAGTCACGTGTTGAGTAGTGCTGCTGTAGGCTAACTTTTTTTGCATGTGAAGTTCACAAGGAGTTCACACTCTCATTGGTCAGGGTGAGCTAAGTTGCTGTGTACTGGATTGGTGTTAATACGAAATGTGGATGGCCATATGTTAATGTTCCTATGGTTGTGATTTCATAAGAACTTTGTGAAAGGTGGTTTTCATGTTAATGTTGTAATGCAATTCAGTTTTATGGTTTGGCATGTAAAAAGTGTTCACTGTGTGTAAGTATTTATTGTTAAACTTTGCACAGTATGCACTGCAGTGTAATGTTGTATTTATTAGGAGGCCAACAAATAATGAGAGCAATGTGAGTTTATTAATTGCAACATTTGTTTTCTTAAGTCTGTAAATTCCTTAACCTTCCTGCTCAACTCCATTTGAGTACATGATCCTAGCCACCATTATTGCCAACTGCATCGTCCTGGCCCTGGAGCAACACCTGCCTGGAGAGGACAAGACGCCCATGTCAAAGAGACTTGTGAGGACACACACACACACACACACACACACACACACACAGTCAATTTAAAAGAATGTTGAAAGAACTAAATCACTCACTGTTGATTAAAAATTTCGCATAGTCATCCATTTATAAATGCATTTATAGCAACTCTGGAGACCACAGTTTTATTTTAAATGCAGCACAGTCTTTCTCTCCTCTCTGTGACTACATTTATATGGACACCAGTACGTGGCTAATTGTGAGAAAGTGCCATTTCCTTACATTTCTATTGAGACCTGCAAACTCTGTGAATCTCCCAATGTACGAGTGCATAAACACGGACACGAGGGACAGTCGATATTTTACATTGGTGTGTATAAATGGGAATAGTTTTTTATTATTAACACAGAAAAGAAAAACATAAATACACAGAATCAACTTTTTGCACCCACTACCACCCCTTCCCATCCCCAACCTTACACAGACCCTCAACAAACACTACATAAGCACATACAAAAGAAAACGAAAACAAAACCATGAATAAAAAAAATATAAAAATCCCACACATCTCCAAGCAAAACTCCTGAAATGGGGGCGCTCCAGTCGACTTCCAACCCCTCAAAATCACCTATCTGGCGACCATAACACTGGTTAGGACCAAATCCTCCACATGTTTATTCCCCACCTTGATGACCGCCCCATCTCCCAAAATACCAAAAGTCTGGGGCAAAACAAAACCTGAGTGCCCAAGATGTCACATACAAAACTCTGGACCCTCAACCAATACCCTTGGATCTAAACACCCCCAAAAACATGGGTTGTGTCTCCATCCTCCGATTGGCATTGCAAGCAGTTGGGTGTGTCTTTAAGAACAAGCCTATACAATCTAGAGGGGGTCCAATAGAATCTATGTAAAATCTTGAATTGCATAATGCGAACCCTTGCATCTCTAGATACAGACTTGAAATTTTTTAGAATCCTAGCCCACACTTCCTCCTCCAATACCAAGTTTAAATCTTTCTCCCATAATCTCTTGATAGAAGTTAGAGCTCTGTCTCCCAGACTCTGAATTAACAGGGAGTAATACTGCCTGATGACCTTTCCCTTTTTACTTTCTTATCGTGGCTGCTTATGGTTCCAGGGCAAGACAGAACAAGAATGGGGAAAGAAGGCAACCCTGCTAGGTGCCCCAATCCAGAGCTAAATAATCTGAAATTAATCAATTTGTTTGTACCACCGCTACCAGTTGTCTATAAAGTAACTTAAACCATCCAATAAAAGTATAAAAATCTTAAAAAGAGAATCCCATTCTACCATAACAAATGCCTTTTCAGCATCATATGAGATGGCCGTGACCGGAGTCTGATCATTCGCCATTGACCACATAATATTGATGAGACGGCTAATGTTATCAGAAGAGCTGCAGCCCCGAATAAACCCCACCTGACCTATTTGTATAATAGATGTCATAACTTTATTTAATCGGTTAGCAAAGATTTCTGACAATATTTAATGTCTAGCTTAATCAGAAAAATTGGAATATAATTCTTACACTCACTTGCATCTTTGTCTTTTTTAAGAATCAGACTGATCCGGGCATGTGTAATGGTTGACGGAAGCTTTCCATTGTTTGATGATTTAATATAAACTTCTAACAAAAGTGGAGCCAGTTCTGTAGCATTAGATCTAAAAAAACATGACAAATCCATCTGGCCCTGGAGCCTTACCTGTAGACAAGGCCTTAATTACCTTGCCAAGCTAATCCAAGGTTATCTCAGAATCAAGAGAATTGCTCATCCGTCAGTTTAGGGAGTTCTAATGGTTCCACAAAATTTCTAATATCCTCATAAGTAGACGAAGATGTGGAATTATAGAGATCAAGATAATATTCTTTAAAAGCATTATTAATATCAATGGCTGAGGTAAAAATTTCACCACCAGCATATTTCACTGAGGGAATGGTAGAAAAATACACTCTCTGCTTTATATATCTAGCCAAAAGCTTCCCTGCTTTGTCCCCCCATCTCAAAGTATGACTGTCTTGCTCTGAATAACCAAAATGCCTCTTGAAATCTGTATTTCAATCGGGTCAATTCTCTGAGACCATCAGACGACATTTGGCACTTCAGCTCTGCCACTGCACTTTTAATGTTCCCTACCAGCTACACGAGTACTCGTGCTTTGGATTTTTTGATGAATGAGGCATACTGTATGATCCAACCCCTAAGAATCACCATAAGTGCCTCCCAAGCCACACCTACAGAGGATACTGAAGACCAGTTGGTCTCCATATAAACATTGTTTTCAGCCTTTAACATTTGTTGGAAATCAGGATTTTGCAAAAGGGATACATTAAAGTGCCAACTATATGATTTATTTTTCTTCATATGTGGCAACATAATAAATATCTGTAAGACCAAGATTTTTTACACATCCTGTGAAGTATCAATGTTGCTCTAGGTGGTTTACACACTTTTGCTTCACTATGATCAAGGACTGAATCCATCAATAGATTAAAGTCTCCTCCCAATATGTTATCATGAGGGGTGCCAACGGCATGCAACGTCCTTTCAAGATCTATTAAAAAAAAAGCCCTAATCATCAGCGTTAGTTGCATAAATATTAGTCAAAATCAACCTATGCCCCTAAATTTCTACTAAAACAATAATCACTCTTCCTAATTTATCTTTAATATGTTTGAGACATTTGAATTGTAGATGCTTACTTATCAGTGTAATGACTCCCCTGCTCTTTCTTGAGCCAGCACTAAAGAAAATATGCCCAATCCATATCTTCTCAAATTTTTCAGCTTCCTACTGGGAAAGATGCATTTCTTAAAGAAACACTTTATCATATTGCTTACGTTTAAGCAAATAAATAACCTTCCTTCTTTTTATGGGGTGCCCCAACCTATTCACATTCCACGTGGAGAGAGACAATCCACTCATAATAACATTTGACATTTTGACACACGAGAAAAAATAGATTGTGTGCCAAAAATGTAATTATAAAGACCACATTCCAACATTAGAGCAACAACCAAACCCTGAACTGCCCCCTGAACCAATCAAACAGAAAAAAGAAAAATGTGGGCATTAACCCCGTGCATGACAGCGCCACATGGCGCACAATCCATGAATTCCTGTGAGAGCCCCCACGGCAACTTTGCCGTCAGATTACTTTAGTTTTTATACACATTTTTTGAGACAGAATGATATAACAGAAAATAATCTATAAAACAAACTCCAGTCAATATGCAGAATAAACACAATGAATGTGTAGATTCATTCACAAAACTGCCCAAAGGTGTGTTCCTCCACAAAACAAGCTCCAGCTGCTAGCGGAACCAGCAAAAAAAAAAAAAAAAAAAAAACACAAAGAAGGTGTAGATTCATCCACAACTGTCCTGAAGGAGTGTAATTCCACAAAACAAACTCCAGCTGCTAGGCAGAACCAGCACAAAAAGAAACACAACAGTCGCCCAGTTTCTTCGGATGGTCAAGTGAATTTTCAGTGAGTCAGGTCCACTAGGCTGCAAACCGAGCACCACACCATGACTCACTAATTCCGTAGGCTTATTGAAGATCGCATATTAGGGACAAGTATTCACTTTACAGCCCTCCTTAGCATCTATTCTCAACCTGGCCGGGAACTTCAGTGCAAAGCGACCCTCCGTTGATGCAAAAGTTTTTGAAGGAGTGTTATTCCACAAAACAAACTCCAGCCGCAAGGCAGAACCCACACAAAAAGAAACAAAAAGGTGCCTAGCTTCCTCAGACAGTCAAGTGAATTTTCAGTGAGTCAAGCCCACTAGGCAGCAACATGAAAATCACCAAATGGCTTACTCACCCTATTGTCTCTATGAAGGACAATGCTTGGTGTGGGCATGTAAATATTTTGCAGCCATACTTAGTATCTATTCTCAATTTGGCTGGAAACATCATTAAAAAAGAGACTTTCTGTTGATATAAGAGATTCTTGCATTCCTTGAATCGATCATGTTTCTCTCTTGTCGAAGTCTGGGAACAAGAAAATGTTATGGTTCTTCCAATAAAGCCTTCCTTTACTCCTCGCGTAACACAAGCTCTTTATTGGGTGATCTCAGAAATTTGACCAGAATTGATCAGGGCCTGTCTCCCTCAACGGACCTCCGAGCCAGGACACTGTGAACTCGCTTGATTTCCAGTTTATGGCCTGTTATGTTGAGCAGACTTGGAAAGAGCTCATCTAGGAATTTTACCATATCTCGGCCTTGCTCATGCTCAGGAATTCCAACAATTTGGACGTTGTTTCACCGATTACAATTCTCAAGGTCTTCCAGCTTTTCCCAAATGCATTCCAAATCTACTTTGGTCGCTAGTGGATTAGCAGCTAATTGCCTCTCTGATGACTCCAGATAATTGATACATTTTTTCTACGTTCGGAAAAACTTTTCGATTTTTGTAACCAACTCAGATTTTTGTCTCCATCGCAGTGATCGTTCAACATATTACAGCAAGATCCTCCAAGTCCGCCACAACCTTCGCCAGCTTTACAGATATATTCGACAGTTTCCATTGAATCTCTCCCACCTCACCTTCCAAACTGAGTCCCTGGTCTGCAACCCTGTCTGGGGTATTAGCTTGAGCATGTATGTTTCTTTTAATATCTCCTGAGCCCGAGGATTTTGAATTCTTTGACATGTTAACTTCATAGAACAGTTATGTAGCAGGGTGTATCGAACGGTTTAAGACACAAAAATAATTAAAAACTAGCAAAGTGCGCAGAGCTCGCCGTTCACACTTCCAACCCCCACATTGCGCCATGCGACTCCCCTTAAATGGGTAGAGTTAATAGTGTTTCGCACTGTACTCCCACAAATGTTAATTCTTTGTGCTGTGTTGACTTGGTGGGCTCCCTACGATGTTTGATGTTTGCTATGATGTTTGTTAAATAGTCTGTTCACGCACATGCACACTCCTCAAAAACCTGTTAGAATGCCGCATATGTGTTTTCATGGCCACAAAACAGCTTTCAATGGGAGAAACATAGGTGTGTTTAACCGATTTCTCTTAATCCCTTTAACAGCGTAAGGAAATTGGCGTTCTCATTTACATGACATTTCAGAACGCCACTTTCTGCAAACACCCTGGAATAACCCGCTTTCTTAAGTGCATGTAAACGTGGTCTCTCTCTCTCTCTCTCTCTCTCTCTCTCTCTCTCTCAAGATTCAAGTTTCAAATATATCTCTCACTCTCTGTCTCTCTTTCTCTACCTCCCTTCCCCATTCTTACCTTCCTCTTTGCTTTTGACAATTTATTCAGACTTTAGTAACTTCTATTGACCCACCAGAAGCTAATTATTCCAGTATAAACTGTAACGGTATTTCTGTGCTCTATTTGAGTTTTATGACATATTTCATAAAATATGTCATAAAGTGAGTCACACTCGCCTCACTCAATAACACCTTAATTAAAACCAATACCGCAGGAATTGCTTTTAACAGAGTATCTAAATCATGCTGTTGAAAATAAGTACAATAAAACAATCTTGGCTAAGTCTCAAAATCTACTTAGCTTACTACTTAGAGAGCATTTTAGGGTGTCTACACACTAGAGTTTACACTATGTCACAGGGTTCCTGAGAAAATCCCAAGGATTTACGAAAGTGCCACTCCATGCAAACAAAAGTTGTGAAAAATGTAACTTTAGCTCAGTTTTTTTTAATTGAAGTTTAACTCAACTCAACTCAATTTTATTTATAGATCACTTTCAAAAACCGCACTAAAAGTGCTGTACATGGAGTTATAATAAATGTGTAGTATGTAGTATGTGATAAAATCACATACATACATCTTAATAATACAACAAGCATTTAAAACCAACTAAGACAGGATAATTAATTAAATTAAATTAGTTTAATTTATATGTTTGAAACATCTATGATTATTCCCAATAATGCTGTCTAGGTAGGCATCTTTCTAGTTTTTGAGACACTGCCGTTGTCCTTTATGGCACAAATTCTTCTGTTTTCATCTGATTGTCACATTATTTATATTGTCTCACACCAGTCTGTTCTCTCTTTCCTAGGAAAAAACAGAGCCCTACTTTATAGGAATGTTTTGCCTAGAGGCTGGAATTAAAATCATTGCCTTGGGATTTGTATTCCACAAGGGCTCATACTTGAGGAACGGCTGGAACGTTATGGACTTCATTGTTGTCTTGAGTGGGTGAGTGAAAAGTGGCGCTCTGTTCTGTATGATGGTTTGTGAGCAATGGAGCAATTCTAGACTAAGGAAATTGCTGATTAAAGCCTTTCTAGGAAGGATCATTAGTTGGATAAACCTCATAGTACAGTTTTTTTTAAGCATCTTCATTGTTTTAGAGTTTCATGAATGGCTGTATGCACTGTAGGATAGGAGAGAGAGATTTATCCTGAAATACACTTGCAAGCATTCTGCATTGGCAAAGTTTTGCACAACACATGGTTGCAGATTTGCTGAAATTCACATGACTCTTACCTCATTTCACCAGTAAAACTCTGCTTGATTGAATCATATAGATGGAGAGTGCTAACTCTCAGACCAGACTGAGTGTAGAAATGAACAGTACCTCGAGAACACTCTATTGACAAGAACAGATATTGCCATATCTGCAAGAGTTCTCCTGAAGGGAAAGGCTGCTGCAGCTTTCATTTGCAGAGTAAATCACAATGTAGTAGTACCTTAATGTTCCTCATCTGAGTTTTTCAGTGAAGAGAACTAATTAAGAGAGAAAGCAAAAGAGAGAGAAAAAGAGAGTGAAGCGCACACATTCATTCACAGAGTGCAATGTCACGATACATATGAAATATTAACAGCTGTCATAGTGTTAAAGTACAAAGGCAGATGGGCTTCTTAGAGAATTTTACATGATTCCAGCTCACATTCATTATTGATGAGCCCTGAACCTTTGTCTGGTTTAAGAGAGGAAGAAGACTTTAACCTTTCAATCTCTATGTCTCATGAGTTCCTAAGGCATATACTGACACCAACACACCGTTAGTTATGAAGTGTTAAAAGAAAGTAATCAACAGAAGCTAAATGTAATCATACAAATTAGGTTAAAAAGGCAAGTGGTGTAATTAATTTGGTGACTGAGACTCTAAAGAGACTGAGACTCTTTTCACATGCTCATAATTCATTAAGGTTTATTCATACTCTCAGCATTCTGCAGCGCTAAAGTCACCAGAAGCCATTCATTTTCAAAGAGAGCTGGACATGAGCAACATCGCCTGTTGGCTGACACAATGTGGGTGTGCCCAGCAACTTGATTAAGTTGCGACATGTTTAGTGTTATGCAAATGAGCAGAGACGCAATTCAGCAACTACCAGTGGGAGAGTAGACAGTGAAGCTTACATGATAAATCATTCACTTGTTGCTGTGTGTTGTATTGAAGAGACGGTAATAAAGTTTGCTTCTTACTTTACATCGTGATGGTGCTGTGTTTCTTGTCTCCATGTAAACTTCCATTTATATGTACCTGCATAACCTCCAATGATGCCTTTATTTGTTTATTTCCAAAGGCAATGTTTCATTAGCCATGCTGAATGCGAGATCTGTGTTTCAGTTTACTATACGCTGATAAGGAAGAGAGAATGCTTTCTGACAAGAACGGAGAGTAAAATGTGTTTATTAATTTGCCAAGATGAAAGAAAGTTAAAGCAGAATTTGCCCAGTGGCTTTCTTCTCTCTGCTGGTTGTGTAAAGTTTGTGGAGGTGTGTCAGATGGTGCAGAGGACTGTCTTGTCAACGCCTGATCTCTCATTCATTCTGCCTGTGCAACAATGTGATAAAGCAATGGCAAAATGGGATATATTGTAAAACTATATGCGTTCAAAACCAATGAGTTTATGAAAATCATAATTAATGATAATATAAGGACATATATTGCCGCCTGTACAATAAAGCATAATGTAGTATTTATGTATTGCCGGTCTTGTATTACGGATTGACGGTCTCAGATGTGGAGGCGACTGAGATTTGTCCTCTGCCACCCATATTGAGGCGAGTCACTATGCCAACACGAGGAATTCCACAGCAATGTATCTTTTTTTTTTTTTTGACAATTTTTTATCAAGGATAGAAAGGATATTTTTTTACACATTAATTAGTTCCTTTCTTGAATTGCTTTCAGAAGTTTCTTGAGGAAATTTTATAATAATAATAATACTAGTCAACAACTTAACTCAATTTAGCATTGTGGTAAGGTTGATTACCACCAATTTATTTAAAAAAAAATTTACTCTATGTTTGTCAAGTTCCAAATATAGAGAAAATGATATAAGAGGAAGTAGTTTTTATTTCTAAAGTATTTTATTAAATTACTGGATTTAAAAAAAGAAATAAGCATTACAATATTTATTTAATTTATAATTGTTTTTATTGATTTTCTTTTTAAATGTAACTATATTGTGATATATATCGTTATATAAAATGAGTAATATCAGTCATATACAGTATCGGCCACACATATATATATATATATATATATATATATATATATATATATATATATATATATATATATACATATATACATACAGTATACTGTATGTATATGTATATATGTGTGTGTGTGTGTGTGTGTGTGTGTGTGTGTGTGTGTGTGTGTGTGTGTGTGTGCGTGTTTTTGTGATTTACGAGGACAATTTTGTAAGTTACAAACTGGTAATTACAAGGTTATTATGCTATAAATGTGATTTATGAGGACATTTCTAGTGTCCCCATAATTCAAATCGCTTACAAATCATACTAAACAATGTTTTATTGAAAATGTAAAAATGCAGAAGGTTTTCTGTGAGGGTTAGGTTTAGGGGTTGTGTTAGGTTTAGGGGATAGAATCTATAGTTTGTACAGTATAAAAGTCATTATGTCTATGGAAAGTCCTCATAATGATAGGTAGACCAACGTGTGTGTGTGTGTGTGTGTGTGTGTGTGTGTGTGTGTGTGTGTGTGTGTGTGTGTGTGTTGTAAAAATAGAAATTAATTTCTTTAGGAGTAAAACCTTTTTGAATGTGGAAAAAAAATACTTACTGTTAGTACTTTGATGGATCATCTGTTGCGCTGTTGGTCTGATCTATAGAAATCCTTGCAGTGGCGAATGTTGACTGATATGAAAGGGCCTTTAGTGAGAGAGGTTGTTCGTATTGAGACATACGATTTCTGAATATGTTTTCTGATGGAAAAAGATATAAAGTTTGTAGGATTTTGCAGGTGTTGAGACAAATGCAGTTTTTAAGCTTTTTAGATTTTTGCTCTATTTTGCTTTCACATGAACCTTTTTGTGTTGTGTTGATGAAACGATGAGTTAGTATTTCATCAAAGCTGTACCCTCATTAAGAGTTGAGGGAAGATTATACGATTTGGTGGTATCAGAAGATGAGTCATCGGCACTTATTAGATTTTAATGAAGTCATATGCACACAGAACAGGAAGATAGAAGGGGAAATTAATGAAAGAAAGAGAAATAAAGAAAGAGTACAGAAAGTTCATGAAATGTGTGACGTCATTGTTACTACATATACTGTCTGGTAAAATTTTACAATAAGCTTGTATTTGTTAACATTAGTTAATGGGACAATTTTGCCATAATTTACTCAACCTCATGTTATTACATACCCAAATGACTTTCTTTCATCCGTCGAACACAAAAGAAGATGTTGGAAAGACTAGCCTCAGGCTGTTTACACTGTCACAAATATCAGATTTTTTAGTTACATCTGACACAGATCGGATATTGTTGCACATGTGTAAACAGAAAAAATATGCACAAGATCAGATTTGTTCGCATTCGATCTGCGCCACTTCCAAATGTGGATTTAAATCAGATAAACATCCGATATCTGGACATCTGACCTAAGATTAAACATCCGATTTCTCTTGGCTTTTCTTAACGGCATATCCTTATGAAGTAGTCGTCAGTATTTCCGACACGATTTTGTGAGACCTTGGACTTTCTAGGGGGGTGTGGGGGCATGCTCCCCTGGAAGAACATTTTGTACATTTTAAAGTTAAATGCATCAATATGGTGCACTTTGAGAGCCAAATTAAGAGGCTAGATCTATGAAGAACTTTGTGCTCTTGTAAACAATGTTGTGCTCTAGTAGTAATTTAATCATAAATGGTGATGACATGGCAAAAAGTTACACCCACAAAGCATGGTAAACTAGACAGAGTTTAATGCAGTTCACAAATGGTCAAGACACAAAATCGACTAGAGCATACATTTCAGCCAGGGCTCGACATTAAGCATTGTCATGTGCTTGTCTTCCGGACAAGTAAATTGGTCATTCACTTGTCAGAGTAAAAAAGTTACTTGTCCGGAGAGAAAAAGAGGACATTTAATTACATGCTCAAGTAACACGTCAAAGCTTATGTTGTATATTTTTTTTAAATTATGACCGATGACAACCTAATAGTGTACCAATGCAATCAACTAAATTCTCTGCGACAGAAATGTAAACTGCACTGGGTAGGGAAGGAGGCCATTGTTATATGATCATTATTTTATGTTATGCATGGTAAAGAAAGGTATTTTCTTAAAGAAAAGTCTCCATCGCCATTGTTTACAGCGATGCTCATATTTCTATGGAATGAGATCTACTTTTTCATCATGTTATTGCAGTAAGATCTACCATGTACAATAAAGGCTATACATTACCACAATAACAAAATTTCAGAAGTCTGCAGTGAAATTTGACGATTCTCAATACCAGCTTCAAAACCCCAACAAATAATAACACTAATTAATATATAAATTATGGATGAATGGTTTTAAGTCCTTAAGTAATTATTCAAGACTAGTAAACAGTCAGTAATAAAATTTTTATAAAAACAGCAATGAATTGAATAGATTAAAAATACTATAACAAATAACATAAATAATAATATAACAAAATAAAAATATAAATTAAGAAAATTCAGTGCTTTTTTTAATAGCTTTAAAAGTCTATCAAATGTTCAAGAAAATATTCAGAATGAAATGCAACATAAAACTACTACTGGTCTTCACTGTATGATTATAATATAATAATACTTTTTAAAGCTACTAAAGTTACCCAGTCAAGAGCAGAGAGTGTTTTCTCATTTTCTTGTTATGGTTGTTTGATTATTATAATGACACACTAGAAAACTAGATGCTGAAATTGCTCCTCAGATTCTGAATATTGTTACGTTGTCAGAGCCTCTGGTAATAACGTTAGCATTAGATAATTAGCTAACGTTAGCTAGCTAGATACAGTATAATATTTAATATGTTATACATTGTTTTTCACTACAAGCAGCCAGATATATCAGTCGACATAAGCGAGGAGACTGACAGCTAACGTCTTTATTATCGATTTTGTGGCATGCTTGCAATAGTGGCATGCTCATCAATTGTAATGACTAGAAAGGCATGATGCCTTGTTGTCACACTAACATATTAAAGTCAACATGAAACTGTGATCCCAACCCATTTTACTTCGTGAAAAAAATGGGTTGGGAAATTAATTTTATTCATCAGGATTTGATTGGATTTTAACAAGGGTTACAATCAATGTTGAAAGAGATAATGAAAAATAAGATGGCTTGATGGTGTCAGCTGAAAAAACAAAGTCATTTCAGAGGCAAAGTTACTCATTTTTTATTTTATTTTGGAAAAAAGTTAATCAGGAACATGTTTTCAGAAAATAAACAGTCAAGTTTGATTTCATGTTGACTTTTAACATTGCAGAATCCAACCAAATACTCATTCTCCTTCGACAGCAATATCTATGTCTGTTTCATTGAAGCAATTGTAGTCACCATATTCATGTTACAAGAGCCCTCCACGTCCTTGTTTCATTTTCCAGTGTCACTGCATTCACAGATCATAGAGCTTGCAGATTGTTTTCATGCTAGTTATCGTTCCTTTACTCATGAGTGTGTCTTAGCAGCGTTGTGTACAGGAGATACAGATTAGTGCAGTATGGTGGCATGGAGCTGAAGTCTGATTGTATAGTCACTGTGAGTAGGTGGATAAATGGGTTGCCAGTCCTTCCTAAAGGCTATTATCGGCTGGCTCAGGACTCCAGTCATTTAAATGCAAATGGAGTCTTTGCAATCTTGGGCCTGCTTACAAGTCAACATCCAGCACCAAAATCTTGTGGAATGAGAGCACCCCATCCCTAATGGCGTTAATATGCACTGGTGTCTACTTGTCATCTGCCCCCTCTTTAAGCTGTGAGCATGTGGCATTGTGTACCCCTATTGCACCCTCTGTCTTTGCCTCTGCATCTCTGCCAAAAAACACAGAGCTCTCACAAAGACTGTGATAAGCACCCTTCAAAACCACCAACATCAGTCTTCACTGCCAATTTCAAACCATCAGCATGCAAATAGATGAAACTGTGCATATGTGACAGTAAACCTGATTTATTTGGATGTTATTCAAATTTAAGAATCACTAGATTTATGTCAGTACAGCCAACAATAGCAAATCACCTTTGGTGTTTTAAGCCAAGTGCTTACTGTACGATTTTTGCCATGATTTTGCCAGACAAATTTTTGCGATCATAATTAACTTCTTCAATGTAGAGCAAAATCTGCTTTGAAAGGTTAGTTTGTTCTAACAGTGTCAGAAATTTGGAATTGCATGGAATGAAATGTTTTTGAATGTTGAACTATTTTTAACTCTTGTGCATATGCATAGACCAACAATAAAATAAAAGCAGACAAAATGTGGCCCATAGAACTATTTAGCTAATTATTTACATAGAATTTCCTTCTGTGTGTGTATCATGATTAAATTAATGTTCCAGATTCAATACAAGTTAAGCTTAATTGAAAACATTTGTGGCAAAATGTTGATTACAACAAAAAAATTATGGTCCCTCATTTAAGAAAAAAGCAAAAGTCAAGGTTACATTAAGGCACTTACAATGGAAGTGAATGGGGCCAGTCCATAAATATTAAAATACAAAAAAGCACCTAATGGGCATTATGTTAACATGATTTTGTGTGATGAATATGCTTACTAAATGTACCTGTGTAAAGATATATCCAGTATTACTTTGTAACTTTGTAATCATGATGGTGCAACGTTGGTTACCAGCGTTCCAGGATCCAAAAGCAGAACATTTATTGATAAATAAACAGAATAGAATACTACTCTGAAGGAATCTTATTATGAAGAATGTAACACAAACATAACAGCAGTATGCAGGTTAGCAAAGCGCTACATACAAAAATAACAACAAGAACCGACAAGGAACAAGAGAAACACAAGGACTAAATATACACAAGGACTGATAGGCTAAAGTCCCAGACACACCAAACTGACATCAAAGAACTAGTGGCGACATTGCCTGTGTCTGGTGAAAAAGTTGCTCTTGAACACACTGCAAAGACTACACCCAACGGCCAACAAACACGTACGTTCTGCACCTGCATGAGAGGAAATAACTCTCCATACCAGCAGGTGGCAGTAGTCTGTATTCGTCATTCAAAAAGTGAAACTCGAAGAGCTATAACTATGGTTATACAAACCGTAAATGAAGCACTTCTTGCTTACAATTTTCACAGCAATCTCGCTCACCACTGACAAATGCTTAGATGAGATGAATAATGAGAAGAGCCTTCTGTGTGTGTGCCCTCTTGACTTTGTAGTTTGCATGCTTTTGTCACTTCCGTTTTTCTTCTCGTGCACTGGTTCGCTAAGCTGAACAGCCAATCAGACTGATCTGTCTCACTGACGGGTTTCGGAAAAGCTGGCGACAGGGGTTCAACTAGTGCCAACGGTGGGGAACACACCGCAAAAACTAAGCCGACAGATGCTCAATGATGGCTCGACATTGGCCGATGGCCAACCATCGGCATAGTGTGTCACAGCCTTAAATAAGATATAGCTGAAAACAATGAGGAAGGGAAACAGAAAACTAAACATGACAAAGATGGCAGTAATACATTTCAAAATAAGAGTCTTTGTAAATTTCAAATTTCCCCTTGGGGGGAAAACATAATGATGTGATGTGACAGAAGCACTCTCCTTAAAGGGCAGCTCCTGAAGCCCAAAATAGAAAAATGACAACAGTCCAGGGCAGAGCTGGTATTGGGTTTGGTGAGGCATGGCGAGAAAGGGCGTGGAGCATGGCCCGGCGAGACAGGGCGTGGAGCATGGCCCGGCGAGACAGGGTGTGAAGCATTGCCCGGCGAGACAGGGCGTGGAGCATTGCCTGGTGAGACAGGGTGTGGAGCATGGCAAGACAGACAAGGTGGCCGGGCCCGGCAAAGGCTGAGGAGTGGAGCCACAGAAGGCGGGGCTGCTGGAGGCAGAAGCCCAGGGCTGAAACTGCTGAAGCTGAAGACCTAGGGGTTGAGGCCTCAGGATGCTCGGGGGTCATGGCAACTTGCCATGATAGGATAGGTGGGAAGGCAAGGCGGGGCCGACGTGGCAGCCGAGGATTCAGGCGCTTGCTCTGGGATGGTCGAGGCTTCAGGTGCTGGCTCTGGGATGGCCAAGGCTTCAGGAACTGGCTCATTAACCATGGCAGGCATGGGTGCTGGCTCGTTGACCATGGCAGGCTTGGGCGCTGGCTCATTGACCGCGGCGGCCATGATGGGGAACTCAGGCTTGGCAGCCATGACGGAGAACTCAGGGTTGGTGACCATGACGGGGAACTCTGACGTGGAGGTGGATATATATCTTTTCACTTCTTCGAAATGATCGAGATGATCCTCATTTTGTAGGTCACTTTGGATAACACTGGCTGCTAAATAATTAAATGTAAATGTAATTTTCTTCTTAATGGCTAATTTATTTACAGATCAAATCCAGATGGGATGTTTAACAAATGTAAATAAATTTGTACTTTTTGCATGTTAGAATTTTATTATCAAAGCTTGACATTTTTTAAATATAACCTATCCTGAGCAAAAGACATTTTCTTTTTTAATATATTGGCAGTTCTAATTGTTACATGTTACAAGGTCATAAAATTGTGTCTTTATACCACAAACCCCTTTGTCTTTTGCATTTGTATGTAAACATTAGCATCTACCTTAATTCAGTGCTGAAACATATTTCTTTACATGCAGGTTGATACATTTAAAAACTGCTTTGGCAGCTTTGACAATGGAACTACAAAAGTCGAAAAAGAACTGTCAAAAATACAAACACATACACCATTCTGTTTTCAATGTACTATGATTTGGAAAGACTGTATGAGATCATATATGCATATGCTTGCGTGCATGTGCATGAGCATTTGTGTGCTTTGTGTGCACACGTTTTGTGTGTGTTAATTACAGTGCCTGTCTGTTGGCTGTTCCTTTCAACATGTGACTGTGGAATACAGCTTCTTCTAAATAATGCGATCGCGCAATCTATCATTACCTCAACTGCTGCTGTAAAAATGGCAAACTAGTGCCTTGACTGAGATACTGATGCTTCAGTAAGCAGAAAAAGGGTGAACCTACTGTATCGGACACACTTAACCTGTGCTTCTGGATAGAGAATTTATGCCCAGAGTGTTTTGGTTAAAGCTGTTTTTACCTTAAATTTCCAAAGGGGGCCACATTGCTCACATTGTATTGCTTTTGAGATACAATGTTCTGCATTGATTTGGTTTTTGTTTCCCAGAAATAGTTGTGTACTCAATTTTCTGAAGTGTATCTGTGACTAATGGGACTATTCTGCAATTGACTAAAGTATTATATTGCTCTAAAAAGATAGAGCATTAAAAAACTGAATAAAGGCAGAGATTATAAATGTATTTTGCCAACTCTACTTCCCTGTTAATTTATTATTCAGTTTTAATAATAATAATAATAATAAAAAAAGAAATGTATAGAACTTTTAATGTTTGTCGCAAAGCGGGCGAGTTTACTTATTTTTTTTCTAAAACTTTACCAGTTTACATGCTAAAAGAGTCTTTCAGCACACAACTGAATAACACAACTGCATGAATATGATAAATGATTACTGCAAGAGTTAGAATAGCATATAGGTGCGAAGGGACTTCAACGTTTCTAAATTGCACAAATAAAAAATACATTTACATATTCGTCTCCGGCTTGCTTTTGCTCGCATGTCAATGATTACCCCTCCATGTGTCAATGATGCCGAGATCTACTTTTATATTTAATTTAATCACTGAGAAGGTTTACCTGCAAAATTAGTAGCACCAAACATCACAAGCAGCCTCAAGAATGGACACAGAGTAGCCGTGTAACACTTTTCCTTGAGCAGAATATTGCACTACAGATCAATACGTTTTTTCTAAGGAGAAAGAGATACGTGCATGGTTACCAGATTGCACAAAATAAGTATAACATTAGGCGGAATATTTCCAATTTACGCAAGTATAAATCTCAAACTGGGGGTGTTTCGTCTCTTATCTGGCAACCCTGAGCATGTTAAACGCTTGTGGAGACGCATTAGGTCCCAATGCAAGTTAACTGAAATATCCAATGAAAAATAAAAACGCTTTCACGATAAATGAGACACGGGCCACATTAAACCATGTGGAGGGCCTGATCCACCCCGTGGGCTGTATGTTGCCCATGTCTGCTTTAGCTGTTTGCGAGATTATCATTAAATCTACGTCGGCAGTCCTAAATAGCCTATACCTTGTGCGGCCCCCAAAATATCTTCAATGGGAGAACCATGGCATTGCTCTTTCCCTGCTGTCTGCGACCCAGTCCGAATAGACCAGTTGAGAAACACTGCTTTAACTCACACACACACTCGTCAGACCCCCTCGCCTCGCTTCTCTCTGACATTTTCTCTGCTGCATGCGTGTGTGTGTCTTAAGTTGACAAGTCTGACAGGCAGGCAAGGAATAAAGGAGATGCGCACGCGCATATGAGATTCTCCGTCCGGTTGCATTTTTTTCTCAATACCGTAAATAAGCAAATGTACATGGTATGATAACCGTCAATTTTCAAACCGTGGTATACCGTGAAACCGGTATACCGCTGCAACCCTAGTGTCAGTGTACACAATCCTGAACATCATCAAACGTTTGTTCACCGTTTCGAATGATTATGATCTGCACAAGTATCTGGTTCCTGTGTGCAAATTCATAATTTGTGTAGGACAAGGAAAGGCTTATTTTCCCCTCATTTAATGGGAGGATAATATAGAAAATGAAGAAGCTCTTTTTTTTTAGTTTTAGGCTATTTAATTTCTACATTAGATTGACACAGTTTTTTTATGTTGGTTAGATACACACTTTAGCAGATCTAAATGTGCCTCCTCAGTTTTCATAAATTAGAACCCTACATGTTTTTATTAAGTAAAGTTAATCAAAACCTATTTTTTAGTTGAGGGTTTGAGGTCATGTTTGTTCTTCAGACAAATTTGAATGTAATTGCATACTATTTTAATGTAAATAAGCATATTTTTAATAGTGTTTTTTTTCTTCATATTATCATGTTAGTTACAATAAAAGTGTTAGGTAAGATGGATACAGAAAAAAAGATTGGCCCCAGCTGAGTGTTCATCTGGATAATCTGGCCCCCGCAATAAAGTAGTTGAAGAGCCCACCTGTATAGTATAAACCCCAAGTGTATTTATTTATATATAAATAATCATATGTTGTTAACAAAGACAGTCTCACAGTATAATTTATTTATCACCAATAAAATTACTTTTAATACCAACATGGAGAGTACCTGCACTTTGTTTCTTCCACTTCAAGCACTGTAGATTACACTGTGATAGGAGAAGCTTTTTAGGCATCGCAAATCACCTTTAAGATTTCTATATGGGAATGACCTCTGTTATGATTGGCTAACTTCTGCATACTGGAGTAGTTCAAATTATATTGATCAGAATAAGTCAAATTGCTGGCACTGATAATTAAATGTGAACAGACATATTTTAATGTACATGTGTTTTACACACTAATTCCTCAATTAATTATGAATCAACAGATTTTTCATAAAAGGTCTGGATGAAGTGTGGAGGGAACTTTGCATTGTTATTGTTGAACTACACTCACTTAGCACTTTAATATAAACACCTGTACACCTACATATGCATGCGATTATATAATCAGCCAATCATGTGGTAGCATTGCGATGCATAAAATAAAGCAGACACGGGTCAGGAGCTTTAGTTAATGTTCACAACAACCATCATAATGGGAGAAAATGTGATCTCAGTTATTTCGACTTTGGCATGAGTGTTGGTGTCAAATGGGCTGGTTTGAGTTTTTCTGTAACTGCTGATCTCCTGGAATTTTTACACACAACAGTCCCTAGAGTTTACCTAGAATGGTGCCAAAAACAAAAAACATCCAGTAAGCTGCAGTTCTATGAATGGAAAAGCCTTGTTGATGTGAGAGGTCAATGGAGAATGGCCAGACTGGTTCAAGCTGACAGAAAGGATATGTCAACTCATATAACCACTCTTTACAATTGTAGTGAGCAGAATAGAATCTCAGAATGCACAAAACATTGAACCTTGTGCGGATAGGCTACAACAGTAGAATTTACCATAGTGTTCCTAATAAAGTGCTCAGTGAGTGTATGTCATAGTACTTGACAGTGAACACTTTATAGGAAAAGAGCAGAAGATACCCTGTTTTCCATGAAATTTCTCCTGTAAAATATATTTGAACCTGCTTAGAAACAAGTTATCTGGCAAAAACACTCTGATTGCATGGGCGGCAATAGTGGGAGGGTACTGGGGCTTAAAGTGTCATGGAACCCCCAGTTCAACACCATTTGTTCACACATCAGACTGAAAAAAGGATTATCAAAGAGGCCGTACAAATGTAGGCGGTCATGGGGGTGTGGGAGGAT
This sequence comes from Xyrauchen texanus, assembly GCF_025860055.1. Taxonomy (NCBI): domain Eukaryota; kingdom Metazoa; phylum Chordata; class Actinopteri; order Cypriniformes; family Catostomidae; genus Xyrauchen; species Xyrauchen texanus. The sequence goes on along the minus strand of NC_068302.1, from coordinate 32,776,473 downwards.
TGGAGTGGGTCAAGAGCTTCTTCCAAATCACACACAAAACAGATAGCTGAACATCGCATTATTGGGGCTTTCCACTGTGGATAGTACCTGGTACCTGATACTGTTTTTAGTACCACCTCGGTCGAGGTTCCAAGCGAGTCGAGCCGATACTACATGTGACGTCAAAATCCTGCAGATCACTGATTGGTCAGGGAGAATCGTCACTACCAGCGTCACAGGATTTCTGACACGTGACATCAACCTGCTAGTTTTAAAGTTAGCAACAGCGATAACAGTATCGTTTAGTCACGCAACATTAGAATTGTGAAAATAGAAATGGCTGTGCGTAAAACCATGCCGTGGTCATGCAGCTGTTTGCCGCATACGGCTACCACCGGACCTACCAACAGAGTAAGCAAAAGTAAAAAAAATTTTTAAGTGACTGCAGACCATGCAACGTGTTTAAGATGATGTCACAGCAGTAGAGGTGAGCAGTAGAGATTTCTGGCTTTTGTTGTCGATCTCCAAAAAACTGTCAGCGAGTGAAAATTGGGCCTAAAATCATGTAGTGTAAATTCTGCATTAGGAGCCTGGGTATGCGATTTGTGAAACAGTTGTCACACATTGCTTGTAAGAATCGAGGAATAAATTCTGATTGGATACATTTTTTTGTTTTTTGTTATTCGTTTGTAGATTAATTAGGAGTGGAAAGCTATTGTAAATACATAGGCAAAAATGTAGATGAGAATGAAAGGATGAAAAAATATAAATTTATTAGGCATGTTACGCCAGCAGAGAAGGCTTTGCTCTCCCTGAGAAATCGCCACTACCAAATTCACAGCTGCTTCATGTTTAGTGCACAACGGTGGCCGGCCAACAAACATGCTTGCTTCAGTGTGGTCATTGACTGTGGTACATTCTGAAGAGTAATTTCGGTCTTATCCTGTCCAAGATCCAACACACGGAAAGAAACAATTAAATCAGTGCTACGTTTAATAGCTTTCCTTCATAAACAGCATGTTTGGAGTGCGAGTAGCAGACATATCTGCAAACTAATTGCTTTTCGGAGAAATTTGCTGTTTTTAATCCAAAATAGTTCATTTACATGATTCACACAGATCCGATGAGTTTTTTCCGTTGGGTCTGTGTTTGACAGATGCGATGCATTTCTCTCAAGGCTGACAGGCAACACGCTCTAATCGCACTTCCAAACCAGGGTAAGGTATTCGTACTGTTGAAGTGTATGGTACAAAACTGATTTTCTAACTGTATTTGTCGCTTTATATACTCCAGAGAATTTGTTAATACAGAACATGACTATAACATGTTGTAAAATGGCCATAATGTTTGGGTATTAGTAATGCACAAACTGTCTTTATGATGTCTGTTTGAATATCTCTTATGTTCTTTACTGTCAGTTGTTGATGATAAAAAAAAACAAGATCAATCACATTTAGTGCAGAACTGGCACAGAAACAGTGCAGCGACTCTCTCGTCTATGGTTTCTCATTTCTAAAACTGTCTCTTTTACTTGCATTCTTTCCTTGCATCCTGTCAGCTCCCTCTTAGGATACAATAAAAAGATGCAAGGATGTAGGAATCCAAGTGAATTATAGGCTGTGACTCGTTTGGAAGGCCGCGTCCTCCGGAGGTTGCATTTGTCGGCCGCATACGTCATCGAGTCTCGTTTCAGAAAAGCGAGATGGAAACTTTGAATGCAGCCTTCGAATGCGACCTTATTTCATGGGAATTCAGAAGATGCATGAGGTGTATCCTTCATGGGCACTCACAACCCACAATTCTTTACTTCAACGGAAATGTAAAAAATAAATAAACAAATGACGACAATTTGCACGTAAATATGATGTTCAAACGCAAGGAATGTTAATTCCCAAGTTGAAATACCTCAGTAGATGGTGCAGAGTATATAATATGTATAATGATATTAATATATAATTCAAACAAAGTATTAGACTAAAAGTACACCTGTAATATATATATTTTTATATATTATAATTCTTCTAAAGTTTACCTCATTTATTCCTTTCTAAAGGGACTTTGTTCCCTTCTCACTCGAAGCGCTGGCGCTTGTTATAGCAACATGTTACATTCCGTTTCCGTTTGTCCTACGAAGGCCATCTCGTTTAAACAAAGCTTGCTTAAAGGAGGATGCTCGGTATACTGCAGCCTTCAAAGGATGCATCCTACCTAGCACGCAGCCTTCCAAACGAGACACAGACATATTTGTAAAATGAAATGCCCCGCTTATTTAAGCGTCATTTCAGAGCGTCGCCTATGCATATCTGCATTCCCTCTGAGCGCTTGCCGTTATGTTGTTCAGATTTTATTTATTGATATTTTAAGAATAAATTATAATAATTCAAGATGCACTCTTGAAATGTGACAATTACAGTTTGTTAAAACAGCAATGAAAATGAATTAGATCTATTGTGTCAGATGTGAAGGGGGAGGAGAATTTATGCATGAGTTAGATGCTTCGACACAAAAGATTTTCACATCGAATCCACTTGTGCATCCTTCCTCTGTCCTCGTTTAAATCGTTTTTCATATAAACGTGCTAGATGAATGTCTTTTTGCCAAGTTTTGCTGTGTTTTTAGATGCCTTTAAAGAACTTAAATTGTTCAAAATGCATCTCAAGACACCTGAATTCTGCCTTAATCATTGCACGGCATCTTGCTTTTTTTAGCGCAAGAACGCGTTTGGTCTGAACCAGGGTCAGAAATTAACAAGGGCTCAGGGCAAAAATGCCACTGAAGGTGACCAAAAGTACCCCGAAATTACAAATGTGGGGGCAAAAATAAAATTGCCATTTATGATTTCTATTTCTTATTTGCAACATTGAATACTGTATATTTATTTTTCTGTTCTAGACCTAATAGATACATATCACATTCAATTATTTGATGTTCATTTAAATTTACAGGTAAATCTTATTATTAAGGTTGAAAGTGCATTTTAAGGAATTGCTTAATTTGAAGTATTTGAAATAACACAATGATGCCATATTGTCATATTATTTGTATGGTTATAAAATATGCCCTAACAATGCCCTCATAATGGTAAAAAAACAAAAAAACCCACCTAAAAACAACTCTTCATTACTTGGTCATATGTCTGTGTGTACCCAGAGATGAAATCCGGCAAGCACCCATTGATGAGGCAATGCCATTATTATGCCACATTTTTATGGAAAAAATTTTGTCAAAGGAAAATAGGTTTGATATGTTAAAATATATTCATAGATGTTTGTTAAAAAGCACAAAACCTTTTCCAACTGTACTGAGTTTGCAGATATGAGCAGAACTGCAGCCAAGAAACGCCAGTCCGGTTATGGACTGTGGTCTATTTTGACGAGGGATTTAGATCTCACAACATTGTTTCATGTAAAAGTCTGCTCTTGTGTCTGTTCCGCGAGTGCTGTTGAAGTCTCGCGTCTGCCTGGAAGAGCTGTTGCGTCCATAATTGTAATTCTCCATTGTAATGTGAGCTCATGTATGAGGCTGCATGTTTTCATTGAATGAAAACTTTCCTTCTCATGAATAATGTGAAGAAATGCTGAGAATTTACTGACGTTCATGTGTATTGTACTACCAATCATAAATCAGAGTTTACAAATATACTGTACCTAATTTTTGTGACGTTGCTTCAACTTTCATTTTTAAAATGGAAAAATAACAACTTTCTACTTTAACAGTGAACATAATGAGTGCTATCATTATTTTCAATGATGTGCAACCGTTCAGATCTGTTAACATCTCAAATCAAAACAAATTTGTTTTTGGGTTTCATGACACTTTAAGCCCTGAATGTTTTCAGTAAAGCCCCGTATGTTTTTGCCATCTTGTAGTAGTGATGTCAAACTTACCTGTGCTTTAGAATCAGATTGATACTTAATGTATTTATAAAGACACAATGTCATGAATCTTGCGAATTTGGGGAAATTTAATGATATTTTTTTCAAATGACCACCTTTTTTAGCCTATTTTCAGCCTGCTATTTTCTAAGTTAACTTACAGACAAACCCTTAATAAGCTATAAAACTGTCAATTGTACAAAATGTGCGAGGAACTTCTGATCTCTGAGCGTAACTGAAGCTAAGACAAAAGTAAGCGGGACCCTTTTAGTTCCAGTAATATTTAAAGAATTGCTATATATATGACACCCCACAAATGTAACATTTAAACTTTTATTATATAGTGTAGAATATTAATCATACTAACTATACAGAGGTATATAGCACCACACCTGACTGACTACAATCAGAGACTGGCCAATCTAACAAACAATCATATTGCAGCCTTGTCTAATGAAGCAGTTTACCCAATTTAGTGCATAAACATGACAGTGTGCATTATAACATTAACTTAAAAAAATCACTTTGCACTTCCTGTTTTCCATGTCTCTGTGGTTTTGGCACAACTGGTTTAGATGAATGGTTGATACTTAAGGACTAGAGGCATTCTACTTTCATTTAAATGCTCTGGACCAATTAGCTCTCAGCTTGATTGATGTATTGGACAGGGTTATTGTGTCTGAATAAAGACTTCACCCCCTGGGGCTGTCTTTTGAAGTATTGGAAATGTTCCATAGGGTGCACTAGGATTCTAGTTGTGATGTACTCTATTGTATATCTATACTCTATTCTGATCCGAATTAGGCAACATAGTTCAAGGGGTCATATCATGAGAAATCAAAATTTCCTTAATATAAAATTTAAAGTAAATTTATATTATATTTATAGTAAATTTAATTAATTGGATGATGAAATCATACTGTAACTTTCAGAAATCTAAACTTCCTACCCAGTGAAAAGATAATTTACCATTTAAATAGCTATATAGTCTATATATTACAAGCACACGTGCAGCTCACACCAGTGTTGTAGTACTCCAGTCCACGACGCATATTGATGACTCGTGATTCGTCTCAGACTTGAACACTAATGACTTGGAGAGGACTCGTTACATCTGTTAATTTTTGCATTCTGCCCTTTTATGGCATGAGATCACATGCCTGCCGTGTATCGGTTTCCTTTGCTTTCACTCAAAACTGGATGTGCATTCTCAAATCTCCCTCCTCTCGTTCAGAGAGTGCGTGTGTCACTCAAAACATGTCATGTGTACTCGCAAATCTATTATAATGCAAAATAACTCTTCCTCTTAATCATACAGATAATCTGCCTCTGTAGACATTGTATTGCGAGGGAGAATAATGGAGTTTGAGGAATCGCCATTTGGTCAGTGGTGCATAACAAGAATGATATTCGGATGCTCTGACAATGTAAGAGACATGAGCAAATCAAATGACATAAACTGTTAACAAAGAACATGTTGGGACTCAAGTCCTCTGAAACATTTCACCTCAGTAGAAAACGTACCTGCACAAGTTTGTCTAGAATACATAAAGGACTATTCAGAATCTGTGCGGCAGGACATATCGCAAATCATTATTACGAGTTATAATTATAATGGTAAAATAAGATCGTGTTGACGTGTGTTCATGCGGTTATGACAGTTGCAGTTTCACATAGAGACGAGACTAGCTCATGTGATTCAAGTGATCACAAATGTAGGCTAAAACAGTTAAGTAATCCCTTTGTTAAAAAGAACAAACAGACCTTCATCCATTTTTTATCCATGAAAAATCATGTGAATTGCTCCAACACCTGAATTATAATGAATTTTGATATTATAACACTAGAGGACAATACCTGAGAAAAAAATTATAAACTTCAAATAAATGGCAAGAAGGCACTGTTGTTTACAGTGGAAAGTTATTTTACTGACATCTAATTTTTTATGTCCTTGATTATTTTATAAGCCTATATACAACATTCATATAGATGGATGGATGGATGGATGAGAGAATAGGAGGAACAAATTAATTTTGTTTTGTTAAACCACAAATGCTGTCGATTTAGCTTACCTTGTATTGAACCTGGAACATTCCTTTAAGGTTGATTAATTTCATTAATTCATTAAAGTTCATTAATTATTAGTTTAAGGCATTTTGTGTAGTTTTTAGAAAAAATTTAAATGTTGGCCATTTTTTTATTTCGTAAAGGAAATAAATGAATGATTTTGAATAAAAAAAAATCACTCTTACTGGTTTAAAAGCGAAGCGAAAATGACAGTTTGACATCTTTTCATAACCAATTTTCTGAATGACGATCACATGGTCAAGTGTTTGGAGAGCTCACCGGTGGACTGTGTGCTTCAAAGAGAGGCATCTAAAGCTGGTCAGTGATATTTTAATTGGCTTGTGTCAGAGCTGTTGTCTGGAAAGGTGTGTAGGCTGGTGTTTCTAGCCAGCAGCTGTAATGCTGCAACTACTGGATGCACTGTGACATAAAAAAGGATTGTTTTTAATGAATTACTCCATTTAAACCCATGAATGAGATTCAAAACTATGTTCATAGTTCCCTCCAAACAACATTAAATATTTTTCAAGCAACAAAGATGATTTGCTGCTATGTTTAAGATTAAGAATTTATAATTTGATAACTCTTTTAATATCATACAGCCATGTCAAGAAACCTTTATAGCTGTTTACACAATTGGTTCGATTGCACGGTCTCGGAATTATGATTACTCTTCACTAGTCCAGTTCAATTAATGACTCTATTGGAACTTTTGAGTTAGAAATATTTGGATATAAGAAACATAATTCTTATTGAATTTACTGTTCTTATCAGACTGTTAGAAAAGGATGAAAACATTAGGCCTACATATTTTAACAAGACAGATTCGTGCAAATTTACTTTTATTTTTTATTTTTTCTCCCAATTTGGAATGCCCAATTCTCACTACTTAGTAGGTCCACATTGTGGCACAGTTACTCACCTCAATCTGGGTGGCGGAGGACATGTCTCAGTTGCCACCGCTTCTAAGACAGTCAATCCGTGCATTTTATCATGTGGCTTGTTGTGCATGACACTGTGGAGACTTCCAGCATGTGGAGGCTCATGCTACTCTCTGCAATCCACGCACAACTTATCACGCGCCTCATTGAGAGCAAGAACCACTAATCGTGACCATGAGGAGGTTACCCCATGTGACTCTGATTAAAGTTTCATGAGCCTTAACTACACATACAGTAACAATACTTGGTTCATTTGGAGTCAGATATCCAATTAATGACTTGCGGATAAATACGTTTTTGATTCAGTATTATCAAAATTATCAGATATATACATTTATATATTTATTTTTACTTAATAGTATTCATTTTATATTCTTTTACTGTTTAATCTTATGTTGTGTTCAATATTGAATTCATAAATTAGATTATTTCATTTCAAGGTCTTTGCATCTGATTACTCTCCTCCTGATGATTCCAACGGACCTCTTACATTAAAACTCTGCCCATTACAGTGGTTGCCATCTTAGAATATGATATTTACAGTTTAAACTGTATTTTGAATTTAATAATAATTCATTGTATGTTTTGAATGCATTGTCGGATTTCAATGAAAATTGGTATGTGACTTCGACATCATGTCCTGGGGGTACCTGAGCAGATTGGAGACAGTGCCACATAATGGTCATAATGCTTTGTCAGTTTATAAAAAACTTTTGATATACCATTACTTCCTCATTCTAAGTTTAAAAAAAATATAGATGTAAATATATATTTTTTGTTATTATTTAAAAGCTACTGACTTGCAGATTGGTATGTCTCTATCACTTGTTCAGCATGAGGCTATTTACCATAGTGGTCTGTGTGCCATCCTTGTTAACCATGAAGAGCAAAAGGGAACAGGTTCAAACCCTGCTTTGGAAAACTTGGCAATTGTTTAGAAGATGCAATGAACACTTGCTGGGATCCCTTCCAAAATATATATTTTTAAGTGAATCCCTAAAAATTCGACTTAAGAAAATACAAATTGTTGTGTGTTTCCATTCACTACATAATGCACATTATCATGAGGGAGCTGCCTTATCATGATGGCATAGTTGAGTGACCTCTCCCTGCTATGGGGACAGTTTTATTTGTAAGATTGGAGTAAGTATCTCATTATATTAATTGCATCCACGAGACACTCCAAAATAAGTGTAATATCTGATATAATGTGGGCTGAAATAGCTGCGATGTCCCCACACGCCAATCTCCACCTACCTGGGAGTGCCCGCTCTCAAATCTGTTCTGACAGACTTTATCGACCAGCTGTGGGTTAAACACTTCCAAATGGCACATGCACAAATGGTCAAAACATGTAATCATTTTGCATGGTTATCCTGCTACATGCTATAATAGCTTAGCATGCTAATCGGTTAGCTTACATGCTAATCAGCCATATTGTCTCTTTATATAAAAAAGTGATAAATCTTTACAAAATTGGTATGCATCATAGACATCATGTCCCAAGGATAACTCAGAAGTTTGGAAACCATGTCACCTATAGTTCAAAAGATAACCTAGACTTGCATGCTAACTTTAACATAAAGAAGTCTCTTTGCCAGGCTGCTGTTAGCCCAGTGGCTGAAAAGAACTGTTGTTATTGTCATGAAATGTCAAATGGCAGGTTCCTGGTTTGATCCCCACCTCAGAAAGTCATGCATTAGAATTGAGTGTAGTTCTGGAGTTTTTGTATTGTGCTTACTTAATAGAGGTAGGGCTTTTCCCCCATCAAATGTTGATTTGCATCTTTGTTGAAAAGTTACATGAATATAAAGTTGATCATGGTTACAGCTGTGCTCAGCTGTGATTCATCAAATCTTGTTTCTTCCCTTTGTTGACTGCAATGTGGTGCAGCACACTGAACTGTGGAATGAAAAGGCATGGGCTCAAAACCGTCCAGGGGCAGTGTGTTCTGTGCTTGCTCTGTGAGAGCTATGGGTTGTGCAGTAGTTGCCATGCTGAACTGTTTGTCCTAGAAACACAATTCTGAAAATAAATTTAAGGCTGTGTCTCAGCAATGCTGTGCTCTATCAAAACAAAACTTGGTATGCCTCATGAGGACCTTGGTCTGAGGGGATATGCTGAGTTTTGCGACAGTTCCATGTATGGGTCAAGAAGTGTGAAGAATTATCAAAAGACTACGTTGAAATTTAGTAGCTTGACCATATCTGGGATAATTTGAAAAAATTTACTGGAATTCCTGGCAAAATACAACAGAACTGGTAGCTTTAGTGAGCCTGTAATCGTATATTACATCAAATTCACCACCTCAACCTACTAAAACCACGAAGAGAGGTGGTCCCTTTATCCTTGGCGACGGTAGTTCCGGAGAGGGATGAGCTCTGCCAGGAGGTAAGTCTAAAAGCCAATCAGTTCAACACCAGAGGTTGCCAGGTTGCAAAATAACTTGTTCCTACCGCTTACCCGAACACAAGAAACAAGTGGTATGGGAAGAATTAAAGGCCATTCTTGATATGGGCATAATAGAAGAATCCCACAGTGACTGGGTGGTTCTGGTACCTAAGTGCAGTGGCTTGGTCTGTTTCTGTGTGGATTATAGAAAGGTCAATGCAGTGTCGAAATGTGATGCTTATCCAATGCGTCGTGTTGACGATCTGGTCGATTTGTTGGGCTCGGCTCGCTTTTATTCGACAATGGATTTGACAAAGGGATATTGGCAGATCCCATTAATGCCGATGTCCCGTAAGAATACAGCCATCTCCACACCGTTTGGATTACACCAATTTGTGACCCTTCCATTCGGTTTGTTTGGGGCCCTGGCTACGTTTCAGCATCTTATGGACGAATCCTCAGACCGCACGCTGCGTATGCCGCTGCTTATTTGGATGATATCATTATTTATAGTAATGATTGGCAGTGGCATATACAGCATCTGAGGGCGGTTCTGAGGTCGCTGCGAGGAGCGAGGCTCACAGCAAACCCAAAGAACGAAGAAACGAAGTACAGCACCATAGAGGAGTGTTTGGCCATAAAGTGGGCAGTCCTCACTCTCCACTACTATTTGTTGGGACATGCATTCACCCTCTGTTCGGACCATGCCCTGCTCCAATGGCTCCACCACATGAAGGATGCCAATGCCCGGATCACCTGTTGCTATCTGGCACTCCAGCCATTTAAGTTTGAGGTACTCCACAGACCAGGGGCACAGATGGATGTCGTGGACTTCCTCTCCAGAAAACGGGGGGAGTGGGCAGTCTGGACTGTTCCCTCATCCTGAGTCAGTCGGTGGGGATATGTGGCGGTGAGGGCGTGGTCGAGCACCCGTCTGGGGAGAGAGAGAGAGCTGTAAGGACATCCAGCTGAGATTAATTGTGACTAATTACTATCTCTATGTTCCCAGTGAGAGTAGGGGGAGATAAAAAGACAGCTAGTTCACAGAGAGAGACAGACAGACCAGAGTCTTTGAGTCTGGCCCCTGAGAGAGAGTTTTGTGTTGTGTGAAGCTGAAAAGAGAACTGTTTATTTGAGTGATGCTCAAAAGCTGTCTTGTGTTTTGAGTGAAGCTGTACATATTTGTTTGCTGGATATTTGTGAATAAAACAGACTCACGTGAACTGTGGAATCCAGTTCCCACTTCCTCCTTTATCTGCCAACCAGAACCTTTGTTACACTAACCAAGAGAAAACGAATTCTTTGTCTTTTACTTAGATAAATAAACACTAAATAGCTTGAAATGCTTGAGACAAACATGCATCACTCCAAATACAACAGTCAGCATTATCTGCAGTCAACGTTTCAGAGATGTTTTGATTTACATTAAAATAATGTAGGAATTTACATTAAAACTCTGTCCAAATCCATCAAAACTTGGAATATGTGAATTAATTTGGGTGCTTTTATATAACATTTGGTATAATATGACCCCAAAGCTCTGTTATTTATGACTTTATTTATCTGTCTCTGTACACATGTTGTGATTTATTTTTCTTAATTTGAGTTAATTACTCTCAGCATTCTTTTTCTCTTATGTCTATTTTTATATGTAGGCTGTTGTTTTTCTGTCCTGAAAACTATTTTCTGTAATTGCAGTACAATAATTAAAGAGACACTTTTTTCTGGAGTCTTCTCATTGGCCAACATCCACTCTGTGAACTTAAACAACATGCTGGACTCTTTTTTTTTGCAATCGCACAGGATTAGTATAACCTGGGGTTATTTTTACTGGGCATTTTGGTAAAAGATGCCATTATCTTTATTGTCACACAAATGTGTAGTCCATAAAACATCTGGAAAACCTTCCATCAAGAATAAAGGTAATGTTGCTGTCTTTAATGAAATTGAGGAAATCTCAAGTAAGTCCGAGAGTTCCTCTCAACTATGCTGCTTGTTAAGACATGTGTGATGTAAATTCTATCATGTGACAGAATGTGTTAATGCCATTGTTCTCCACAAAAAGTGTTTGTTTCCAAACTAGTTTTTCACAACATTGTCACAACATTGAAGCATTGACATAGGATTTATGCTAAATATTATGTAGACACTTTTTTATAGATAATTTGTGTTTCCATCAGCTATATTAGTAAACATTTTGATGCACTAAACCTTTTTTCACAAAAACAAATCCTTGGATGGAAAGATAGTTAATGATAGTGATCATTTCAACTTTAATGTTATTGAGGGAAGACATTTCTTTAATGACACAGTAGAACATTCTGCACTATAGATTAGTGAGCTGTGAGTTCCATCTCCCTTTCTCCTTTTCCCCTGCTCTCTTGCCATTAAAAACCTGCACTTTACCTTCAGCAATAAAACGCTAAAAAGAAGGTAATAACAGTAAGTCTCTTAAAAGTACAGCAGTGGGCGAATCATCCCTTTGGGGCAGTTGAAAGTGCCATTTCAGTTAATAGAACCGTTTTTTCAGACTGGTGTGTGGTCTTCTCTGAATGCATAGACAACATAGACAGTGTAAAAGACAAATGCCCTGTGTCCAAATGTGCATACTTTCCTTTTACACAGTATGCAAAGTGCATCATGTCGAATTAGTAGAATGTAAATTTGTTTTGGGCTAATAGTGGCACAGAAATTACATTGTTCATCTTTAGATATTGTTGTTTATCACTATTAATCGCTACTTTTTTATATATTCCAACTTGACGGGTTTACTCGAGTGATTGACAAAAAATTTGCAAGTTCAGTAGTGGGGAATATAGAACAAAAAAAACATACAACATCTCTGTAAGCACACACACACACACACACACACACACAAATTGTAAAATGCTGGCATCCTAAACCTATGACCCAAAGGTAATAACTCCAGCTCTTGAAAGAGTGGGTGCCTATGGTCTGAAATAATTTTCTCAGCTTTGTTATGAGATTTGGTTTTATAAATTTGTTCTAGGTCAATCGGGAATGCCAAGCAACTTGCTTGCAGTAGTTAAAATGTCTTTTGTGCCACAGTAGCATTTCCAAACCAGCAGATGATACAAAAACACACGACCCTCTAAGTAAAAACACTCTAAATCATTTTCACTATTTAGGCAGTTACATAAAAAGAAACCATGTCTGTAAGAAAAAAACTGTCTTTGATGTCCCTTTGTGTTGATTACTTCAGTCCATTTATTCCATTGCAACCTATAATCTAAAACAAACCCAAGGTATTTGTACTCTGTGACCATCTGAATTGGCTCTCCTTTGATAATTGTAACACACATTGAGGACTCTTTCCTAAAATCTATACACATCTCCTTGGTTTTAAAGGTATTGTAAAGTAGGTTAGAAGCATCACACCAAGAGATAAACTCATGCAAATCAGGTCTGTGACTGTCCTCATCCCCCCTGGAGGAGACTGACTAATGCAGTATCATCTACAAATTTAATAAAATGTTTTCCATAAAAAGAACTCAACTATTTATACTATAAAACTAACAACTATTTGCATACAAGATAAACAATGGTAATAGCTTTGTCAGACAAGGAGCAACCCACACACACCTGCTGTACTTTGCAACTTAAGAAGTCCAACAACCACAAGATTGTGCCTCCATCTAGGGAAAACTCTGTTGCAAATCTTTTGGCCAAAATATATGGTTTAATATTATTAAAAGCAAAAGAAAAAATCAACAAATACAATTTTAGCATTGTTCTTTGGAGACTCAAGATGTGAATATATAAGATGCAGCAAAGTTAAAATAGCATCATCTACTCCCTTGTTGGACTGGGATTGATATGGGTCCAATAGGTGCTGTGTGGTTAAAATAATATGTATTTTAATAAACCTTTCAAAGCACTTAAACACCAGGGAAGTTAAGGCTATAGGACAATGATCATTTAGTTCCACAGGTTTGGAAATCTTGGGAACAGGTATAATGGTTGAGGTTTTCCATAAGACTGGTACTATATGCTGATATAAAGAGGATTGGAAAATTTAAGTGAAAACAGGAGATAGTTGCTCAGCACAATATTTCAACTCATGACCACAGATATTATCAAGCCCTGGGATCTTATGTATATTACAATTTTGAAACAATTTCCTAATGTCTGACTCCTTATTAATAAGATTACGTGTCGGTGTTAAAAAAATTGTCTTCTTGACTATTTTTACCATTGCTTGTATCTTCAAAACGTGATACATTTTTGTTTAACTTATTGGAAACCTCAATATTGTTATATTCACCATTTACTGCATCCAAATTAGTATAATGCTTCCCTTTGCCTTTATGTGGTGCACTAATAATGAATTTGATACCCTCCCAAGCCTGCTTTGGGTTTCCCTGGGACATTATATCTACAATTTTCTGTTAGTAGACGGTCTTATCTGTTTTTGTTTGTCTTTTAATTTCTCTTTGGATATCTTTTAGCTAACTCAACATTTAACTATATATAATCTGATACCACAGTAGTTTGTGTTTCTAAATTTGATGATTCAAAGGTTTCCCATAAAGTACAATCAAAGCATCCCTGCAGACATAGGATACTGTCTCTGCCCCAGATCGTAACATTCTTGACCACAGGTTTATTTTTCTAAAAGTCTTTGGTATATTGGTCGGAGTTTGTCAACACTGTGATCCGACACTCCTAACTAAGGCAAGGGAGAAACAGACACTGCACCTTTAACAGTGCCATAACACCTATCCAGTGTCTTATTCCTCCATGTATAACAGTTCACATACTGATAGTATGTTCGTAGACTGTTTTTCAAAGAATTAGGGGATTAAAATCCCCTAAAATAAATTTGGGTGCACTGAGGGAAAGCGTTTCAAGTCTTTGTGAAAGTTGGTATAGCACCTCTGATGCATTAACTGAGTTTGCTTGGGGATGAATACAAACAACTGTGAAAAACAGTTGTGGAAACTTCCGGGAAATGTAGAATGGACGTGTTGACACACAAAGTCAGTGGTTCAATATCTGTACCCCAGATATTAAACTACTTTGTGCAAGAATGTAGATTTGGCTTTCCAAATTTTGGGGTTTCCATTGATCATGGTAGTTCAATATCTGGGGTACAAAGTTTCGATCCATCCTATATGCAGTAAAGCCCATTTTCTCCACTTCGCTCGATGGAATGCTCCTGTCCAGCAATGTTTCTAATATTACCAGCAGGAAGTAATTCCTGTATTCCACAAAAAGCTTGGTATGCGATGTGCTGTATTTATCCATACAATAAGTAGAACAACCTATTTATGTGGGGCCAAACTAACAACAGTTTAAAAATGCCAAGGTGTGTAACGTGCTCATGAATAAAAGCAAAAGACATAAGCAGGGTTGCCAACTCTCACGCATCTGGCGTGACACTCACGCATTCAGCCTCAATCTCACGGTGAGGCTGAATGCGTGAGTGTCACGCCAGATGCGTGAGAGTTGGCAACCCTGCATAAGTGAACACCACACGTGAAATGCACTACAGGTCGGCACAGAGCAGCACCCCGAATGTGTGTTCTTACAAATATTTTAAAAGAAACAGCTCAAAAGAACAACAACAAAAAACTTTCAGGAATCAGACCTTGTTCTAACACAAGGAGGGATGTCAACTGTTCATGATTCCCACATTTGATACATGAAATTGCCAACATTGTGCCTTCTCCCCAGTTTATTTTCCTCCAAGGAAATCTAAAGTTTAAAGTTTATGCTTTCAGGCTAATCTCTGCTCTCTCAGTGCTCCAGACTGCGACTAAAATGGTCGCAAATGTGACCAAAAATTGCAACAATAATTTAAATGGTTGTGTGCGTTCATATGCGGTTTCTTCAGATATCATCTTATGAGTTATTGTATACATATTTAGAGCGTACCACCAGTGTGTCTTGCGCCGTTATTCCCCCTTTCTGTTGTGATGATGAGCTCGCTGTACCAGATGCAACAACAAACCCAATGCAAGGGAGTCATGAACAAATATCTCTTTTGAACTGGGTCTTTTTCATGAATCACCTGAAAAGAACTGGGGGTTTAAACTCTGGAGCTCAGGTTAGCAGTTTGAATCAGAGTCACTTTCTCAGTGAATCAGCCGTAGTGTCAGTGCACTCTTGTAGTCTCTGTGTGGTCCATTGGTAGCAGTAAAGAAGGACTACGGCAATATTATAAACAACTATATATATATATATATATATATATATATATATATATATATATATATATATAACACTTTTTGGACAATACAGGGACTTGAACATAACTATTACACAAGGTGCAAACGTTCCTTGATACTCAATAAGGCAACACACTACTATATGCATACTATACTTTATGTAAATATCTGTAATGTACATTCTGAAGGGCAGTAATAAATAAATAAATATTTTATCTCTAATGTTTGTATGAATTAATAAAGGGGTGTGAACATTTATGAGACAAAAGGGGAATCCAAATTTATCTTCTCATCTATACATACAGTTATTATCAGCAGTTTTCCTTTGTCTTTCTATCTTCTTTCTGAACAGCAGTCTAAATCGAGCAATTCTGTGATTTGGTGACTAAAAACACCCATTTGGCTCCTTAATGTTTCAGTTTAGGAGCCAATGGCTCCTTGTACTTTTTAGTCTGGAGCCCTGTCTCTATTTTAAGTCATTGGGTAAACAAGTTCCTTATGGACGATGACCTATTCTTGGGCCTGTAATTTCTTTTTCACTGTCTTGGCACACTGACAGGATCCGTAATCACTGGCTAGGACTCTCTCTCAAAGTCTCTCTCTCTCTCTCTCTCTCTCTCTCTCTCTCTCTCTCTCTCTCTCTCTCTCTCTCTCTCTCTCTCTCTCTCATATTTCTCTCCTTTTCTCTCTCTCTCTCAGTAAGGTAATGTTAGCTCCTTATGCAACTTTTCAAGGTTACTTCATCAGAAAAAACATTTTCATCAACACTTTAAAGTGAACCAAGTTTTCTTAAACCAATTGTTATCAAAGAAATGCAGAGTAAAAATTCTTAATAAACGTCATTTTTAATTAAGATTTATTACACAGCTTTCAGGAATTCTTGATTACGATCAAGATTGATTAAATTCGACCCAAATCATTACAAAAGTACAAAGATTTATTTACTCTAGCCGTTGCTGGATGATATATTGTGTGTATGTATTGTTTATATAGTCAACACAATATATTTTCAGCTTCAAGTATGTCATTTTGTGGTTTGATAGCTTGAATAAAAGACCTATTCAAGGCTACAAACAGAGATATTGCATAAGAAACATTGCCATTTCTAATCGCTCAGTTTGCACAGTTGCATCAGTTACATACACTAACCTGCAAACTCATCAACATCACTTCGTTCATCCTTGAAGAAGTACAAAATCCTTTGTAGCTTTGGACTACCATCTACTGCACCACATCAGCTCATCCTGCATGCTTGCGTGTGTTTGTGTGTGTGTGTGTGTGTGTGTGTGTGAGGCCAACTGAGGGAGTTGGAAAGCATGCAAATTATGCTTCTAATTTTAAAAAAACGGCTCATTTTAATATATCAATACCTCCAAAATATATACTGTAGATAAAATAACATACCGATCAATATTTTATGACATCCCAATTTTTAATCTTTCTGTCCATATTACGCTCTTGTGTGTATACCCAAACTGTTACTAATAACGTTGCAAAGTGATGTAGAACTGTAATGCAGTCAACAAACCTGGGACTACTTCATAGAAAAGTAAGCAACACCCTTTTAACATGTGTCAACCAAACAGAATTCAGCATTATACCATGGTGTAAATACATAATAAACTTTTCACAATACAGTGCGATCACAGTACACTAAAAATAGCTATAACAATAATAAAATTGCACCTATGTTTGTTTTGATATATCCCCTGTAAAGAAATATCATCAGTGGGATTGTTGATTGGGCCTGGAGTTGGTGAAAGCAGGGGGTGTGTCATATAGCCAGATGGAGGGAGAAATTCCCCTGCTGCTGTGAGAAGTTCCAGTGATGGTGGAGGAAGCACTTCCACCTCAGATGATGAGATAACTGACATACTTTAAAGTCAGCATGGGGTAGTTATGCAAGGGGGGTTATGGCTTTATAATTCAAATGAAGGAAGGGTGACCTGATGTCAAAGTGGCCATCTCTTCTGTCAGCTGTTTTCTACCAGTGTTTGTTAAATTTATGTCACTTATACTTATGGTTTAGCTGTGGTCACACTAGACTTTGCACATGCACAATTATTTTGGACACCACAATATGTGGATATGAGCAAAATGTCATAGAGACCTTTGACAAGGGCCAATAAGCAACCACCTGGCAACACCCCAGCGACCACCCTGAATACCAGACCACATAGCAATGCCCTGGCAACCACCCATTGCATCATGGCGGCGAGTTTTCATGGGAAAGTCCCACTCACATTTTCTTCAGAACATTTTGAAATCTAGCTGTTTTACTATGACTTCTCATTATGTTTTTCTTTTTCTATATCTTTTACTATGATTTCTCTATACCTTTTTCACTATGATTTTTCTATACCTTTTTTACTATCTCTTTCTGTTTAGTTCCTTCTGAGAGATTTTAGCATTGAATTGTGATCACAAATCAGTGTAGGGCATCATATGAATACAGTGGCGGCCTGTGCATTTTAAGTGTAGGTCTTCAGTGCGATTCGTGCCATTAAGAAAACACAGTTTCACAATGAATAAGACACCTTATACCTATCATACATTACACGGCAGTCAACTAATAATACCAACTGACATTTTAAAAATGTCCACACACGAAATCTGGAAGTGTTATTGAATGTATGGGCACTGATGAGCTCCAGTTTCTAGGTAATTGTCCACAAAAATGGCACAAAAAGCAAGTTACATAGTGATGTGCTTTTAGTTGTAAATTATGTAATACACCAACAGGAATACATACTTGCCCTAACCCAAACCCCAACACTAAACCTAATTGTCTATGGAGTAAAAATGCCATCTTTGTGTGAAAATGCAATCTCTGTATAACTCTCTCCGTTGTTTATGTGAATGTGATTACTTAATGGTTTCCACGGCACAATTACACAATTAAGTCCTTGAGTCTGCCAGTCAAAGGTAAGCACATTTGTCTAGATGCAAAAATGTATGATGGGAGTAGCGCTTGTCAGTAACTTTGGAGAATGGAGGCGATGTAAGGTAACTGGAACATTTAGTAAAAACATGTTGATTTCCTATGTGATAATTTTGGTTCAGAACCCTGTCACTATGATTGGTCACCTCAATTCCTGGTTGGATATGGAGAATTTTTTTTACAGGGAATTTCAGGATACTTGCGGCCCACTGACCATAGATTTCACCATAGATATCTCATATATCTATTAGTAGTAGTAGTAGTAGTAGTAGTAGTAATAGTATTTATTATTACTGATTTATATATGGGTGTTGTGCATAAATAGAATAGATTGATCCATGCTATGAGCCACCGAATGATGTAATTGATGACTAGGGTTTGGAATCGTAAGGAATTATTAGATTCCTGACTGTTCCAATTCCGATCCCTTCTAATGATTCCATTTCCTTAATTGTTCCAGTAATTGTTCCAGTCCATTATTTTAGTAATTAAGGCTTGTGAGACTTCAACAGTTCTTATTTAATTTCGAGTTGGACATTAAAAACTTGCATTTCAGTATAAGATTATTTGTATACTGGACTATAAATGGAAGCACTGTAGATTCAAAAGAACCGCCTCATTAGAATGGCGCATTGAAATTGTTATAACATATGACAAACAACCTATTTTAGGAAGAGTTCCATTCAGAAGTGATCATCCCTATGCCCTATTCCCTTCGAAGACTTTACCATCCACCATGAGAGCTTTAGAGGACTAAAATATGAGGGTCATTCGGAACTCACTTTTAGGTCATTTTAATTGGAAATTATGTTTGAATGGCAATATTCTAAATATTTATTCACATATTTTTATACTAATATATATATATATATATATATAGTATAAAAATATGTGAAAAATATTATAAATAAATATATATATATATATATATATATATATATATATATCCGCTAGTGGCCCACCAGCCCGCAGGCTCAGCGGGAAAGGTCCAGAATCTCCAAAATTCCTATCCAAACCTGCCTGTCTCTGTCTCTTTCTTTCTCTGTCACTCTATCTCTCTCTCTCTCTTTCTCCCACTTTGTCTGTTTCTCCCTGCCTGTTTGACAATTAGTAAAGTGTTTGCTCTTTACCCATGATGAATAATTGATCTACTGGTGTCTTAATGATTCAAATGCCATCTGTCACAATGTTACGTTTGCATGTGTGAGTCAGGGGCCCATCAAAGTGATGTGTATCTGCAGTGGGCAGAGTGAGATAATTAACCAAAACTGTCTGGCTAACAGACAGAAGACAGGATATATATACCACAATATAAACATTGCCAGAGATGTGGACTGCTAAAACAGAAGCAATATCATCTGATGTTGTTGATGGAAGAGAAATATTGAGAGAAAGCGATTTGCATACACAGATTGACATTTTGTTTGTAAATTGAATAGAAAACATGAAAAAATAACCAACAAAATAAAAACAAAAAAACAATAGACTTACATTGAAGGAGGGGCCCAGCTTAAATTTATGGACCAAAATATCATAAAGTCTTGAGTTTGGGCTCTTGACTTGGGGCCACTAAGCAACCATCCAGAACACATTAGAAACACACTAGCAACTGTATAGCAATGCCTTGCTGAGTTCCTGTGGGTCCTTAAAAAGTCTTACAATTTCTTAAATTTAGTTTTCTTAAATGTAAGGTCATAAAAAGTCTTAAATATCTTAAATGGTATAACAAAAGTCTTAATTATCATTTAAAGATGTCTTAAATTTTGGAATGGAAAGACACAAATCACGATATAGCCTAATGTGATTATTACACTTCAAAAGTATCTGATTTAATTATAAATGCGTGCACTGCATTCTTTAAATTGTACATTCTATAAGAACGTGGGCGTTTGTGAGGGTTTCCAGCTGTTGCAGAGTGTTTCACAATCAGTGAGTACTCTACATTCATGACAAGTGATCGTTGATGAGCTTCTGTTGATGAATTATAAAAAATATTAACTTAAAAGTGTTTATATTGAAATACATAGTACATTGTAAGACTGCATTTTTAATTTCCCTTATCTCTTTGAATGAAATGTCTATCCTGAGTTGTTTTTACATTTTACTTGTTTGTACTGTTTGTTTAGATTTCCAGTTGTATAATGCTGGATAATACATTTTACAGAATGTCACCTCATGTTCTTTGGAAATCATTGTTTTCTCGATGTAGAACTGTTTACTTGAAATACAATCATGGTTTACTTGCAACTCTATCAAACTCAATAGTAATAAAACTGAGGTTCTTCTTGTAGGTACTAAGTCTAATCTTGCCAAATCAAAAAGTTTTGCTCTGACCATTGACAATTCCACTGTCCTTCCCTGTTTGAAATGTAAGAGTCTGGGTGTCATTCTGGATAGCACACTTTCTTTTGAAGCATATTTATATTTGAATTTATGTTTTATATTATCTTATTGTAAACTTTATTATGTCTGTAAAGTGTCCTTGAGAGCCTTGAAAGGTGCCTATAAATAAAATGTATTATTATTATTATTAGATCTACTTGAAAACAATTGAATTTATTAATCTGAGGTTTATCACATCGCATGTTGCTGTCGCATAATCCAACATTGCATATCGCATTTTTCCTCCATACCTTCCTATTTCCTTCCTATATAGGAAATTAGACTTATTTTTATAATTTTTACTTATTATATTTTACCTATATTACCAGACTTAATACCAACATTTTCCTCCTTGCAATATGTCCCTACCAACTTTCAAACCAAACTTACGCCCGTGGATACAAGTATATGTACAGTATACATGCCATGAAATCAGTGGACATGCTGTAATAAAAAATTTGGCATCTGGTTTTCCAGGGAACTTTTTTTAATAATACATATTCATATATATATATATATATATAGTATGCAGTATATGTGGAAAGTTTTACTGATTAACAGTGTTAAAGCCTTGTTCAATGTGTGCTCCAGCCTATTTAGGAGATAGTCTTGTATATTATTTATTTTCTAATTAAAGTAACCGACATCCTGCTACCTTGACACCCCAGATGTGACTAATATGCAGTACATTCTTGGTTTATTAATCCACTGTTAAATATGGACAGGCATGAGAACTCAGAAGTGACTGTAATTGTTTATCCTGAAAACTATGATCATAATGTGACTTTTCACTAACTTTCGAAATTCAGTGACTATCTAACAACTAAACACAAATGTTTTAAAGAGGGGCCTTATTATTTTAGATTGATTATTTCATGATTTTCGGCAGTAACTTGCAGTCTGAATCATCACAGCAACAATTTCCAACACAGCGCGCTTTGACTTTCTGTCCGGAGCAGAGAAGTGGAGAAGTGCACACAAACCAGGCAAGCTCTTTTTTTAAACTGCTAGATGGAGCGCAGCTGAATGGAACAGAATGCAGTGGTACCCGCTTATATAAATAATTTTGGTGTCTGTGTAGGTTCTAGTATTGACATTTTATTTTTTTTTTAGGTCTTTTAAAGGGTCTAACAAAGTCTTGAATTTAATTAAAAAAAGTAAGTAAAGTAAAGATGCTGACTACCAAACCTGGAGTCGCAAGTTCGAATCCAGGGATTGCTGAGTGACTCCAAACAGGCTTCCTAAGCAACCAGTTGGCCTGGTTGCTAGAGTTGGTAGAGTCATATTGGGTTAACCTCCTTGTGGTCACTATAACATGGTTGTCGCTCTCAGTGTGGCATGTGGTGAGTTGTGCGTGAATGCCGTGGAGAATAGCGTGAGCCACCACACGCGCTAGGTCTCCGCGGTAACGCGATCAACAAGCCATGTTATAAGATGCGCAGATTGATGATTTCAGATGCAGAGGCAACTGAGATTTGTCCTCAACCACCTGGATTGAGGCAAGTCATTACACCACCATGATGATTTAGAGTGCATTGGGAATTATCAAATTGGGGAGAAAATTCTACAATCTTGCCCTGACAACCACCTAGAACACCCTAACATTGTGATGTGAGGTTTTTGCACGGTCGAGCACCGCTCAAATTTTCCTCTGAAAATGTCTAAATCTAGTTTCTTTCTATAGTGTTTTTTTATTTGCAGAGCCAACTTGTTAATCATCTGTGTAAACATTGACTATGACAGGCTCATCAGATAAACCACAGGAAGTGCATCCCATGTTTATTTATGGGAATCTTGTTGTCCTTGTTTTGTGGTAACATGTCATACTATTCATTCAATGCCAGGGAATTGTCTTCATACTGGCTTTGTGTCCACCCACGCACAATGTTGTTTCCTGAGAAAACAGTCAAGATCATGCTCCTTCCTATCTCTCTCTCTCTCTCCTGCCAAAGTGAGAAATTAAATTTTCCTCATCTGATCACAGAAATCCATGTTATGACTATATACAGTACATATGAATTAATGTTTGCTTTAGGCATGTCTTAGAAAGTTTGTCTCTCGGAAGTGATGGATTTTTACAATTGTAATGTTTTACCATTCAGGTTATAAACACAAGCTGATATTAATTATGTAAGAGTAATTAAACATGTGCTGAATTAGTGTTACATAATTTGTACTTATGGACCATTCTCAATGCTTGCATGGGGCATGACAGTTTTTATAAAAAATTCTTCAAGAAACAAGAAGCAACATACAATTCTTGGTGACAGCTATAACGGGGAAAATAATCATTTTGATACTTTTATAAAAAAAAAGTGTCATGCCACTTGTGATAGGAATCATAATGAGTAAAATTATTATATTTCAGAGTCCGATTTCGCATAGCAAAATAAACATTTTATTACTTTTGAGGAAGCACGCACTTCCAGTAATTGGTCCTTACATAATTAATACCTCACAGAAGTAATATTACTTTTGGTAACATATTTGTATATTTTGTTTTTATGATTAAAGCACCATTTAATACTACAAAACTCTGTTCTAAATCTGTATCCAGTCAATATTTACACTGATTTAAATATCACAAACATAACAGTTCTTGGTTCATTTACATGTGGACACGACAAAAGTAATGATTTGTGGTTCAGTAGATACATACAAGTCAAGTAAGTCAAGAAATTACCAAATCGGAGAACAAGTAATTTGTTAGACTGATTCAAACCAATAACTCGTGAGTTGTAGACTGATTTAAGAGTATTTTTGACTGATGAGTTTAAACAACCAGCTCATAAAAGAAATTCATGCATCAAACAGAATACACTGGTTAAGCTGTATGTTGTTGCAACAAGTAAGGACAGTGCAATCCGAAAGACATTTTGTCTTTTTAATGTCTTTGTATTATTTCTGAACTGAGTCTTTTTAAACACTTACAATTCAGACTGCAAACTCATAGCTAAGCTAAAACATAATTTCTATTGCCATGGCACTGCAGATTCAGAAGTGACATCTACAGTTGCATAGCAGTGTAGGAAATAATGTCAGAAAGATTTAGCATGATATTCTATCCACATCGGAAGCTCTCAGTTCATTCTGCATAGTTCATATGCAGTCCTGATCTTTAAATACGCACAGAAGATGTAGGAGCTCTTTCTCTCTTTCTTTTTTTAGCAGTCTTCCAGTGAAGTCTTTCATCTCATACCTGTGCCGCTATTTTAATTCTTTCTCAGATTCTAATTAGAGTAACCGACATCCTGCTACCTTGACACCCCAGATGCGACTAATATGCAGTGCATTCTTGGTTTATTAATCCACTGTTAAATATGGACAGGCATGAGTACTCAGAAGTGACAGTAATTGTTTATCCTGAAAACTATGATTGATAAGGACCATAATGTGACTTTTCACTAAATTTCGAAATTCCATGACTACCTGACAACTAAACAGAAATGTTTTAAAGAGGGGCCTTATTATTTTAGATTAATTATGTCATGATTTTTGGCAGTACCTTGCAGTCTGAATCATTACAGCAACAATTTCCAACACAGCGCACTTTGACTTTCTGTCCGGCGGCAGAGACAGCACTCAGTACTCTGGAGAAGTGCACACAAACCAGGCGAGCTCTTTTTTTTAAACTGCTAGATGGAGCTCAGCTGAATGGAACAGAATGCAGTGTCTTCCAAACTATTTTCAACTTAACACATTCTCTTAACAGAATCTTAACACAATTAAATCATGATGTTATGGGTTCTCTGGTCAAGCCAAATGTGGTTTGAAAATACACGGTTCAGCTAGCCACGAGGAAAACAGTGGTACCCGCTTATTTAAATAATTACGGTTACCTGAAGGAAAAGCAGAGAGACACGCTCTTTGAGCATTGTTTCATTGAGTCAGCCAGCCAGTCTTCATGCCATGATTATGCCATTTTTTTAACTTTTTGTAACAGACCACATTCTATCAGCCTATATTAATGAATATATGTGACAATGGAACAACGAGATGCAGTGTAGTATCCAAAGATGTTTGTCTGACATACATGTGAATAGATATAGAGATACTCACTCATCAGCCTCAGTAACCATTCACTTTCATTATTTGAAAAAAATATATATTTCGTTTTCATCTTGTTCACACTGGCTTTTTTAAAAACATCCATCCATCCATCCATCTTCAACCGCTTATCCGAAGTCGGGTCGCAGGGGCAGCTGCTCCAGCAGGGGGCCCCAAACTTCCCTATCCCGAGCCACATTAACCAACTCTGACTGGGGGACCCCGAGGCGTTCCCAGGCCAGTGTGGAGATGTAATCTCTCCACCTAGTCCTGGGTCTTCCCCGAGGCCTCCTCCCAGCTGGACGTGCCTGAAACACCTCCCTAGGGAGGCGGCCAGGGGGCATCCTTACCAGATGCCCAAACCACCTCAACTGACTCCTTTCAACGCAAAGGAGCAACGGATCTACTCCGAGCTCCTCACGGATGACTGAGCTCCTCACCCTATCTCTAAGGGAGAAGCCCGCCACCCTTCTGAGGAAGCCCATTTCGGCCGCTTGTACTCGCGACCTAGTTCTTTCGGTCATGACCCAACCTTCATGACCATAGGTGAGGGTAGGAACAAAAATTGACCGGTAGATCGAGAGCTTTGCCTTTCGGCTCAGCTCTCTTTTTGTGACAACGGTGCGATAGAGCGAGTGTAATACCGCCCCCGCTGCCCCGATTCTCCGGCCAACCTCCCGCTCCATTGTCCCCTCACTTGTGAACAAGACCCCAAGGTACTTGAACTCCTTCACTTGGGGCAAAAATGTTTTTAAACATTTGTTAAATTAAAGTTTGAACGTCTAACTTTCCACACTCATACATGTATACACACACAACTTTCTTTGGCAGTCTCTTTTATCACAGTGGGGTAGAAAGTGGTAGATTTTAATTAGCCAACAGCAGGAGTGCCAGGTGAACTAGCCACTGCTTTACTGCCATAGATAGAATCCAGTATTTCAGCTTTGAATCATTTCTTCCCAGGTTATACACACACTTTATTCAGTGGGTAGCTGTCAGAAACCAAACGCTACCAACACAAAACTTTATCTTGCTCTCTAAAGAGGGCTCCGCTCATTTCCCTATGAGTGTGGCATGCTAAAGCTCAAAATGAGAAACAGGAATTGTCTAATATCTTCTGTGTGCAATTTGTGATTTAGATAAAATTGAGATGTATGTTTAGTCTTGGTGACTACTCTCATGGATTTTACTATTTTGGGTCACAGTCAAAGCACCACCACCTAGCAGCAAGAAGTGTGGCTCTTACAACAGACTTTAAAATAGTCTAATTATATTTTCCCAAATTGCTTAAATTTTTTTTAGAATAATGTCAAATGCCAAATGCATGTGTCCACCTTGCATTGTTTTCCGAAAGCCACCGGGTGGAAATGGACCATTTGTGCTTGTGCCCATCATAGCTGCTTGCAGCTATAGTCTTCATCTTTTGTTGCCCCATGTTTGTTTTATTTTTTGTATGCCGTACAGTATATCCTGCCCCCTCCCAATTCACCCTGCTGGAAACACCACTTATTAGGGCAGGGTATCGATACATATTTCCCGATTTGATTACGAGTTACAAGCTTTTAATTCAATTTTGATTTTAATATGAAGCAAAATTATGAGGGTCAAAACTATGCATTT
This sequence comes from Xyrauchen texanus, assembly GCF_025860055.1. Taxonomy (NCBI): domain Eukaryota; kingdom Metazoa; phylum Chordata; class Actinopteri; order Cypriniformes; family Catostomidae; genus Xyrauchen; species Xyrauchen texanus. Next base: position 32,750,039 of record NC_068302.1, on the reverse strand, counting down.
CAATTGCAATATATTTATTAGATTTATCAGATATTCAAGGTAAAAGTATTATTAGTAGTAAGTCAATATCGTGATCATTTAAATGAAGATTGCGATCAATCGGAATATTTATATTTTGACCCAGCCCTACCATTTACCCTCTCCTGCCTACACACACACACACACACACACACACACACACACACACACACACACACACACACAACACATACAAAAACACACACACATACCTTAGAAGCTATATTAGTGAGAAACTCTCATAGACACAATGGTTTTCATACTAAGATTTTGACATTTACAATACCCTATACCCCTAAACCTAACCATCATGCAAACCTGTTGACAGTGTTATATTTAAACCAACACATGATTTGTTAGCCTGTCAAGTTTCATACTAATTTAACATTACAAGTTGTTTTATGACATTTCCCACTATATTTGAGAGGACTTTTTCATATAGCTGAACCTGCCTTATAGCCAAAGCCACACCCACACACACACAAATTCAGATGGAGGTTCTGATGTAACTGAGTCTTGAGTGTCACATCTGTTCCTCCTGGCATCCTTATTATTGTCACTTATGACAAAAATGAAATATCAGGTTTCTCCATATATTAAAGTTGTGTGCTTCAATCTGAAAATGTGTGTGATGCTACAGTATATGTGAATGCACAGGTGTATGAATGAAACACAGAGATGACTCAGTGGTCACACCTGACGAATGTCTGCTGCTCTTAAAAGGAAGCTCTGAATCTGAATTGACCCTTATTAGTAAGTGTGCTGGCTGTCAGTCACAGAGAGTTACAGTATTATCTCATTAGGGACTGCACACTTTTAGCACCAGTACTCGATTACTTTACCTACAATATTACGTTGTGCTATCAGTGATCACTATAGCGACGATTACCATATCACTAATGACTGAGATTGTGTCGTTTACGAAACATTATCATTGTTATAGTTGTGAAATATTCATGGATTCTGCAAATTGTTTTTGCAAATGCCTTGTTTATTTAGGTTAATTTGTATTTCTAGGCTTAATTGGGTTTTGTTTCCTTCACAGGATTCTGGCTACAGCGGGAGCCCACATGAATATTTCATTAGACCTGCGCACACTGAGAGCTGTAAGAGTGCTACGACCCCTCAAACTGGTTTCTGGAATTCCTAGTATGTTCATGTTTCTATATGAAAAATTTTAAATTGTATGTGTTATTTGATTGTAGAGAAGAAATATGACACTATATATACATAGTTTATTTATTTTGCATCATGCTGGGTAGCTCCGCCCATAGCCAAATCTCATCTGTCCAAATTTCCACTCCACATATCTGTACATTAAACACCAAATATGTTCTGATTGGCTTTGATTTTGACATTTTATGGCAGCATTTCACATTAAGTGAAGAAAAGAAAAGAAAAGTTGGAAACGGAACATTGGCCTGGATGGGACGCTTAGTTATGTTAGTTATGCATGTGGGTATTATAAAGTTGTTCGCAGGTAATAAATAGGATATTTTTATGTCTGTGTTTGTGTTATCAGGTCTACAAATTGTTCTTAAGTCTATAATGAAGGCTATGGTGCCACTGCTACAGATTGGTCTACTGCTTTTTTTTGCTATTCTTATGTTTGCCATCATCGGACTGGAGTTCTACAGTGGGAAACTCCACAGCCATTGTGAACTTAAACATGACATCAGTGGTAAGAAAGATTACACACTCTAACTTATATTTCAAATATTTGTTTGAAATCACTGCGAATCAATTTAATATCTAAGCATTCTTAAAACATTTACCTGAGAAGCAATTATTTTCAGAGAAAATTTTTTAAAAGAAAAACAAACAATTTGCAAATCAGGTAAGAATGATAAACAGAATTCAAAGGAAAAACAAGTTTTGTTTTTCTAACCCCATTGGCAATTTTATAGATATTTCTGTGAAAATAAATCGTAATTAATTTAGCTTCAGAATTAAATGTCTCTCCTCTCCTCTCCTCTCCTCTCCTCTCCTCTCCTCTCCTCTCCTCTCCTGCAGACAATGAGACAGTGCACTCATCTGATTCTGAAAACCAGTGTGGGTGTCCGCCAAAATATAAATGCTCTGGCAATTGGACCGGTCCCAATGATGGCATCACCCAGTTTGATAACATCTTGTTTTCTCTACTCACCGTCTTCCAGTGCATCACCATGGAAGGCTGGACAACAGTTCTCTATAATGTGAGATTCTGTCTCAGTTCACTTTCTTTTAGTGCAGCAGATCTTTTTATAAAAAAAACTTGTCACCTGCTTGAAATGAAAAAATATATATTTAAGACTGGAAAAGTCATGGAAATTTGTAGGTCTTAAGGTGCGAGAACCCTGCTTTTAAAGAGTTTTAATTTTTATAGATCTGATTTGAATTGTCTATGCCATTGGTACCCAAACTGGTATACTGCCATGACTGGCAAGGGGTGCCACGGAATCTCTGCTCAGTTCAATATTTTAATCAAATCACTTTATTCTCACACGACCATATGCACAAGTGCAACAGTGGGTGAAAGTCTTGTGTGCAGTTCCGAGTAACATAGCAGTGACAGTGACGAGACATATACCAATTTACAATAAACAACATATTTACACAACACAATTTACATATCTAATGTACATATAATTACACAACACATTAATAATATACAATGTACAGTAAACCATACACACAATGTAGAATACACCTAATATAGAATACACATAAAAAAAAGCTATATAAAGTGTAAATATATACAGTAGGTTGTATTGTAAAGAGAATAAAATTTACAACAGTCCAATGTGAGATAATAAGATTAATAAAGTGCAGTGCTGATGTATATTGATCGTGAGAGATTGAGTGTTCAAAAGTCTGATTGCTTGGAGGAAGAAGCTGTTATGGAGTCAGCTGGTGCGGGTCCTGATGCTGTGACAGCCACAATGTTAAAAATAACGGCAGTAGAAAGAGCTGACTCAATTTGGTACCCGCACACTGTTTGACTACAGCCGGCTGAATTCAAAAGCTCACATGCGTATAGTATGTCTGTGCATGCTCTATAGAGCGCTCATGTCTCATTGTGAATGCAGCTGCACTTGTGAACAGTCAAATGCACTTCTTAGTCAAAATGCCCCTCTTGACATGATATTAATTTAAACACAGCCATTAACATATTATGGGAGTGTAAAAAAAATTTAAATAGTGTTTTCAAAAGCATATTTATTTATCAGTGGTTGGGGTGCCATGGAAAGTAAACACAATAAAGGGTGTCGTAGTATAAAAGCATTTGGGAACCACTGGTCTATGCTACATTAAAAACTAAACACAGACAATGTGTACCAGAATAATTAATGTATTTTCTGATATACATTAGATTAGAGCTAAAATAAAGAAATGAAAGAAAACCAGATCCAGATCAAGCGGGGTCATCAAAGTCCACAGTGTTTTTGATCAGTCATCATGTGCTGTCATGCATGTTGATGTGGGTTATGAGCACACGTTCTAGTGTCTGTTTTTCACCCTCATAACTGAGCCGCTGCAGCAACACTGGGATGCAGGAAAATTTGTCTCAGTTCAGCTGGGTAATTATGCTACCTGCCCACACAGTTTTCACACCCTTTGCATGACAGAGCAGCACCCCACTGACCCGTCACCAACATGTTTACAAGGGCAGATTTAGTTTCCCTTCAACTGATAATAAAAAATAAAAGAATCAGAACACCCATGGAAAATACATTCTGGATCATAACAACCTCTATACATTTCTATACTGTTCTTAATCCGTGTATCATTCATTCATTTCATATTCAATTAGGAATTCAAAATTGGAAAACCATAAAACGACTTGTTTGTCTATTTAACAGATATATATTCTATATAATAGAAATATTTAATTATTAACAATAACAATATTAAAAAATAAATAATTGTTTTTGTAATTTCGATTTAATTCTCAGTTGGAAAAATTGCCACGGTACACTGTGCGTTTTGATTATTTGATTCCACTAATAAATGTATATGACATGAATATTTGATTTGCATGAATGGGTGGACCTGAAACGCTCCTTTCTTCTGATTGGTCAACCTGCACTGTCTTCTTCCTCAATGCTGTGAGACAGAATAAAAGTTCTCTGTTGTTTAATAGTTCAGATGAATTTGTCTCAGTTAATATTAAATTCTTTACCACTTATTTTCTAAATCTCGCCATGCTTATTGCAGCTGAGCTATCTCTCTCATCAAGTAGCCAGACACAGTGTTTTTGTCCATAAAAGTGATACATCTGAGAAATATCAATATATTCTCCATTGTTTACATGCAATCTCGCCTGAAAGAATTACCCTTTGTCATCGTTCTTCAACAAACTATGCAATCTGAGCAGCATTCATGTTGTAAAACTGTATATGAGCTTATATATTAGAGTCCTGTAAACAAAATGAGCCTGTCTCTAAAGTCTATTTTTAAAAATGCGGCGTAGTCTTATTCATAATATCCAGGAAGTGCGGTCAAATTTTGTGCCGTCTTGAAAGGCAGAGCCTTAATTTTACTCTGTATACCGGCAGCAATTTTCAGAGAAAGAAGCTTGCAGGAACCTCATTTTTTGTTAGATCATCTTCAAATTTGAAACATAATTTCTTTAGACTTGTGGCTTTGAGAACATTGTATTTCTGGGTTGTCTTGGCACTTTTATTATAGTTTTTCTAGATTCTAAATACATTTTCAGCACAAAATATTTCCATTACTATAAACTTCAGCTTCTCTAACTTTAAGAAATAACAACATATATTAATTTCAAAAGATACCACAACTGTGTCCATACTCAAAAGGATTCAGAAAATACAACCATTTAAGTTCACGTATGTCATTTTCATGGTTTGTGCTCAAAAAGGGGGCACTTATCAACAAGTTAATGTTATGGTATATAAATATGGTAACACTTTACAATATGGGTGCATTTTAATTCATGCTTAACTAATCCACAGATAATATTGAGTTAATGTTTGACTCATGATTAGCTAAGCCATTCCTTAATGACTGCCACATCAGCAACTATTAAAGAGTCTGTCTGATTAATATATTAAGTCATATATGAATTGCTATTAATTAAATGTGTCATCATGGATTAATTCACTAACAATTTATTATATGAACTAATAGTGTTAATTATCACAATGAGCCAATGCCATGTATTTGAATGTCCACCAATACGGGTACAGTAATATGCATTTATACATGCTTAATTACTGCATTATTACTGAAAATGAATGTGTTAATTACAAAAATGACTTAATGATGAGTTAATAGTCATGTGCCTCAACAAGTAAAGTCATAACATAATGATATCTTTGCAAATCATTAGTTAATATTTCATTAAAACAAATGCTGATACAGCCAAAGTCCTGCCTAAAAGTCATGACTTAAGAACTCATTTATCATTAATGACCATCATTGGACTTTATAAAAGCTGTTTATTTAACATCGGTTTCCAAAAACATTGCCTCACTAAAGAAAAAAAAAAAACAGTGGGATGCGGAGATAAAAAAAGAGATGATTACTGAGTGCAAATCTGTATCAAACCCGCCTGAAGAGCTCACCAGAGATACAGTATATACTCATCACAGTAATAAACAGAAAAAAATCTATTGTTTATTTTGCAATAATGCGTCTAATGGCATGAAGACATCTTCACACAAATGCTTAATAGTAATCTGCAATACTTTACCACAAAATGTTAAAGAGGGTGAACAAACTTTTTTAAGTGGATGTGTGCAAATTTTAAACATTAAACATCACTTTAAACATGTATTATTACATCTGTAAATAAAATATTATTGATACACACTTTTTTGTGTTTCCTGTACAGTTCACAACATTAGACAATTTCTTAAGTGTCCAAGAAAAATTGACATTGGGGGCCTGGGTAGCTCAGTGGTAAAGACGCTGGCTACCACCCCTAGAGTTGGCTAGTTCGGTGCAACACAGAAGAAATAAAAACCAAGCGATTGACAATACCGTTTTATGGCTTATAACTTTATCGCATTGCATGCATGATACTTAGCCCTACTGCAAAATAAAACCTCAATGTAAATTTTGCTTTATTTTTAATTACAGACACACTACATTTACCCTATGTTAGTTATAATGCTTAAGATTTATGTACTTCCTTTTTTATGTTTATACAGACCAACGATGCCTTAGGCCCAACTTGGAATTGGCTCTACTTCATTCCTCTAATAATAATTGGCTCTTTCTTTGTGTTGAATCTGGTATTAGGAGTCCTGTCAGGGTGAGTACAATTTACCAGTGTGGTCTCTAAGTTATGTTGACACTACATCTAACCTAATGTCTGAGCTGGCCCAGGGTAATGAGTTTTATCAGAGGTTAATGTGAAGTCGATTAACTTAATCTTTACAGAAAAGAGGTGGATTAAGTCAATACATACTCAGCTACCTTGTCACTGTTTCAACCCACAGTCTCTACACATGTCTCTTGAATTTTTAAATGTTTTTACTGACTTCACATACTACTACTGCAAACTTAAAGTACATACTTAACTTGTGACATCAAAGTATATACTTTTGAGCAGTGTTGTATAGTCAAGTAACTAGATCTTGAGTCCGAGCATCCGTCCGTCCGTCCGTCTGTCTCTCCGTCTTACAATATTATATGTACAATAATCAAGGAAATTAAATATGAGATGAGATGTCAGAAAATAACTTTCCACTTGCCATTTATTTGAAGTTTATTTAATTTGTTTATTTTTTTCACAGGGATTGTCCTCTAGTGTTATATTTTCAAAATTCATTATAATTCGGACGTTGGAGCAATTCACATGATTTTTCATGGATGGATGGGTTTGTCCTTTTAACAATGGGATTACTTAACTGTTTTAGCATACATTTGTGATAAACTCCCATCACACGAGCCAGTCTCCATCTCTATGTGAAACTGCACCTGTCATAAACGCATGAACACACATCAACATGATCTTATGTTCCCTTTCGTAAACTCGTAATAATGATTTACTATTTTGCTCCACATATTTGCTAATTTTTGATGTATGTGCCGCCACATAGATTATGAAAAATCCTTAATGAGTTCTAGACAAACTTGTGAAGGTAAGTTTTCTACTGAGGTAAAAGGTTTGAGAGGACTTGAGTCGCAAAGTGTTCTTTGTTAACGGTTTCTGTCATTTGATTTGCTCATGTCTCTTACGTTGTCAGTGAGCATCAGAATATCATTCTTACAGTACAACTTTAACTATTTATTACCACCGACCAAATTTTTAGCTGATTCCTCAAACTCCAGTATTCTCCCTCACTATACCACATCTACAGATGCAGAATATTTGTATGAATAAACAGAGGAACAGTTATTTTGTGTTATAATAGATTTGCGAGTACACAAGACATGTTTTGAGTGGCACATGCACTCTCTGAATGAGAGCAGGGGGATAGTTGGAGTGCATATCCAGTTTTGAGCGAAAGCAAAGGAAATCTGCGTGCGAGCACAGAGATTCACGCAACCAGTACATGGCATGACATGCATGTGATCTCAAGCTCTAAAAGGATTAACGGTTATAACTAGTCCTCACCTCCAAGTCAGAATCCAAGTCTGAGTCATTAGTGTTCAAGTCTGAGACGAGTCATCAATATTGCGACTTCAGTCGGACTCGAGTCCGTGTCCTGGACTCAAGTACTACAACACTGCTTTTGAGTATGTAGTAAACCATATACCAGTGATATATAAGAAGGCATACTGTCAAATAATACAAAAATGAAAGCAAATCTGACATGGGTCATTTCTCAATCCTGATCTTGTCGAGTTAGTATGCAAACTGGAAAGCAGCCCTCTCTCACTCTGCCTTACTTGATAAATTAATTGTGTTCCCATTCCTGTCGTCCCTCTCTGTGTGGGTAATTGTATGTTGTCGACTCCTGTAGGGAGTTTGCTAAAGAGAGAGAGCGAGTGGAGAACCGAAGAGCCTTCATGAAGCTCAGGAGACAGCAGCAGATCGAGAGGGAGCTGAACGGATATCGGGCCTGGATCGACCGTGCAGGTACTCCTACATACAACAGGGGCATCTGTCACAAATGTACCATGCAAAACAAACAAAGTGCATCATATCTGTCAGAACATAATGCTGTGCCACAGCGTCGCCCAATTTTCCAGCAGAACAACAGTGCAATCAGAATTTTTTTTGTTTTTAAGTAAAAATATTGAAACATCATTCAAATAAGATATTTTTTGGAAGTAAAATTGTATAAAATAATAAGACTTTCAGAGAATATTTCTTGAAACAAGTTTGTTTTTCTCACACCCTTGGCAATCTTTTTTTCTGATTTCATGCAGAAATATTTGTGAGGTTTATACTGAAAAACAAGCAAACAATTAAATTAATAATTACATTTCTGGAAAACAAGACAAACACACTGATTAAGAAAATTATTTATTTGCAGTGAACATCATGCAGTATCATCTTTAACATTGTAAATCTGTATGAAACTTTTCACAATTTGATTGTGTCTTTCATTTTTCAGAGGAGGTTATGCTTGCAGAGGAGAACAAAAATTCTGGACGGTCTGCATTAGATGGTGAGATGTTTGACCTCTGCTCTTTTTCTTTCTGCTTTTCCCACATATAGTATATTGTGGGATGCAAGTGTGTGTTTTTTAATAATTTTAGGGTTAAGGCCATGAGTCTATTTTGAATATCCTTAACCCTTAAGGAGTGGTGGTGGCGTAGTGGGCTAATGCACACAACTGTTAATCAGAAGGTCTTTGGTTCAATCCCCACAACCACCACAATTGTGTCCTTGAGCAAGGCACTTAACTCCATGTTGCTCCAGGGGGATTGTCCCTGTAATAAGTGCATTGTAAGTCACTTTGGATAAAAGCGTCTGCCAAATGCACAAATGGAAATGGAAATATGCATTCCCTTTTTGGGGGGGCCTTGGTAGCTCAGCGAGTAAAGACGCTGACAACAACCCCTGGATTCGCAAGTTCAAATCCAGGGTGTGCTGAGTGACTCCAGCCAGTTCTCCTAAGCAACTAAATTGGCCCGGTTGTTAGGGAGGGTAGAGTCACATGGAGAAACCTCCTCGTGGTCGCTATAATGTGGTTCTTTCCCTGGTGGGCGCATGGTGAGTTGTGCGTGGATGCTGTGGAGAATAACGTAAAGCCTCAGTAATGTCTCAGCGGTAACACGTTCAACAAGCCACATATGATAATATTTTAAATAAATTAATTCGCTCTCTGTCCCAGATTTTATAATTTATTCAAAAGCCTTTTATTGTGTTTTTGACATTATATTTATATTGTGATTCAAAGGTCTCATAATGCATCACAGGGATATTCAGACTGATGTCATAATAAATCGAATGTCATGATCCTGGTGCGCATCTGTGAAGCGATAACCTTCCATATGACACCCAAGCCCTGTGCAAGGAGATTGGTTTTCCCAAACAAAGGTTTTTATTAAATGTTGATTGATTGACAGCTTCCCTGAGGCTCTCTGAATGGAAAACAGGCAGTAACCATGGTGAATTCATTAATATGTCCCTGCTGTGTGCAGTTCTCTTCTATAATCATCATAAATGATTGACTTAAAAAAAAAAAAAAAACTGTCCCAAGTATGCTAAGAATCTTTAAGGCATCAGTAGAGACTGAGACTTGACTGTGGACCTTGGAATGAGGTTTGATATTGGTGGGTATCCGGGTTGCTTTCCAAAGGGCTTGAATATAATGCTGTACATATTATATAATTGCATGGATTTGTGTTTACACCATTGTTGCCTTGGCAACAATGACTGTTGTTGCCGTTCAGTGTGTCCCTAAGTGCAGGCTATTAGACTGGATGCTTTGATTAAATTGGGGAACTTTCAGTTGGTGTTGTTGATTCTGTTATATCCTCACATCCTGATAACAAAACATACTGGCATCTTAAATTGAATCGCTTATGTTTAAGATGAATCATTTATGTTGTATCCTTCCTCATTTTGTAAGTCACTTTGAATAAATGCATCTGCTAAATTAATAAATGTAAATGTTTGGAGCGAGAGGTATGTACTGTCCTGTACATTTACACTTGGCAGGTCTTCTGACCTGCCAAGATCCAGCAAGATTTCAGCAACAAGTAATTTGTCTGTCAACACTGAAAGCAAAAATGCTGTGTTTGACACAACAAATCTACAGCCAATCAGAACATATTTGATATATGTTATATGTATATTGATGTACTGTACAGTGTATTACTGTAATTAGGAGACAACAACTCTGAGATTCAAGTGGGAGAATTTTTCATAAAGTTTCCGACTTTTAATTAGAAGTTAAAACTTGTAACAGTGAACATTTTTTATTAGTCGGTAACTCTTATTATGGTTATTTCGACATGCGGTGAATGCAGCAGCATTATACACAGCTATTTGTGTCATAATTTTGAACCAATGAAATGTGGACAGGCTACCCACCTTGATGCAACATAAAAAAGTAAAATACTTTTCTTACAGATATTAGTTGATTAATTTGTTGATTTGTTTAGTTTGGAATAACAATAGAAATGGCTTCATCTGTTCTCAGTGCTGAAAAGAGCCACCACCATCAAAAGAAGAGGGGCAGATGATGTCCGGAGACCTGCAGAGGAGCACTATGCAGACATCTCATCTGTAGGTGAGTGGCTTCTTCCAGCAGCAATCTGAATATGATCAGGGCATGTTTCTGTTTTCATCAGATTTCCCTCTAGATCTAACAGTAGTTTCAAGTTATTTGCTTTTCTATGTATCTTTATTTTGTTCATCAGGGATGCCTTTGAACAGAGCCAGCATACGCAGCACTAAAAGAGGACCAACTTCCTATTTCCGTCGGAAGGAACGCATGCTGCGGATCTCCATTCGCCGTATGGTGAAGACTCACACTTTCTACTGGACTGTTCTGAGTCTGGTGGCCCTCAACACAATCTGTGTAGCCATCGTACATCACAAACAGCCTCCATGGCTTTCTAGCTTTCTCTGTAAGACCATGAGCAAAATTATCATTTATTTTCTTTATATACTTTCGCTGTTAGACTGATAATGCACTGCAAGAATTATTTTCTAATAGTCTTTATGTCTTGTTTTCCAGTAAAAATATGGAAACGTCCTTAAAATAAGGCACGTTTACTTGAGAACCATCAGTGCAAAAACCTGCATCTTATTCACTAACCACCCGAAATGTAGTTTAAGCAGGTTCAATCAGTGTTGAAATTGCGCTGCACCTTGAGTATTTAAATTAAAGGTGCTGAAAGCAATTTCAGTCGTTCCACTTACACGAGACTAAGACGTTGAATTAGCCATGCCCTCTCTTTCCAAAACCAATTCTGTTTTTTTAAAACAACAGCAGCCAAATAGTACCCTCAACATACAACTGTTATGAAAAAGATTGTGGCAGGGCGGAGGGTGGGGCCGGGTTGTGATCCTATACACCCGGTCCCATATTAGGCTAATCAAGCCTCCGAGAGGGATAAAGGTCAACTGCAGAGGATCGTGCGGGAGAGAGAGAGATCGTTACGGACATGTAACGTCATGTCCGTCATGTGTGTTTGTCTGTTAAAGTTTCAATGTAATGTAGTCGATGGAAAGGAGGAGGCGAGAACTGGCTTGATGATGTAAATAATATTTTAATAGTAAACTTAAACAGACACACAAACACACACATGACGGACATGTCCGTAAATGATCTCTCTCTGCCACACGATCCTCTGCAGTTGACCTTTATCCCTCTCGGAGGCTTGATTAGCCTAATACGGGACCGGGTGTGTAGGATCACAACCCGGCCCTGCCCTCCGCCCTGCCACAATCTTTAAGGGAGGATGACAATTTTTTGCATACCTTTCCGCTTACAGCATCTTTAAGTAATTGTCATTGCTTTCTGCACAAACGAGCCTTTCTATGTAAGTTAGGCTTATTATAGATTGCGCTTCATTTAGAAAAATTGTCCGGCACAATTTCAATATTTTTTACATTTCACGGGCTGCTACGCTGGATGTAAGCAGGCAGTAAAATGTATTTTATTTAAAAGAGATGTTTGTTATCCACAGCAATTCATCAAATAATGACGAAAAGTGTTAAAACCTGGCATATATTCAGATGTGTGGTGTAGTCTAGCCTTTTTCCAACATATTAAAGTGCTGATTCCACTGTCTGGATCACCATAGTGATGCTGTTCAGTCCTGCCAAATTGTTTCAGATGTTTTGTCTGCTGCATCCTCCACAATATAGCACTCAGAATCTGCCTGCAAGATCAGAATTGCCCGTGCAAATTGCGTTTAGCAGTGTTTTTGTGGCCGTGTTTGCAGTGTTGCCTGATCTGCATATTCCTTTAGTGAACCTGGCACTTAACCAATGCAGACAGTACATGCAAATAACCAGTGCTTTTACAGTGCACAATTAATTCTTAGAGAATTCCCCATAAGTCTTTATTTAGAAATATCTAGCAAACTAAATATATAAACAGTGATCAGACACAACATTAAAATCACCTGCCTAATACTGTGTTGGTCCCAGCCCATGTGGCACCAACAATCATGCCATGGTCCAAATCACTGAGATCACACTTTTTTTTCCAAATTCTGATGGTTGTTGTGAAATTTAACTGAAGCTCCTGACCCCTATTTGTATGATTTTATGCATTGCACTGCTGCCACATGATTGGCTGATTAGATAATCGAATAGATGATTGTTGGTGCCAGACAGGCTGGTTTGAGTATTTCTGTAACTGCTGATCCCCTGGGATTTTCACGCACAACAGTCTCTAGAATTTACTTAGAATGGTGCCAAAAATAAAAAAACATCCAGTGAGTGGCAGTTCTGTGGACAGAAATGCCTTGTTGATGAGAGAGGTCAACAGAGAATGGCCAGACTGGTTTGAACTGACAAAGTCTACGGTAACTCAGAAAACCACTGTGTACAATTGTGTTGAGAAGAATAGGGGTTGCTGTTGTTTTGGCGGCATAAGAGGGGACCTACACAATATTAGGCTGGTGGTTTTAATGTTATTTTTACTGCAAATACTGATTTTTTGCTATGTGAATTATTAGCAGCATAACGTAACGTTCAAGCCATTCCTTTCTGCTGCAGACTATGCAGAGTTCCTGTTTCTGGGCTTGTTTCTCACTGAGATGTTTCTAAAGATGTATGGACTGGGGCCCAGACTCTATTTCCACTCCTCTTTCAACTGCTTTGATTGTGGGGTAAGTGAATTTGTTCTTTTAGGTGTCAAAGAGCATCAAGGTGGTGACTCCAAAAATAAAAGTTTAAATAAACTTTTTATCATGAAAGAAAAAAAACATGCATAGAAATAAGAGGAGATGAAACTGGAGATCGAAATTGATAGTTTTTAAAGTTATGCCTTGCCACTCAAGGCACAATGAACACGTCTTTAATTTCTATGTAAATTTGAGAACCCAGCTCTGAATATCAATATGTGGCTTTATATAATTAAAATTCAGTTTTAATTCATATTTAATAACTCTGCATTAATTATCAGATTATCTTTAAAATCTGATGTGTGTGATTTTTTTTTTATGTTAAAATTATCGTATCCCAGCTTAATATGCAGTGTCAACTCTAAGTGACTCTGGCAACTCATCAACACAGTGAGTCTGTGACACTATCAAATCATAGCTCTGTTTGTTTGAACGTTGCGACAAGACTGACACAGCAACACTGATTCAAACAATGGTGTGATTTTGGGACCTATCTTTTTGTATAACAAATGAAGGACAGGAACTTTTTCTGGAATCTGTTTGAAAACAGTGACTATTTCTGCAATTTTGTTTATTTTGTCACGCTATTGGCACAGAAATTACACACTTCTTTAATTATAGCTTTAAGTATGAGTACATTTGTGGCTGATATAACCCAATAGCAAGTATGCAATGTACTGTATAGGCATTAAGCTGATACTGCTATAAAGAAACGAGACCAGAAGTAAATTATGAAACATGCATGTTTGGGATTCAAAGGTGTGTTTGAATATTTGAACACCCTTATGATGCCGATAGTGTGCTGCCCAAGTAGGCAGCTCACTATGTTTTGAAGCACAGTAGATGCTAGCCGTTTTTATGATAACGAAATCTAATCAAGCCTATATATATGAATTTTTTCCAGGTGATAGTGGGTAGCATATTTGAGGTTCTCTGGGGGTTCTTTAGACCAGGCACATCATTTGGAATCAGCGTTCTGCGTGCCTTGCGGTTGCTGAGAATCTTCAAGATCACCAAGTAAGTGCAAGCCCGCCTGGAATAGTAGCCCCCTGGGTTTATTTTCCTCTATAAGAGGCAATAATCCATTTACTGGACTGTGATGCTTTGCTCAATTTCTAGATGTCCCTGTGCTGAACTCAGATATGCTGTATTTATGTTCTGTTAAGGTACTGGGCATCCCTGAGGAACCTGGTTGTGTCTCTCATGAACTCCATGAAGTCCATTATCAGTTTGCTTTTCCTGCTTTTCCTATTTATTGTGGTCTTTGCCCTTCTGGGTATGCAAGTCTTCGGTGGAAGGTAATATATATTTTATCAATCTCACAAGTAACGCCCGACATAGTAGACAATTTTGTGGACATCTCAATGCATTTAAAAATGCATTTATTTTTACCTATCATTGCATATCATACATATCATTATTTAATGTTTTTTCCCCTAAGGTTTACTTATAATGGTAGTAATTTAGTTTTTTAAGATTTTTAATCATCATTTTACACCCTCTCTATGATTGTTTTTTATTTTGTATTGCTGCTTAAGACTTCTATGTGAATGCTCCCTTTGCATTTGAAATGAAAAACAGCATTCTGGCACCGCTCATGCATCTTTGAAGTTTCTATTCTTTGTACTGATCGAAGAGGGTAGTCTTTGTCACATTTGGATCCTCTGTTGGTCTAAGATCTGTACACCATACGAATACGAAGGTCAGACTGTGATCTTTGGTACACAGCAAAAGATGTACTGTAAACTCTTCGCTTGAGCTTGTGCATCCGCCATCCCATGTTCTTCTGCACAATATCACACTTGTGGAAGTGATCCGGTGATTGCGATTGTCAGCGGCGACAATTAATTGCGTATGGCTGGCTCGCCATACCTTTATGTCACATGCAATAACACCTTAACATCATCAGCCAACTGCTTCACTTTTAAACTTAACAACAAAGTGTATCAATCCACCAGACCACTGGCAACAAATTTCATGCTACAAAGCAATTCTTGGAGTGCAACCATAAGTGACAGGTGTTGAAATACAATAGAAGATTCATCAGGTTATCCAGTTAGTAAAAGCAAATCATTTATTATTCAGGATCCTGGTCAGGCTCATATTGAATAAAATGGCTTGCACACAGATGTCGCATTTTCTTTTTTTCTCTCTACAGGTTCATTTTTGAAGACTACACCCCCACTAATTTTGACACTTTTCCAGCAGCTATCATGACAGTGTTTCAGGTAAGATTCAAAATAGTAATCAGAGTATAATGCATGACTCTTAGTGAATGAATTTCCTTAGTGAAATATAGGGCTATGAAGGACAGCTAAATATTTAGATCAAAATCTAATTGCATTGATTCAGATTCAGTGAGGAAATTAGAATCAGCGCACAGTATTACTGTTTAACTACTTTGTATATGAATATACCTGTTCGTCTCAAATTATAGTCCACGTCTTTCAGGTCTTAATGAGTTAAATGCAAGAGACTACAGTGGCCCCGCATAGAAAAAAGATTTGGTATACCCTGAAATGTAGATAATAGTAATAAATTAACTTTCCTTTTAGATTCTCACTGGTGAAGACTGGAATGAAGTCATGTACAATGGAATACGGTCTCAAGGTGGTGTCAAGTCAGGGATGTGGTCGTCTGTCTACTTTATTGTATTGACTCTGTTTGGAAATTGTATCCTACCTTAATTTATCATCCATTACAAGCAATGTCAGTGTATTTGAATGCTTTTAACATTTGTTAAATACTAATTTTAACCCTTTCAACCTACTTTCTTTAATCCAAAACTTTGACAAAATTCTCTTTTAGCAAATATTTACATTTTAAAATGTTCAGCCTCTCTCTTTCAGAAAAAATGTCCAAATAAAATTAATAATGCATCTTAATCTCAGGGCCATTTTCAAGTTTTTGTCCAATAAAATGCTCTTTAGAATGAGAATGTCCTCTCCCTCTTATATGTAGCACATTATATTTCATGGTTTAAAAAAAGGACCACTCTGATACATTCAGCCCCAACTTCATATTTCAAAAATCTTTGAGATTGTAATATGCTTGGTTGAATTTTTGCTTCTTAGTTTTTGTGATTAATGCTGCATAGCTCTTTGTTTTGAGTCAATTTATCCTTGACAATATTGTCAGATACACTCCTTAACGTGTTTTTGGCTATTGCTGTTGACAACTTGGCCAATGCCCAGGAGCTCACAAAGGTTTATCTAGCTCAAGTTTTTTTTGTCTCACAAACTAAAACTTTAATAATTCAATTGAATAACACATAGCCTTGCTATTCCAAAGGACGAAGAGGAGGAAGAAGAGGCATTCAATCAAAAACATGCTCTGCAGAAAGCCAAGGAGGTTGGGCCCATGTCCTCGTTTATGTCCTCAGAGTAAGTGAACCAAGCACATCCTCGCCTATAACATTCGTCCTCTCACAGAGATGCTTACTAACATTGCTAGCACCAGTCTCTTGTCTGGACATTTTATTTTAGGCTGGATTCAGATAATATTTTAGATAAATCGAAATTGGAACTGTTGCTAAACTATACCTGTAGGACTTTCCTGGCCAGATCACTTAGATGCACAAGCTATTCCGTTAGTTTTACTTTATAATGATGTTGTTGTAAGGTTGCCACAGTATGTAAGTAGTTGGTAAAGTTTTATCTTCTTAAGATATTTTGCCTTAAAATCAAGGTCAGAGTTGTAGAGCATTGTGCATTTCACGTGTATCACCCTATCTACACCAGTTGTGAGTAGTGCGTCACAATACATCAAAAGCTTACCTTTGCCCTTCCACTCAATGAAGCTGTCTACACTGGAAGCATCTGTTGCGGTGTGTCGCACCGACAGTGTCACACCTTTTTGTGCTGCACAAGCTGGCGCTACTGCCAACAAATAAAATAAATGGTTTAGAATGTTCACTTTGACGCATCTAGCGTAGACAGCCACAAGCAGTTGCAGCGTGTTACATCAATTGACACGCCTAGTGTAGACAGGTTGTATGACTCAAATTAAGTTAAATAAGTTTGGTTTGATTTAATGGCGTGCACGTTTTTGCTGCAAGATTGGAATGTAGCAACAAGCATTTCAACTTGGAGGTTTTTACAGCTAGTTTACAAAAGATGGATCGAATCAATTACTTGGCTAACAATGTTCCTTACTGATATATTGCATTGGGATTTTTTAGGGCCGTTTATTCAAAAAGCACAATAATTTTCTTTAAAATCAAAAGCAAGTTGTTATAGCAACCGGCAGGCTTCCCAGCTTCTGCAGGGTTGAGTCTATTATGTTGTCATGGAGACAGCTTTGTTGCCATCAAAAGGAGAATTACTGAGTTTTATATAGTTTTATATCAGTCAGCCTAAATACACATGCTATTTTTTGTAAGAACAGAGAAGAGGCATCTAGCTCTCCTTAATCTCATAAGATAACAGAGAATAAGCAACCAAATGGCTAAAAATTCATATTAACCATGAAGTTTCCTTAAATGAAGTTCTCACTTAAAAAAAAACACCTATATATTTTGGGGAACTTTTTGGGATAATTTAACCAAAAATGAAAATTCTGTATGAATTTATATCTTTTTCCATAGAACACAAAAAGAGATATTAGGCAGAAAATCAGTTGCTATTAATTTTCATTGCATCTTTGTCCCAGACAATGAAAGTGACTATAAGTGACCTAACATTCTGCCTAACTCTCTTCGTGTTCTAAGAAAAAAGAAAGTTATACAGGTTTAGAACAGCATGAGGGTGAGTAAATTATATAATTTTCATTTTGGGGTAAATTATTCCTTTAACACTGCATGGATGTGATGCCAGACCTGAAATTGAGCATGTGCAAGTATGGGATGACAGTCTAATGTGTTTTGGCATGACAGTCCACTCACCTCTACATCTCTTGATTGATCATAGATGCTTTAGAAGCTCTAGGTCCATTTTTCCTTCTCTTTTTGCTTGACATATTAGGTAGGTTGCATAATGCAGGAACATATTGCTGTCACAGTAGAACTTTGTGAGTTGGATGATTGTTTGAGTGCAGATGCAAATATTTTCATGCTGGAGGTGATATATAGAGTTCTATCAACCCTGTACTGTGGCCATAAAAGACAATAAGAAAGTTAAGCTAAGCCAGAATTAAGTTGTCATTCAAGAAATGTAAAAGGTTTCAAACCTTTGGCAACTGTCTCTATTCCCTATACAATGTTATTATTTTATTTTGGCCATGCTGACAATTTTCTATACCTAATAACCAATGTTTGTGGCTGTGTTGGATAGAAAAGAGCGTCATTATAGAGCAATAAAGTAATCATTCATCCATAGAATTCTGTCATTATTCACTCACCCTTATGTTGATCCAAACCTGTATGAAACTCTTTCTTTCATGGAACACAAAAGATTTAATTTTTCTCTGTGCAATTACAAGGAATGGGAACTGGAGCTTCAAAAGGGACACAAAAACACCATGGAGAAACAGACCAATGTTAAAATCTTGATATACACTACAGTAGCTCTCCATTGAAATATCCATAGCCATTTCTAATTTGTAAACAAATCATTCAGACTGGTTTTGTCAACTGGAGTAAGTGATTCATTTAAAAGATCTAAATTGACTGATCACTTCTATTTTCATGAAGGAGATCTAGCATAGATGCCAATATATTCAGTGAAGAACAATTTAAATTTCAGTCATTTTCTAATGCAGAAATTAGTCGTATGGACCACTTTTATGATATTCTTGTGATTCTTTTGAAGCTTGAAAGCTCCACACCTTATTCATTGTAACTTCACTGAAAACAGTGACCAGATTTGAAGGTGTGGTATGTAAGATTCGGAAACCCTTGTTATTAATTACACCTGTGGCCATTAAGTAAATCAAAACAATGACATAACGTACAAAGAGGCTGACAGTGATTCACTGGCATCATGCTGACAGATGAGGTAGCATAATTAAAATTACACTTTTATGATTTTGTGATTACTACAGACTTTGAGACTAAACTAAAACTACTTATCAGCTAGCATAGCATACTGATACAGCTACATACTACTGAAATATACCAGACAGTTTACTGTTGCACTGAACTGTTATGTTGCACTATTGTATGTTTTGTATGTCATATGTTGTACTAAGAATAAGAAACCAGCATATTTGCTTAAATTTATCCTGTATACCTGACTTTTAGTATAAAGAGAAGATCGTTGCAAGGTAGCTTGCAATTCATCGGAGTTAGCTGGCAAGACCAAGTTAGCTAAAATTACACAGATCAATCCTTATCACACTTTATTTCACATGGTTTGCAGTTATGTAAGTTTACCTGTCCAATAAGAAGAATGCCAATTCTGGGTCAGTTTTGATCATGGCTGGACTGATAATCAGGCATACCGGGCATTTTCCCAGAGGGTCCACGCACTTTGGGGCCGATCAGGGGCAGACTGGCCAATGGGAGAACCAAGCGGGCTGGTGGGTCGGCCACGATAAGCTAAAATGAGCCACGCGTTATGCAGAACGGACCACAAAACTGCTGCGATATGCAGAAAATGACTTTTTTGGCTTTCTCTGAGTTTGTGTTGGAGTTGGTGTTGGTGTTGTTCTGGGAGCCGGCCGTTTGATTACGTTACCTAGTGTTGCAGTTTGTTGTCGCTGTGGAATAGCGGAAGAGAAGCACTGAGGCAAGGCTCTCAGGAGCACGCATAAATGTCACATCCTTTGGATTTTCCCGTCAAAAGCGGCCCGCTCCCTTCGCATGAAAATCAGTCTGCAGGCTTTAATAGGCAACCTAGAAAGTCCGGGAAGTTGCATTACAAGTCGTTCACACATTGGCAAAAAAAGGTGAATATTACATGAAAATTTTTACATAATGCACCTTTAAAAAAATTATTATTATTTTCTGTGTTTACACACACACATACAAAGATGCTCTGGCCTATCTGACTCAAGTACATTTAGTTTTTTTTTTGTAATTTATGTGTGACAGGTTGTCAGGTTTTAGACAAAAAGACACATTACTGCATTACAAACAGCATAAAATGATGCCTTTACAGTGCACTTTGAAGGGAAAACGATAATGATGGCCACGCTGAAGAATTTTCAATAAAAATTACTTATAAAGTGAGTTCAAAATTACGTTTTATTACACCTTTTAGCCTTCTGTCTCAGTGGATGGTCTTTGAGGTGAACAGGGCATAGGTATGATTATTTCTAAATGGAATGCATGTCGGGATTCAGGGCTGAACTGGCTGTGTGTGTGGAGCAGTAGTGTAGCGGTTAGCGTGCTGCACTATGAACCTGGTGACCTGACATTGATTCCTGCTCATGGCCAACACCAGTGATGATTATCTGAACCTGTCCCAGGCCTCCCCTAGGTTGACTCTGCCTAAAATGAGTACCTGGTGTGGTGTGTAAAACATTGCCACTGGGGAGACAAAAGGTGGTCGGGTGTGGTGCTGGCCACCCACCCCCTTGTGTACTGTTCTGGCCTTCATAGGTGCTTGCTAACAGCACTTGCCCCTACAGTCTGTTAAGGCTAAATGGGGGATCTTTGTCTTGTGTGTGTCCGTGCACGTCTGATCTCTCTCTGGGCGTGTATTTGTTTTTTGTTTGACAGTTATCATGTGTCGCCGCACATGGCTTGTCTCTATTGAGCGGGTCTTGTGCCAGCGTGGTTCTTATTACACTCAGCTGTCTCTCATCTTCTCATTACATGCTGCCTATTTATTCTTCCTCATTTCTTCAGTTCTTCGATGGATTTACTCCTGAGAACTCTTCTCTCTAGTTTAACCAGTCTATGTATCAGCTGCTTTCTAAGCGGATACGTTTCCTTATTAATTTTTCCGATCCCATACCACTCACTTCAAGCGGGGCATATTATTCTGAAAAGGCTCTGGGATTTCCTGTTTTTCTGATACTTTTCTCCTTCTGTTGCTAGCCCAGTTTGTACCTTTTTTGTTTTCTCCAGACCCGGTGGACCAGTCAGCGATCTTCCCTCTTCATCTCTTCTTCTTGATCGTCTGAACCCAACTTTGCGAGTCCTACGAGGGTCCACTCTCCTCCGCCCCATTGTTTGTTCAGCGTTCGCCATCTCGTCGGAGCACAGATTTTACATCCAACCCACTCCTGCTGATTGTGTTATATACTTATACAGTGTGTGTGTGTGTGTATATATATATATATATATATATATATATATATATATATATATATATATATATATATATATATATATAGCTAGCTCTTTAAAAAATTAAAAGACCACTGCAAAATTATCAGTTTCTCTGGATTTACTATTTATAGATATGTGTTTGAGTGAAATTAAAATTTTTGTTTTATTCCATAAACTACTGACAACATTTCTCCCAAATTCCTATTTATTTGCAGAAAACGACAACTGGTCAAATAACAAAAAAGATGGCATGTTTTCAGACCTCGAATAATGCAAAGAAAGCAAGTTCATATTCATTTAAAAAAAAACAATGCTAATGATTTAACCTAGGAAGGGTTCAGAAATCAATATTTGGTGGAATAACCCTGATTTCCAATCACAGATTTCATGCATCTTGGCATGCTCTCTACCAGTTTTTCACATTGCTGTTGGGTGACTTTATGGTGTACTCACATTCCAGAGGTTTTCAATGGGGTTCAGGTCTGGAGATTGTGCTGGCCATGACAGGGTCTTGATCTGGTGCTCCTCCATCCACTCCTTGATTGACCTGGCTGTGTGGCATGGATCATTGTCCTGCTGGAAACACAATCCTCAGAGTTGGGGAACATTGTCAGAGCAAAAGGAAGCAATTTTTCTTCCAGGATAGCCTTGTATGTGGATTGATTCATGCGTCCTTCACAAAAAGATTAATCTGCCCAATTCCATCCTTGCTGAAGCACCCCCAGATCATCACTGATCCTCCAACAAATTTCACAGTGGATGTGAGACATTGTGGCTTGTAGGCCTCTCCAGGTCTCTGTCTAACCATTAGATGACCAGGTGTTGGGCAAAGCTAACAATTGGACTCATCAGAGAAGATAACCTTACTCCAGTTCTCCACGGTCCAATTCTTATGGTCTTTTGCAAACCTCAGCTTGGCTCTTCTTTGCTTCTCCTTGATGAAGGGCTTTTTTCTACCTTTGCATGACGTCTGCCCTGCCTCTAGGAACCTGTTTCAAACTGTCCTCGCCGTGCACTTTACCCCAGCTGCTGTTTGCCATTCTTTTTGTAGGTCATTTGATGTCATCCTACGGTTGTTGAGTGACATTCGAATGAGTTGGCGGTCATCCCGTTCAGTGGAGAGTCGTTTTCGCCCTCTGCCGGTCTGTAGCTTTGTTGTCCCCAATGACTGCTGCATGACCTTGTTATTATGAAACGCCTTCTTTGAAATTTTAAGGAAATTTTAAGCACCCTAAATGGCTTCTCCCTTGGCAAGATCCTCATGGCCATGGCCCCCGTGAGTCTGAGAATATTCGCCAACTATGAGGAGGTGATTGTGTTTTACCTGCTCTGGACTCCCAGTAACCCAGTGGTTTTTGGACATCTGTGGCTGGTATAAACAATATAAAATTGTGCTGGCAACTCTGTTTATGCTTGGAGTTCTTTTTGCTCTTCCCACTGTCGACGGAACGGAATTATGATGTTGTGATCGCAAATTGCTTGCCGTCAGGCTTGTGTTGGAGGAGTGGCGCCACTGGTTGCAGGGGATTGAGGTACAGTTTTTGGTTTGGACTGATCACAAAAACATAGAATGCATCAAAACGTCCAAGAGACTCAATTCCAGACTGGCCCGCTGGGCTCTCTTCTTTGGTAGATTCAATCTTACTATCTCCTACCACCCGGGGTCTAAAAACATCAAACCTGATGTGCTCTCTCATCTGTTTGAGAGTCCCTCTGACTCCTGCTCCTTTTACATGGTCATTTCCCAGCACAATTTGGTCACTGCCGTGTCTTGGGAGGTCGAGGCAAGGGTATGGAGAGCACTGTGGAGAGTGACAGCCCTGGAGGAAGTACCAGAGGGTCTACTCTTTGTGCCCCGATCAGTCCGACCCACCGTCGTCCATTGTGGCCACTCGTCCAATGTGGCTTGTCATTGTTGGGCACTTCATTCAGGAGCGGGTTTGGTTATTAGCAATAGTTAATAATAATCAAAGACAATAGAACATTGATTAGAATCAACATTAGCTTTATAATCCTTTTAAACAACAATCATCAAAGATAAACATCAGTTATAAAATTCAATAGAATAGTATTTGTTATCAAAGATAATTATTCATTTTATAATCAATAGAACATTGGTTAGAATTAACATTAGCTTATTTATCCTTCAAATCAACAATCATCAAAGGTAATTATTAATTATCAAAATCAATAGAATATTAGTATGGATATTATTGCCAGGGCACCACCCTGAAATTTGTCTCACTATAGGATTGTTTTCTTTGGAAAGTCAAAGTCCGGAGAATAAGGAAAACAATGAAGGCTTCAATCCGAGCACTGACATCCCCTGCCATCCTTTGACACCAGTGCATGCAGAACAATACCAAAACACTTCTCTTTCAAGGATAACAAAATTTATTGATGCAGCAATATCAATTAATAATCAATACAATGCAGTCAATAAACTTCCGACTTCCAACCACAAACTAAACAGTAACATGATTAAATATGGTAACAAATAAGCCTATAATACATGAGAGGAAGGCGAATGTGGCTCTCATGGAGAGTACGTCACGCATATTTTCTGGCAAGAGAATGTGTTTGTGAATGTGGGCGGAGAGACTGGTTAATGGCGTCTGCCCATTTAATGCGTGTCTCCACTGGTGCGGCAAGTTATCTGCTCACCAAATGGACATGTTGATATGTGCGGATATGCGGATATGTTTGTTAGGGTTCGTGTGTGTGTGTGATTAGTAGGAGAGAGATAGAACAGAGTGACGCCACCGACGCTGGTTTTAGCAATCATGGGAGAGAAGGCAACCGTTAGTTTTATCACTCAGAGACGCTGTGAACAGCTCATAAATAATATCCTTGATACACAAGAATAACACACTATAATAATCTATCACTGCCAAGATGTTAACCTCTTGATTCGTGTGAGGACATGGGTAGAATGTGTGTTCATTTGTCTTTTGACTCTGACACGGTTCCTCGAAGCTCAGGTGATGATGGAAGTCAGTTTCCTCGCACTGTCGGCGGGTGGTATGGTGGCTGATTCTCTGAGAGTTGGTGGAGATATCAGCAAAGTCGACTCGGTTGAAGAGGGAAGAGAAATCTTCTTCACTTCTGCAGGCAAATGGGTGGTCTCCTTCGGATCCATTAGCATGCTCATGAAACATGGAGAAATCTCAGCTCTTCCTTCCAGGTCATGTCCTGTTCTGCGCCTAGCTTGGCATAGATTGTCAGTTTTGTTGGAGCACGATGAGCACTGCTGCAATCTCCACGTACTGGCTTGTCTTGCTGCACTGTCGGAAGTTGTTTGGTTCGTCGATGTTGTGGTTGAACCAAACAGTTCCGGCTCCTGCGCTCCTAGCGTGTGTCCCTGGGTTTCCTAGGGGCACATTTCTACTGGTTGTTGTCAGATGTTGTGCTGTGCATTTCCTTGGTGACCAGGTCAGCAGCTGCATTTACCTGATCTGGCTTTGCTTTTAGCTAGGTAGCTCTGAACTGCCTGCGCAGGGATTCATTTACCTCTTGCATCCAGGCATTACCGTCCTGTGCCCAGACTCTCTCATCTTGGGTTCACCTAACTTCTTGACGCAGGTTGAGATTTTCCCTCTGCACAGCTTGGTAGCTGTACTGTAGCTGGGTGAGCTGGGCCTGGTTTTCTGTGGTTTACATTTGGGTTCTGCGGTGATGAAGGAAAATTTTGCCCACAAGGTTTGGGAGGTTTTCCTACAATGCTTCATCACAATGACTAACATTGTAACTGTTGAAGTTATCTCTCTCCTCTACAAAGAGAACGAGGACAGCTTCGACCACATCTTGCAGTGCTGGGTCATCTGACCTCAGAGGAGCTTCAGCTCCGGCCACGTTGAGCAACTGCCGAGTCATTTTACCGGGGCAGTAAAAATACTAGTGACACAGTGGCTCTGATAGCTTGTTGTGCTTTAATGCTGACTGAACCCACAGGTGAGAGGCTTCGACCTGTGGCTTATGGGTTACTTTTATGCATTGTGCGAATTTCACTGCGACCTCTCCTTGGTGGATGTTAATTAGGTGGCCTGACACCTCTCTGTAACATCTAGACGAAAGCGTTAGGAGTTAAATAACAACAACAGCAGGCTTGGAGCAGAGTATCCACTCTAAGAGCACTTCCATATCACACTGGCTTATGCATGGCAAGTCATGAGAGAAGTCAATCATCAAACAGATACATACTTTGAACTACTGATTCAAATTACTACTTTAGATTCTTATGAATACACACTGTGACAAAACTGGCACGTAGGAGGCCTCACATGGGGCATCATTAATGTTGGGCGCTTCGTTCAGGAGCTTTTTTTTCCTGTTTTTCTGATAATTTCTCCTTGTGTTGCCAGCCTAGTTTGTGCTTCTGTGTTTTCTCCAGACCATGTGGACCAGTCAGCGATCTTCACTGTGCACCTGTTCTCCTTGACCACCAAAGTATGTTCATTTCTAGGAGACAGAATGCGTCTCCTTCCTGAGCAGTATAATGGCTGCTTGGTCCCATGGTGTTTATACTTGCTTTTTTTAAGCCATTGTCTGTGACTAATATGTTCATATTTGGATACCGCCTTCATGAAAACCATAATAAATTGCAAAACATCCATTGCTAAACTCTCACACATGGTTAATCTATGCAAGTTTGCATCGTAACCTTGACAATTAATGTGGACATTCTAGCAAAAGCAACTGCTGTCTGAACAGAAAAAATTTGATCTGACCATATATAACTTGCAGTCTGAACAGTCTATCTAAAATTGATTTGAGAAAAAAAAAAAAAATGCAGTTTGAACAAAACTCTTTTGTTTTCCACTGAAGAAAAAAAGTCATACAGGTTTGGAATGACAAAGAGTGTTTAAATAATTCAGAATTTTACATTTTGGGTTCAAATTAATATAATAAATTTTTTACGGACATATACTGAAATCAAACCCAAACCAATAAGTTCTGTATGAGACAGTGCAGGCCATGCCTTTGTCAGAACAAATAGGTGTGATGTGAAAACCACAGGCTCTCTTCTCTACTGCAGTTTTGGAGATAATGTGAGAGCCAGTTGCACTTTGTCAGTGAACTCAGACTGGAAATTGTGGCCTGTGGTATTTGGATCTTGCATGTTTTCACGTTTCAACAAAGGAGGTTGTAGCATGTCCGAAACTGCTTGACAAACACTGGAAAATGAATGCATGTCTTCTGTTAGCATGACTAATATGGGCTTCTTCCCTTAGAAATGCATATGTTTGACTGGTTGAAATTATTAAAGAAATTATTTATAGTGCTCTCTCTCTTTCTCTAATAATGTGTGCTTATGCATATGGACTCCATTTATATATGTCCTTTATCTGTGCCATGTTTCTTACTGTCTCAACATTACAAAAAGTTCCAAAATACTGTATTTGTTGCTTCTGATCTAATATATCATCATGTTGTCATGTGACGCTTTTGCTGCCATGCTACACAGCCCAAGACTTTTTATACTATTATAAAATATATTGTAATTGTAATGTAAAATGTAGAAAATGTTGTTAACACCATGTCCTATCTTTGTGCTACGCAATCAAATGACAAGCGAGTAAAAATAACTTCCATGTTGACTTTTCATCCTTACCAGATGTCACAACTACAGGGCATTTTGTTGGTTACTTGATTTCTATTTCTGCTGTGTGGGGATGGGTAGTCCCACCCACTGTAAAATTTAATTTGTAGAAAATCCTGCTTCTCAACTGTGCATTAAACATCAAATATCTTCTAAATTGGCTGTGATTGTGTCACATTGCAATTGCTTGTTGCTTGGAAAACCTGTAAATATCAGGGAATATTAAAACGGCTTGGAGAAGTCATGAAAATTGTTAAAATCTTAAAAGTCATGATTTTATTTGTTTTCGTAATTATATTTTTATCTTGCAACACTCTGCTGTAAAATAATATATCATTGGCTAGATGTTGCACTTGTGTAGAGTAAAACTTGCACACAAGCCATGTAATGATGTCCAATTTGTGAGCAAATTGATCTTATGAATTGTTCAGTTAATCTGTCGACCCAACTCACAAAATAATCTGAATGTTTAATTAGTGATTCGGTCTAAAATTATTTGATTTGCATCAGAATTACTATAATTATTTTAGGTCTTTTTCAGTAATCACAAATGTCTGGAAAGGTTGTGGAAAAGTCATGGAAATGGAAAAGTTTGCGAGCCCTACAGTTAGGATACGTGTTTATTGACAAACCCTAAATATATGTTTGTCTAGATTTTCTTTTTTGGGCTGTGATGCTTGGCTTGTTTTGTCCTTGTTCTCGAAAGCACTAATGTCTTTTTTCAACCAATCGCTCATTGATTACATGGACCACACAAGAGTACAAGTACCAGTAAGTAATAGTCTGTTTATATCAATTTTAATATTCTGCACCGCTTAATTTTCCTATCTGGGTGAAGATTTCTGTTCTGCCATCTTTATCTGAAGTCTGATTTCACATTTTCAAATCTGATCTTTGGTTGTATTTTAATTTATCAGTTACAATAATTCATTTCCTGAACCCATTTTCCTCTTTCCATCCTGAATCAACTCTATTTCAAGTTTTCTGTTTTGTTTTTCACTTTGATATTGCAACTCTATCGAGTTGTTTTCCATCTCTGCTGTACTAACTAGCTGGACCATGAATTCCAGTCACAAAGAAACAGTCACAAACACTGAAATACTTACCTTTTCTAGCAAATGTACTTGTTACAGATGAACTGCAATTTATTATTAATATATTGACTTCACATATTGCATTTCCAATTTGTGCAAAACCAAAGCTGACATTTGGTTATTTCTACCTTGCTGAATGGACCTGCATACCTGGTCACCATCATGTTACTGTATGCTTTGGACACTGGTCCCCACCATGTGCTGCTTAACCAGTAAGATTTCCTTGGTCAACCAACTTTCAAATTCAGTAGACTTCAATATCATTCAATTCATTCAATGGTAGAATATCCGCTGGTGTGTTGAGAAACAGAAATTGGTGTCAAGTTTGTTCTAAAAGGACTGTGAACTGCAAGGAAAACTAATGCTAAAGGCAAATAATAAAATGCAATTAACTATATTATCGTAAATAGTGATGGTATCATAATAATCTTATCAACATTTACGGTGTATTTTATGTGCGGTATTTACTGCTAAGAGTATTAAACTGAAATTCAAGAGACATTTAGAAACAAAATGCTCAAAATATAAAGACAATGTACAATTAATAAGTAAATTTTCCTTTTCGGCATACACTCACTTAACACTATATTAGGAACACCTGTATACCTGCATATTCATTCAATTATCTAATCAGCCCATTGTGTAGCAACATTGCAGTGCATAAAATCATGCAGATATGCTTCAGATGCTTCAGTTTATGTTCACATCAATCATGGGTAAAATGGGTGATTTTGACCATGCCATGATTTTTGGTTCCAGATGGGAACTGGTTTGAGTATTTTTGTAACTGCTGATCTCCTGGGATTTTTACACACAGCAGTCTGTAGAGTTTACTCAGAATGGTGCCAAAAGCAAAAAACATCCAGTGAGTGGCAGTTCTGCTGTCGAAAATGCCTTGTTGATATGGTAACTCAGATAACCACTCTGTACAAATGTAGTTAGCAGAATAGAATCTCAGAATGCACAACATGTCAAAGGCGGATGGGCTACCACAACAGAAGACCACAACAGACACTTTATTAGGACCAAAGTGAGTGTATGTCATTTTAATTTTGCATATTGTTGGCCCTATGCAGTTCGTGGTTTAAGTTAAACGTTTGATTTCAATATTTTGTTTTTGCATTGGATGGTCACTTGATATCCAAAGTAAAACTGAAGCATGAAGCAGAACCAGTTGGGAACCACTGATCTAAGCTGGTCTTTTCAGTAGGGTAGAAAGGGTTTTGTATGGTTTATGAGTGAAAATGCACATTGTAATGCTCACACTGTAATGTAAACCATGGTTATGGCATGACTGTTGAAATACGTTGTTTGTCACCCTGGCTTATTGTGTGTCCTTTTTCTATTCTTCCCAGGAGGAGGAGAAGGCCTTACCTGTATAGGAAGCGTGCAATTCACCGGAGCCGCGCTGCCTACTCCTTTGAGGACTCCGAGAGCCTCGCAGATGCTCCTCCACTCAATGCCTCTAACTCTTTCATGTCCAGGAGAGAAAGGAGGAGAAGGCTGACCATGTCAGTCTGGGAGCAGAGGACCAGCCAGCTGCGCCGACACAGGCAGATGTCCAGCCGCGAGATACTTTTCAGCAGCCCGAGCGAGGAACAGGATGGACCACCTGGCTGCCACCACCAGCTGAAGTCTGGAATATCCCCGTCTGACAGCAAGCGTGAAGTCATCGAGACCACAACTAACACCACCATGCCAGAGGCCACCTTAGAGCCTCCCATGCCTATGGATATGCCCGTGGATGAAGAAGCTTTGTCCATATTTATTCCAGAACCCCCTTTGGCTATTCCAATACCAGATCCTCCCATGCCTGTGGACATATCCCTCCCTGAGCCCTCAGTAATGCTAAATCTACCCCTAATAGAGCCGTCTGAATCAAAAACCTCACCAGAGGACATCAACAACCATTGCCCTAGACTGAATGGGCATAGGCGAGAGCGGGTGGTGCGTAAGTACAGGCCTCCTGCGAGGGGGGACATGCTGACCCCTGATATGGGGCCCAGGCCCAGATGGCCACGCCGTCACGATCCTCACTTAGACCCTAGAGGAAAGGAGGCACAACAAGGAGATGGTGGCTTTGACAGGCGAGATCAGAGGCTCGGGAATGAGGGAGAAGAAAAGGAATCAAAGAATGATGGAGCTATCAGTTCAGACAACAGAGCAATTGAACATAGGTGATGCAAAACTATTTGTTTAATTATTTTCTGTTTTGTTTTTATATGCACTTTGAAGTATATAGAAAATGTAAATATTTATTAAGGTTAGTACGTCATAAAAGGCACTGACATGTAAATAAACAGAGGGCAATAATTGGTTTATATGAATATTCAAAGTAAATTGTATTATGTAATCTCTTAAATAGTAACAAGAAAAAGTAACGTACATTTTTGAATTTACACCATAATACCCAAGTGTCTTTTTCAAAAGAGTAAAACTCTACCAAATGCAATTGGAACCTGCACCTTTCCTATAACAAATTCACAAGCACCAAACACATCTCTACACTTCAATCGTGTGGCCAAACTCTATCGTTCCGACTACGTTGAGATGTCAGAATTTGTCAAAAAAATAAAAATAAACACGTAAAGCTGAAGTTTGTAATTTGCATGCCACTAGCATCATCAGAAATTGTCTTCAAACAGATTTCCAGAACACCAATTTTTCATTGGTTGGACAAACAAATATTCCTGCTCCAAACACAATGTTGTTGTGTCGGGCTGGTCATGACAGTTTTTTACACAGTACACAAAATTCCTTGTTGAGAGTCCGGAGAGAGAAATACTGCCATTAACATCTCCCCCTCTACAGGCAGAGCAAACCAGACAACTCTGAATCCTCAGAGCCCAAACCAGCCATCAATCCCCCCCGCAAAAACCAGCCTCAGGTCCCAGAACCTGCAATGCTACAGCTCACTGAAAACACACTCCAGCAGTCCCCACAGGCCACTAAGAATGCCGGCGAGACAGAAAATAACAACCACGGACCCTTGAACCAGGAGAAGTCCTCCCTCAAAACCAGCATCGTTATAGAAGTGGCAGACACTCAGCCATCCATGGAGTTGACCTCGATAACGGGTTTGAGAATCCCTGGACCCCTAATAACCCTGCTGATAAGACCAGCATGAATTTCCATGCTGGTCCAGACTGATTGCAGGGCAAACTGATGAACCAGCAGAGCTATGCTGTTCACCAGCAAAATGGTCAAACATCTTCACCAGAAAGACCATGCTGGTTGACCATTTTTGCTGCTGAACAGCATAGCTCTGCTGGTCCTAGGTAATATAGCTGGTTGATTTAGTTAAAGATGCTGTTTGTGATTTGTTTTCTTCTCTAATACTTGACAGATATTAGTACAAATATCTGTCAAGTACAAAAAAAATAGTACAAAGCAAAAAGGAGTCATGGGGGAGCCAGTCAGAAAAATAGCCAATCACAAACGCTCTCTGCCTGTTAGTAATTTTTAGGATTCAGGTTTGTTGACATCAGGTTGGCTGATATGTCTTTGGAAGGTGGGCTTTTTTAAGAATGGGTATGTGGTTAAGTTTAAGCTAAATTGTGGAAGTTAGCAAATGGCTGAAATTGCCTACAGCAACTTTAAGCTAGTTAAAAGTTGGAAACACCAGCATCCAAAAAAAACTAAAACATCATGTGACCAGCAATGCAGGTCTTTTCAGCAGGGAAACTAAATGAATTATTTGAATAGTTACTTGGGTAGTTTTAGTCAATTAGGATAAATAGCACAAGAATTTTTGCATAAATCTCAATTCTACACCTACAATTCTTACACTAATTATCTTACGCAGTTGTTTGTTAGTGCAATGTTTGTTTATTTATTATGGAGGTTTTAAGCCTGGCGAGCCTTTATCATATTAATCCAAAGAATAGTAATTTATAATACACATACCTGCATTTTACAGGTAATTGCAAAGATTTGGAGGCCTCAAATCCAGAGAAAGAAGAGGAAACCGCAAATGATCCCAAAGGCCCGCCACCTGTCAGCATGTTCATCTTTAAACCAAACAACCCGTAAGGCTAGACATTTTTTGAGCCACAACTGTACTCTTTATATTCTGAATCTGCTTGCGCTTATCCGTCTGTCTTTCTCTCTTTCTCTCTCTCTTTCTCTCTTTCTCTCTCTCTCTCTCTCTGGATCTCTGTCTCTCTCTTCCTCATCTCTTCTACAGGGTCCGCAATGCCTGTCACTACATTGTCAATCTTCGCTATTTCGAGATGTCAATCCTTCTTGTGATTGTCGCCAGCAGCATTGCCTTGGCTGCCGAAGACCCAGTCAACACAAATTCAGAAAGGAACAAAGTAAGAATTTCCCTCTACCAGTGTGTATCCTTCTGAGAATATTTGTGAATGCAATGACCATTTGTAAATATTTTTTAATAGAAAATAAAATCACACATATAAATAATACTTCTAGATTTTTAAACTAATGATTTTATAATTTATTTAGCATGACAATAAGTAATTCATTCTCAAGCATTCTAAAGAAGAATTGCATAAATATTTTATTATACCACGGGGCTGTTGAATGCTTGATTCTGATTGGTTGACAGACATTCAAAGGTGTGCAATTATTTTTCAGTAAACGCATGGCTATAAAGTAGTTCCAGGTCTTGACCACTTAACGGGTCCATATCACTTCGTCAAATTATTTTTAGTTATTTAAGATTAGTTCAGGCTACCACAGCAAGAAAACCAAGTTAAACAATTAAATCAGATAAGAATGACAATGTCTATAATATACTACATTTATTCCAATTTCTGTGGAAAGCACCCTCGCGCTCCCATTCTCTCTCGCTCTCGCTCTTGAGACAAAACACTGATTTTCACATCTTAGCTGCATTATCACCTCGGATGTGCATTGTTTTTCAATAATTGAACAGTCCGTTGTCAATTATTCCTTCCTTAATTGCATCTAAGGAAGCTTAGGCCACATACGTAAATATGTTTTCGTTTAAAAATTGTTATTGATTTTGCTACACCTCTCATCCACACTAGAACGCCATTTGTCCTCCATCTAAAATGGAGACATTTGAAAACACTCCTAAATATACTTTGAAATATAAAAAAATACTTTGCTAAAATAATGACGTTAGGAAACTGAAAATTTTGTTTTCAAATATAAACAGATTAGTGTGAACGTTGCCTTAGAAACAACATTTCGTATCTTCACCATAGTTATTTACCCACTGCATTCATAATGACATATTTAAAGGATATTGCATGATAATGAACCTCAGAAACAAAATTGTATAGATTACATACACATATATTACTATATATGTTGGTAGTAGCACAATCTTACATCAAACACTGACATCACATTTGTTTTTTCTCTTTTTATTGAGATGTTCACCTCAGATTCGCTCCGAATAATGTAATATCACTACGAAAGTAAAATCTGGAAGAAAAGGTGGAATTTATTTCCATCTGATTTCCAGATTTGTTTTTTAAACTTTTTGGCAAAAAATCAAACAGACAGACAAAATAATTTGGATCCAGGCATGTTTGAGTTCCTTTGGTCCTGATGATGTTGTTCA
Source organism: Xyrauchen texanus (assembly GCF_025860055.1). Taxonomy (NCBI): domain Eukaryota; kingdom Metazoa; phylum Chordata; class Actinopteri; order Cypriniformes; family Catostomidae; genus Xyrauchen; species Xyrauchen texanus. Next base: position 32,716,404 of record NC_068302.1, on the reverse strand, counting down.
CTGTTTGCAAGCTAATAGAATGAGATGTGTTTTTCAGGTTTTAAATTTCCCTAGTGCCAGTGCACCAGCTGTAAAACACCACAGCTAATTACAGGCTAAAACTCTTTCAGTAAGAGTTGATGAGATCTTCTATGCATGTAAATTAATTATATGAGTTATACAGTAGATTCAAAGAATGACAAGAAACCTCTTCATCACAAACTAAGATACATCACTCTCCATACAGTGTGAGTTATATCACTACTGTGATGTCATCAGTACATCTATCATGAGTATCATGAGAATAGCTACATTCTGTCTCACATGTTCAAATTTTGCAGTCAATTACAAACAATGCTAATATCTAAATTTCAGACTTGCTGTTGACTCACTATGCCTGTTTGCCAATGCCACAGTACTAATCCTGTTTTTTATCTGTGCTTTGTGCTCAATAGGTGCTCCGCTATTTCGATTATGTCTTCACTGGTGTCTTCACATTTGAAATGATAATCAAGGTTAGTGAGTTTCCTGGTTTATTCTGGGGGGGTTTGTTTCCTTTATGCTCCTGAATAAAGGCTCAGTTCACACTGTAATGATGACAGATGCATTTAATGAGATATAAGCACAACATAGAACGGAGAAGTGGGGGAAAAAAAAACGAAAGCAATAGCAATAGAAGAAATGCAATTACTGTATGTTATTGTTTCCACTGTGGTGCAAATAGCATCTGTGGCATTTTATACCTGGGTCCAAATAACATGCATTTGTGCTAATCATTTACACTAATTATTTGTCATTTTTGTTATCATTTGATAGCATGGTCTATGAACATGATTTTAATGCCCTGGTAATTTTCTGCTTGGCTCAACAGAATTGCTTTTTCCCGTATAATCTAATAAAGAGATGTTAAACTTGCTGTTACCAGCTCATGAATGAAATCTTAGTGGTGCAGTGAGATCCAGCAAATGGAAAATGACTTCAATAAATCAGATGATTTGTAGAAGGAATAACACATTTTATAGAATTCAAATTAAAGTGAATAAAAATATGAAATAATAAATGCAATAATACAGAAAAATTTACATTTGAATATAAAATGTTAAGTAGATATATCTTAAGGAAATATATCCAAGGACTAAGTCTTGGAATGAACCTAATAATAATACAATGCCTTGTCTTTGTCTAATGAACAAAGTAAATAAATGAAAGAAGTTAAAGTACAGGTAATGAGATGAGGCATCAAAGCTGGAAACAGGTGCGTAGAGCTAGAGAGTTGAGCGGTTATACTCTCATGAGGACCAAAGTTAAGGTTTTAGGGCTTTATACCCTCTTAAGACTGTACCAAGAAGATTTCCGTTCTTGGTACTGTACGTTCTGTATAAATGACGAGGTCATAACTGAGGGTGTCAAGTCATATTGTCATGACCTATTGAAGTGTGACAGCTGTGGTTAGGTGACATATCTGCCATGCATCCTGTGTGTGTGTGCGTGTGACTAGCTTGCTTTGCAACCAGCTCTGAGCTCTCATCAGGTCAAAAGGTCAACTTATCCATATACTAAGTGCTTAATAGTATATTCATTGCTGCACTCAAAGCTCCACCATTTCCCACCTGGACAATGATAAAGCAATGTTGCAACCTTATAAGAATATGGGAAAGAAACAAGGAATAGTCTCCTAACATATACACTGAACCATGGGAGACTTTTAGTCTCTTAAGCATACATGCATAAACACAGGAATAGATGGATGGACATACAAGGAGTACAGGGAGTCTTAATACAATGATAATGTCATATAAGCTGGTTTCACAAATGTGAAGTATATGATTATATTCATAAATATATAATTGTGGATACATTAATATGCTTATATAATATCAATAAGCAAAAGTATAAAATATTGAAATGACTCTAGCCACTTGCATTACTTAGATGTTTAGAAACGCAGAAAAATACTGATAACTGTACTCCATTTGTGTGTTTTTCTTAGATGATTGAGCAGGGTTTGGTCTTGCATGACGGCTCTTATTTCCGTGACCTGTGGAACATTCTAGACTTCATAGTTGTGGTGGGAGCTCTGGTGGCCTTTGCTCTCACGTGAGTCAAATCAATCAACAGGTGCATTAGTAAATACAGACAAAGCAAGTGCTGTTTTGTGTACAGAAATAAAACTGTAGTTTAAGCCCAAGTTCATTTATATTTAGGCATCAGACATCAGATTTCACTGTCAGTTTAGCCAGTGTATTGTTCATACTGTTGGTAAATCTGAAACATTCTGATTGAGCTGTTTTAGCTGGATTGCACAAATGTTTTGTTATTTACAAATTCTACTACTGACATGTGACTAGGCCATGGGTTATGTGAGAAAAACCATTCAGACATTTCAAATTGTTGACATATATTGCTGTTAGTGGATGCTCTCTTTTCTCTGTTGTGAATGTAAAGCATTTGTGTCATCATTGAGAAGATCTCGGGTTCAGAATGTCTGTTTCTCGTTTGTTTCTCTGTTGATTTTCTTGTGGCTCACGGCATCTGGCAGGAATGTGATGGGGTAAAAACACTCTCTTGTGATTTTGTGCGACTGCCATGTGATAATGTGTGTCTGTGTGTTTGAGAAATATGAAACAAAGGTTTTTAACCTGTGTTTAGTAATACATGTTTTTATTTTATCCAGGAGTAACACAGGACGTGACATTAAAACCATAAAATCACTGCGTGTGCTTAGAGTTCTGCGACCTCTCAAGACTATTAAAAGACTTCCCAAACTCAAGGTATATGAATATAAAATGTGTATATCACTGACCAAATGTATCCATTTAAAAACATTAAAAAAATACAAAGCCATATTTGTAAATATAAAGTTATTAATATATAAATATAAAGAGCAGGCCTATTTTTGTCTGGCTTTTCTGCAGCATTACAGCTTTACATACAGTTTTGGCAGGCACAGGGCAGCCTAACTTGGCTGTGTAAAGACACCTTATGTTTTATTGTGACTTTAACTAACAAGGCATGTTATTTGATTTGTAAAACAAAAAAGTGAATGTGTCTACATATGTTTTTTATGTAAATACAAAAGAGAATTGGTGTAAGAGATGGCGAGAAAGAGAGAGAGAGAGTGATGTGCGGAAAAAAGTGGCAAAGTGAAAAAGTGTGAGAGACAGATTTAGAAGACAGAAGGACAAGTGCTTTCTGTCTCCAAGGAAAATAAAGTGGAACAGATCTCATTAGAGAGTTGCAAATAACTCAGCTGACAGCTGAGATGACAGCTTTTTTTTACCATTGCCATTTGTACTGACCGTGACAAAAATACCTGAAACCATATTTTAATATTAGAATTAAAGAATAGTCAGGAAGTGTCACATATAATGCTAATGTAACACCAGTTCTGCCATAAAGCAGGTGTTTTTATGTTCTTTCTAAATTTTTACTCTTGTCTCAATGATTTGCAGGCAGTGTTTGACTGTGTGGTCACATCACTAAAGAATGTCTTCAACATCCTCATTGTCTACGAGCTCTTTATGTTCATATTTGCCGTCATCGCTGTGCAGCTATTTAAAGGGAAATTTTACTATTGTACTGACAGTTCCAAGGACACAGAGCAAGAGTGCAAGTAAGTGTTAATTAATTATACAGTATAAATTATTAGCATGATGGTAAAAATGAGTATTTAGCTGCTAAGTTTAGCTGCTTAGCTGCTTTTGTGAGATTAAGCCAGAAAATGAAAAACGATTACCCGTTTATTCTGAATGTTTTGTAGAGGCTACTACATCGACTATGACAAAGAGAAGAAAAAAGAGAAGCGAGAGTGGAGGAGACATGATTTCCACTATGATAACGTCATCTGGGCCCTGCTCACTCTCTTTACTGTGTCCACTGGGGAAGGCTGGCCGCAGTAAGAGCAAACTTTGGTTCTGAACTCTCTGGAGTTTTGTGCAACTTCATTTCACACTGTATTATTTTGACAAACTTATTAATCCCTCAATAAGATTAAGATTCTTATTGACACCTTTTTTGTTATTAAGCTGTGTGATATTTGCATATTTGGTAACTCACGCTTAAGGCTTTACTTTCACATGCTTTAGTTTGTTGTTTTAGTTGCACTTTTTTAACTTTATAAAGGAAACTTGGATGTGAATTATTTTTTTTGTATGTGGTAAAACTCTTAAAGCTGTAGTTAACCCCCACCCCCACAAAAAAAAAAACTCAGCTGATTGGTTATAATACATGCAATAAAAATAGTTTAATACAAAAGTAAAGCATTGATCGATGTAATAATCATCTGGCTATAAACAGACCCTTGTTCGGTGTTGTAGAGTTCTGCAGCACTCTGTGGATGTGACCGAGGAGGACCGTGGTCCCCTCCAGGGCAACAGAATGGAGATGTCCATCTTCTACATCATTTATTTCGTTGTGTTCCCCTTCTTTTTTGTCAACATATTTGTGGCTCTCATCATCATCACCTTTCAAGAGCAGGGTGACAAAATGATGGAGGAGTGCAGTCTTGAGAAAAACGAGGTGACTAATTATGCATACACACGGCTGTATTTTTTTAAGAGATTAGACAAGTTCTATTTTACAGTGTTTTCCAAATTTTGCATTCTAGCTACAGTAAATGAAGATTACAGTGGAGTGAAATAATGTTCCTAGTTCGTCCTCTGTCATGTTTCTTAAAGGGGTAGTTTACCCCAAAACAAATAAATTTACTCACCGTCACGTTGTTCCATACACATATGATATTCTTTCTTTTAATGGAACACAATGTGAGATGGTAGGCAGTATGGGCTTAGTTACCACTTTCATTTTCATTGCATCTTTTTTTCCTTACATTAAAAACTGAACGATGACTGAGGATAACATAATGTCCTAACATCTCCTTTTGTATTCCATATAAGAAAGTCATATGGGTTTGGAACAACATAATTGTGAGTTAATTATTACAGAATTCTCTTCTCAGGTGAACTGTCCCTTTAAGAAAATACCATAAAACCTTTATATTTTCAATGTAATGAATACAATCTATTTTTTTAATTTTTTTTTTTTTAATTTTTATAACCCCAGATTATCATCAATAATGTCATATTGGCTCTTTTATTTCAGTCATAGTGTCTGTTCCAAAACTTAGTGAGCTACCTCACTGTATCCTCCTGATATAGGCGTCTGTGTTTTATGGCAGTATCTTAACTGAAATATGGCCTCATAAGAGACCGATTTTGAGTGCTCTTCAACTGATTTCAATACAGATGGCGCAAGAGGAATGATGTGATACTTTAATGAGCATAAATATACAAAGCACTCAGTTTTTGGGGAAAATTGTAAGTTTATAATTGTATTGTTACAATTGATAAAAGTCATCTTTTATCAATACTTTTATGTACTGAATGGATTATAAATATATTTTTAATGAAAATTTCTTCTGCCATATTAGATTTATTTTTCACCGAGCTCTTTACAGTGCATCCTGGGATTGCCAACTCGGGGAAGCCTACTGTACATATGATGCTACCTTTTAAGTTTGCCTAAACAAGATATCTTGGGAGCATAATTAAGATTTTACATTTTGGAACAGCATTCACGTCATGAGCGCACATATGATCCCTAAAAATGCTGCCTCTGGAGGAAGCTCACTAAATTTTTTAACAGGCCCATAGTAACTTGAATTCTTAACAGAAGTGCTTGTGCTTTACTTTTGACAATTACATGCTAATTTAATTTAATGTGTTTTTATTTGTAAATGTCCTTTGTTCAGGCAGAATGCCAGAGTCATAGAAACTGCCCCTGTCTTACTGTATTTTGTTTTTTCTTAGAGGGCTTGTATTGACTTTGCCCTCAGTGCCAAGCCTCTGACCCGCTACATGCCCCAGAACAAACAAACCTTACAGTACCGGCTGTGGCACTTTGTTGTGTCACCCTTGTTTGAGTACACCGTGCTGACGATGATTGCTCTCAACACCATCGTGCTCATGATGAAGGTAAGGAGAAAACTCTTAATGTTGACTGTTGCACAGCTGCATATGATTATTAAAGCTGGGTGCATGAAATTTGTAAACACCTGAAACTGGAGTTTTGTAGCTTTTTATCCTTGTGTGTTTGCCTGAGGCCATATAAATACAGTTTACACTCAATAAGCATTTTATTAGGAACACTAAGGTCCTTATAAAATGCCCAACGTGCCCTTCTGGTGTTGTAGCCTATCCGCCTAATTTTAACAGATATACATATTTAAACTAAACACTTTTTATTTGATTTTAAAGGACAAGCCCTTCAATATGTCAAACCAAATTTCTGTTTGAAATGAAAAAATGTCACGAAGCACAGGAATGAAAACATCTAGGTTACTGAAATATAACCACAATTCCATGAAAGGAAGGAATGAGATGTTACTTACGTTGAATGACGATTAGTTGTCACTCCTGAGTCTCCAATCTCTCTGAATAGTTTTCAATCACACCAATTCTGACTGATCATTCGAGGTCACTCCTGCAAGCTCAGTGAGCATATAAAATAGAGAGAAAGATGGGCTCATCAGGACCTTCTTCGACTGAAGCAGGGAGAGGAACTCAAGCAACTTTTCAGCTGTAATCAGTATTGTGGCAGGAATAGGTAACTTCTTGTTTCCTCCTTTCAGGGATCTGGGGTTAGGTTTCAGTAACCTAGACATTCACTTTCAAGTCGGTCTGTTGGAATTATTTACGTCAAATGATGATTAGGGGGTCCATATAAAATAATGCCATAATACTGATATGACTGCTCTTGCGCCCCAACATGTGGTAGCAATGAGGTTTATCCAATCTCTTCCATATAACTCACATCAGGTAGGTGCGGCAGATAAAACATATTTGGGGACCCACTGACCCATATATATAAGATTACTGCTATCGTATACAGTCCATCTTTAGCAATTCTTCCCGTTTGTATCTAACCATTCCGGGGAATATATCAAATTAGTTTTATGCCATAAGTGCAGTAATTATACTGTATAACCAGTGAGAAGTGGTTTTTACCCAATGGATAATACTCTTCTATTTGGTTCAGAATGAAACTTAAAAAATAAAAATTGTAACCAACAACAGTCATTTTCAAAGGCAATTGCTTCAGTGCTACCCATAGTGATGAGAGATAAATTCCCTTCACCGAGAGCACCTGTGAAACAGGGAGTAAACCCCTGCAGGTGACGAAATCTGGACACCTATTGCACAGGGCTCCACAGCCAGTGGTGGCTTCTGTGGTGGACATATTTTGTCTGGTCACCATGATGCCTGCTTGATAAACCGCAGTTTCCTCTAACTGTGAGAGCAGCCAACAGCAGCGTGTCATGAGCAGGCATAATTTACCGTGGCTCCATGCATCCCATGGCACTTTCGCACTGACCCCACAATGAAGGGGTCTCATGTGCAGTAAACCCAGTGGTGTGGCTGCTATTGAGGTGACCGTCAACCTGTGATTTTTCCCACAGAAGTGCCATTTTCCCCCCAGCATGAAACTTGCAAATGCAGATAATAGAGTGGTTTCAGCAGGGTGTGCCTCTACTGAAAATAATGAGCAAAGCTGCTTTTTAGCAGCTGCAATACGAATCAGCAGGAAATGTTTCATAAACTGCAAGTGCTTCTTTGCAGTTTGCCGTTCTTCTCAGAATGGGTATTCGTGTCTCTGAATAAGCCTAGCTGAGATACCTGTGCCATATTGGTTTTATCGTGGTAGAGGTGTTCACTCCTAAAACATGCGTGCGAGCCCTTTCAGGGTGCTCGCCTAGAGAGAATGCATACCAGTTCAGCTGAATTTTACCATGCCGTGCCAAACAGTTATCCAGTGATATGTGAAATGAAATGAAATTGGATCCTCCATCTAGCAGAGAATTTCGTTGGCATATTCCATAGTTGAGGAAACTTCAAACAGAGGGCAAGGGGCTCGCAAAATTTGCAGCCTCCCTGAATTCTCATCATTCCGTATCTGAGTTTCGCACAACACCTGTCTGTGAAACTGCAGACGTGGCAGTGTTCTTCGATGAGAGCGAATAGTGTGTTAATGCTCATACATTCGCAGAGAATACATTGTGCATCATTGAATGTTGCTTCTGCATGGGCGAAGCCTGAAAAAAATGTTTAGGAGAATACACTTGTTATATTCCATCCCGAAAAGGACATATATATCAAGAGTGTTACATTTTGATTGTATGAAAAATGAATTTTACACTTAAGATTATCTTGTCCTAAAAAGGATGTATATACATCACACTGTTGCATTTTGTTTGTATGCAAAACAAGAAAGTTTAACACAAAAAACAATATTTTATCAATAGTAATACCACTCCTCTTTTGATAATCATTAGGATATACTTCGCTGGGCACTCATATAGGCAAACTTAGTACTGCTAGTAGTACTGAAGAGAACTTCATCCGCTGAAACTGTTCTTCCTCACAACTAAGGGTGTGAGGAGAGAGATACTTTCTCGACTGCTGAAGGAGAAGGTTCTGACAACCGTCTTTCTCTCTGCCTTTTATATGCTCGCTGAGCATGGAGGTGGGACCTTGAAAGACATCTGCCAATCACAATTGCCGTGACTGAAAACTATTCAGAGAGATCGGAGACTCAGGAGTGACCCCTGGTTGTCATTCGACGTAAGTGACCGGCTTGAAAGGGAACTCCGGTCATCAAACAATTTCATGGCATCTTTAATCATTCTCACATTGAGGCAAACTGATACATGCCTTTAATGTTATTTTACTAAACTGATATTCATGAGCAAATGATTTGCCTAGTATATCTGTAACCACTTCACAGTGTATGCTCCCTTGTAGGCATCTTTGGTAAGAAAGTGGCAAGAAAATTATTATACATTTTATTGCTGGGGCAATGTCTCTCTTTCCATGAATGTTTATTTGTCAGAATAAATTGGGTTGATTTTGCTATTTTTTGTGGGTGAGCGT